>NC_072407.2:39403863-39706893 GCF_028858775.2 Pan troglodytes | reverse complement strand
CATGTTACATGGGAAGCATTGTCAAAAAAAAAAAAAAAAAGTTTAATCTTCTTCAGATTATATTTTAGTGAGTGATATTAACATATGTTACAAAGTTGTATGAGATCTCTATAATTCTAATATGTCTGAGTATATGCTATTAATCATAACTGTGGTTATTATGTTAAGTTATTGTAGACCACAGAAATAACCAAATTTCCTTGTCAATTGTGTTTTCATCTATAATGATTTAAAGTCATTCCCACAGTTAATTGCTTAATGCTGATGCAGTTTCTGAAAACTTCATGAGCACACAAAATCCTAGAATATGGTGTCTTTTAGGAGGTTCAGGAAAGGATGAAAAGGATCCTAAAAAGCGCTCTTAAATACAGGTTTCTAATAACTTCAGAATCATATCATTTGAACTGGGTAAGAATTCCTGGAACTTCAATGAAAAGACGGACTGGTTTATAAAACTGCTAACCCAAGCAGAACAAAAATTAATTAAATATCAAGAAAATTGCCGGATTTTAATGCAAAATCAGCTAATACTGAAATTGTTTAGATACACAATATGAATGAACTCTAAGGTCTAAGTCAAATTACCCAAGATAACCCATCAGTTATTAGTGCTATTCACATAGTCTGAAGAAACTACTGGTATTCAAGAGGACATAAGTCTAATGTTAATTAAGCATGGACTCATGGAGAACGAGGATGGGCACCTTGTCCTTCCTGAGTCCTTAAAGCATTCCATGACTCGTCATAGAGAAGATAAAATGATCCAAATTGAATATATTGGTGTGGTGACTTACTAATTGCTAAAATAGTTTATAAACAATGTTTGGTCCTATATTCCTAGGAAAAACAATCAAAGCTTCAGGTACATCTGGTCACCTGATGGGCCATTTAAACATTTTATAAAAAGATTTCATTCAACTGTTATTTTCAATGCATGTTTTCTGGTTGCATAAAAGCTCTCCCCATGCAAGAGGACTAATGTTATAACACTAAGTTATTATGCTACAGTGTATTTTCACCAGGTAAATAAAGCTTTTTTATGGTTCACTGAGGACAGTCAACCCCTTCACAATCTAGAACCCAAAGACCGGATCATCTAAGAACATCAGAGAAAGACTGTCCTTGCCATCCACATTGCAGCAAAACTTTGGAACCCTGAATTTTGGATTCATAATCTCACAACTGAGAAGGGTCCCTCCTCACTCTTAAAAATGTGCACTCATTGAAACCCTTAGGGTAAAGCTAACCAGGTAAGTCTCTCCCCAGAAAACGGCATCCTTGATGTGAACAGCTTTTCCCATGATCACAGATCAAGACTTCTACTATCATAAGACTCTTATCTTTGAATATTTTTTCTTGTTTATGCTTCTATGAACAAAACAAATGAAAACGGGGTCTGTTGTGTGCACTTATAGGGTATACTTTTATTTGTAAAGGATTTTGCAGCCAGCCTTATTCATGGATAACCTTATACTTTATAAGGTAAAAGATGAAGGCCCAATGTAGGTGAGAAACTTTAATGGTACATACGTTGCCTCATCATCAGTCAGAAACATAACATTAATTCACTCTTCTTAACTCACATCATGAATTAAAGAGAACACTGCCAGGAAGCTTTCACTCTTCTAGAAGGGTATCATTTGTTAGGTCCTTTGTCCATGATTTGGAATAAAAAAGGCAATGATTAGAAACGTATCCCACATAATCGGCTCTATAGCGGATTCTTCTGTAAAGGCTATGGTTACACAACAGACTTTAAATTCTCTTGTGAAAGTTAAGCTAAATAATAGAATTGGCTAAAAGAAAAGTATCTGTGTATGTGCAGCTGTTGGCAGTTGTGTCCTATGGAGAAAAAATCTGGTATTGTAGAGATTCAGTTTTAGAGGATTAATGAAGAGACTGCTTAGTTAAGTGAGTAGACTGGTTAGCTCATTCTTTGATCTATTTGATTTTAGGTGGTTTGGTTTACGGGGACCCTGGGTAAGGAGCATACTCCAAACTCTTGGTATTATCCTCCCAATAGTCATAATAGTCTCCCTAGCGCACTCTATTCTTTCAAACGTTTTAAATGTTTGCATACAGCCATCTCCAGAATGTCAAATGGTCTCTCTTCAACTGGAATGACAAGAGCTGAAAGAAATATTACAGGACACCATAACCTATGAATGACATGCTGAGACTGGAAACCCAAAATGATGGTAACTGAGGGTGGTGCTGAGGCTCTAAGTTTTGGTTACACTCACCTAAGTGAGAACCTGGTCAAAAGGGGAAATTTTTTAAAACAAAACTACGGGAGGCCATTGTTTTGGACTAAGCTCATGTACTAGGCCCCAACAGTCCAAACCAAACAAAAATGGAGTCGCTCATGCTAAATGTGACCCAATCAAACTAAGACTTTAAAGAAACATAGATCCTAGACAGAAAGGACCGGGTTTTGTTTTTCTCCTGCAAACAGTATACTCCAGCATAAAGAGGTACCCACTACTCAGTCTCTGTGCCTATCTTTGCAAGACTCACTGTTCTACTGTTTCTCAGTGGGTTTCAAGACCAAATGAAGTACATTTATGATGGTAATACTGACATCAGTGACTAAAGTTTTAGTCAATCTCTCAAAATTGAGAAAATGACCAAAAGGGGGGAATTGTTAAAGCAAACTAAATATGGCCTGAGAAGGCTCCGTACTTCTATATTTGAGTCTTTGTGGATGAACAACCTAACTTAATAGGTAGACAAGATTGAAAACCTAACTTAGGAGTATGTGCCTGTTACAATCGCTGAGTCTTGGCCAATCCCAGCAGCCATACTTCAACCAGTATTTCTGTACCTCACTTCTGATTTCTTTATGTCACTTATTGTCTACCAATTTGTTCTGACCACGAGGCACCCCTGGAGTCTCTCTGAATCTGCTGTGATTCTGGGGGGCTGCCCAACTCAAGAATCGTCCATTGCTCAATTAAAGTCCCTTAAATTTAATTCGGCTAAAGTTTTTCTTTTTCTTTTTTTGAGACGGAATCTTGCTCTGTCGCCCAGGCTGGAGTGCAGTGGCATGATCTCGGCTCACTGCAAGCTCTGCCTCCTGGGTTCACACCATTCTCCTGCCTCAGCCTCCCAAGGAGCTGGGACTACAGGCGCCCACCACCATGCCTGGCTAATTTTTTGTATTTTTAGTAGAGATGAGGTTTCACTGTGTTGCCAGGATGGTCCCGATCTCCTGACCTCATGATCCGCCTGCCTTGGCCTCCCAAAGTGTTGGGATTACAGGCGTGAGCCACCGCACCCGGCCCTGAAGTTTTTCTTCTAACAATATATAATACAGGTTAAACGTCCCAAATCCAAAACTCCAAAATCTGAAATCCTCCAAACTCCAAAATTCTTTGAGCACTGACAAAGGAAACGCTCACTGAAGCATTTCAGATTGCAGATTTTCAGATTAGGGAAGCTCAACTAGCATAACACAAATATTTGAAAATCCAAAATTCAAAATACTTCTGGTTCCAAACATTTCAGATAAGGGATACTCAATCTATAATACCATTTTATGCACAAAAGACAAAGAACCATAATATTACCCAGTTTTTTCCATAGGTGTCTTTCACCTCCAAGTATGGTCTCAAAAGAATGCACATGACCATGTGCATGAGAATCATCCAGGTTGCATATTTAAAAAGCATATCTCAGAACCACAAAATCAGATGCTTTGAGTGAGGCTCAAGAATCTGCATTTCTTTATAAAAAGTAAGTACCCAAAGTTTACAAACCACTGCAAGGATAAAAAAAAAATGGGCGATTTTATTTCTTTCTTCTTTATACTTGGGTCTTCTACATTTTTCTACTGAAAACATATACAGATAGTCCCCATACAATGGTTTGACTTACGATTTTTCTACTTTATGATGGTGCAAACATGCTACACATTCAATAGAAACTACTTCAAGTACCTACACAACTATTCTGCGTTTTACTTTAAAAGTAAGCCTATTCAGCCAGGCATGGTGGCTCACGCCTGTAATCCCAGCACTTTGGGAGGCCAAGACAGGTGGATCACGAGGTCAGGAGATCGAGACCATTCTGGCTAACACAGTGAAACCCCGTCTCTACTAAAAATACAAAAAAATTAGCTGGGCATGGTGGCAGGCGCCTATAGTCCCAACTACTTGGGAGGCTGAGGCAGGAGAATGGCGTGAACCTGGGAGGTGGAGCTTACAGTAACTCAAGATCATGCCACTGCACTCCAGCCTGGGCAACACAGCAAGACTCTGTCTCAAAAATAGATAAATAAATAAATAAATGAAAATAAAATAAATAAGCCTATTCAACACTTTATTATGAAATAGGCTTTGGTTAGATTATTTTGCCCAACTATAGATTAATGTAAGTGTCCTGCGCACGTTTAAGATAGGCTAAGCTATGATGTTCAGTAGGTTGGATGTACTAAATGCATTTTTGACATAATATTTTCAACTTATAATGGGTTTATTGGGATGTAATCCCATTGTAAGTCAAGGAGCAACTGTATTTCTTTTATAATTGGGTAGGGGAGGATGAGAGGGGTAAGCTGTTTTGTTTTGATAAAGCCAGAGGAATGGTGAAGGAGGGAAAGAGCTTGTTTCTCCTTTTTCTCCTGCCCAAGTGTCTAGAGAGGATAAAAAGGGGCCACATTTACTTCTTCCTAGAGCAAGACTGAGGGAGCACAGGTATTTTTCCCATTTAGTGTCCTTCACTAATCGGGTCAAACTGTGGAAGCACTTGCCTCAGTTCTTCATTTAGCGAGGGCTAAATGCTCTGAGGGTTATGGCTTTTTTGCCATCTCCCCACATTTTCTGTTGGAAAAGGCCATTCTCCAGTCCTGGTTCTCTGGAGCTGTGGGGGACTGTGCTATGGCACAGGATCCCAGTAAAGGGAGGTAGAAGAAGAGTGTGATAAAAAAATAATCAGTTAAGGGTCACATTGCTAGGGATGCCAGGCTATATATACATCTATTTACCCATGGATTCAATAACAGTGTATGGGTGAAGAACATGAAGTGAGACAAATCTCGAGTTAAGCCCTGGTCCCATCACTTACTAGCAAGCTATTTAACCCCTTGAAGTCTCAGAATGCTCATCCATAAAACAAGACAAATACTTATTTTTATAGGTTGCTGTAACAGATAATACATATCAATTACTATGTGCCAGGTTCCATGCTAATAAGGGCTGAAGATACAGGGATAAAATAAATATAACTCATGATCTCCAAAATTCCCTACTTACAACTTTTTAAATGAAAAGTCCAGAAATGGGTCAATAATTCTAATAACTCATCAACCACAGGAACACTTCTATATGTAACAACTTGATAGCTGAGGCATCTCAATTCTCTGCTTCAGCTGGTTGAATAAACAGTGCCCCAGTGAATACTTCTTTTTTGGCACAGGGCAAGGATCAAGATGATGCCTGGCTTGATCCTTGTGAATAATAGGACACAATAGGACACAATAATAAGAATTTCAAATTAGGTTTTGCTTATATTCATCACTACCTGTACATTTAAAATTTGTATTTTTTGACAAGAATCTGATTATCACAGAAGAGTGAAGGACTGGGCTGTGTTCCATGCCAATGATATCAGCTATGACAAATGATTGCAGAGTTCTTTTGCAATTATAAAATGCTACATAAATGCTGAAATAAAAAAAGAAAACCATTCTTGGGTTTATTTAACTAATTTCATGCTGCTAGATAATTTTTTGGTTTCACACTTCAGTAAGAATACCTCTAGAGGCTAGAGGAAACAAAAGGAAAAAAAAACTGCTGTTTCAGGAAGCCTTGGGTATGATCAGATCCCATGTTTAATCCCACTCCAGTCACACAGAATAATGTGAGCCACTTGGCTCAAGTTTTAAGATGCTTCTTTTTGAGAATATAAGATTAGTATGAATTCAAGACACACAACTGTGTTAACTGTTTGCTTCAAGCACACCAGTTACAGGAAACAATGAACAGTGCATATCAGAGGGAAAGAAAAGCAATCAATACATAATAGAGAGAAAGTGGCTGTTATTAACTACATAATAAGAGGTTAGTTTGATTGAGCTTAGCATGTTGTACTTTTGGTTCAATGCTTTCTGAGGACTGGGCAGGGGGAAGGGAGGAAAGGGAATCAACGTGTTTTCCAAGCCTAGGTTACCTCTGAGTAAACTGTGAAAGATAACTGCATAGTCACTACAAAGGAAAGCTGTGAAGATAAAGAAATAAAAAAGCTCTAAATTTCTTAAAAATCCAAGTACAGACACACATATACACGCATACCCCTGACTGATTACATTTTAAATTTTCCCTAAAGCCTACCATAAATGTACTCAATCTACAGATAAGAATCCTGCTTGTGCAATAGGTGTTTCAGAAAAGTTTGGCTGGAGAAAAAAAAGTTTGCAAACTAGACCAAGTCAAACACATTAGGACAGCGTATTATGTAAAAGACCACTTCCTACTAATCGTTTTGACAAACTAAAGATTGTTTGTTATTAAAAGTAATCTTCTTCCACAATATAGAGGGTTCTAGATGCCCAGAGGTATGTACCCTTTAAAACAGGGCTCACCACAGCAACATCCATGCACAAAACTTCATTCGGTCTTGTACCCTATTTCTTAACCATCACTGGCTCTGATTCCTCTCCTCAGGCTCACCCATAATGGCTGGTTGTTCCTGATTTTCCTCTGGTTTTAGAACTCAGCCTACACCTCAACCATGGCAGGGAGCTTTGATCATCCTCCTAAATCCCGACCAGGATCCCTTTCCCTCTTTTTGGCTTTGCTAATTCTCTGTTGGAAGTGACAGTGTAAAGCAGTCCCGTCCTTTTAGCCTAAGCTGACTTCCCAACCCACCTCTTTTTTCCCTCCCTACTCCTTTCCTACCTCTGCTCAACTTGTTTCATAAGCCTAGATTTTTATCTACCTTTTTTCCAAAGTTGAAATCACCTGGACTTATTCCTAGGGGCTCTTCTACTTGTTCAAAGAAGTGAAAAAAAATCATTAACAAACATAGAGGAAAACAGCTAAGGTACAGCACAGAGGTTCTCAAAGTGTGGTACTTGAAACAGCAACATCAGCATCACCTGATAATTTCATAGAAATGAACATTGTCTAGCCACCCCAGGCCAATTGAATAAAAAACTCTGGAGGTGGGCACAGCACTCTATATTTTAATACGTCTTCTGGGTGATTTTCATGTACACTGAAGTTTAAGAACCTCTGGGTCTGGAAGAAAAGAAGATGTCTGACAAATGTTTTGGATAAAATGAGGCATCTCATTAAACAGAATCAAGTCTATATTTTTGACACAGAAGAATATCTAAGATATTCCACATAAAGGAAAAAGCAATTGTAAAACCATGGGTATAATTTTGTAAAAGAATTTTGAAAAGGTACTACATAGAAAAATGTCTAGAAGGTTACATACTAAACTGTTAACAGTGGCTAACTTAGGAGAGATTTTACTTTTTCTTTATGAATATCTGTATTTTTAAATCTATAAGTATGTATTATTTTATAATTTAAAAAAATGATTAACTTAGACATCTTCTACTGCTCTCTAGCAAAACTCAAGAGGTAAAAATTAACTCATTCCCCAATAGGCTTCAGTGTCTGGACTAATCAAGCTTTGTGATGCTTTAGGGAATTCTAGAGGAAGTGAGGCAGAGATGGTGCTCAGTCCTCCATGACTCAATCAGTGCTTCTATGTAAAGCCTCTGTGCCCAGGAAATGACAGGTCACAAAGCCTAAGAGATTTCTGCCCTTCTTAAATAGGCCAACTCAAAAAGGGGATGGTGGGGCTCTGTGGGAAAACAGAACAGACAAAAACTTAAGGGTTGTCTTGGAAGATGCCAATTTATTTCTAGGAAAATCTTCTTTGTGCAGAAATTATATATTTAAGTGGCCCGTTTTTTACCCCCATTCCTGACCTGGCAGTCATTCTGCAATTACGTTCACCCTTCTTCAAGCTGGCTCCAAGTTTATACAGCATATGGTTGTGGTAGACTAAAAAGGGGCTTGAAAATAAAATAGGTTGGTAGTAAATGATCCAGGGCAAAATAAAAAGAACGTAAAAAAGAGGTGCAGGTATACACACACACCCAAGATCAAGTCAGGTCCTTACAAATATCCTTTACCTTATGATGCATCAAGAGAAAACCCTGACACTTCCAGGGATTCCTCTCATGCAACCGCTCAATCCTTTCACTTTCTGGCAAGCTTTCCATCAGAAGCACTACATGCATTCATAAAGGATCCCAAAGCACTTTACCTGTATTATAGTCATACATAGAGAACACTCAGTGTGATTTGTACACATCCGCTCCCTCTTCACTGCCCTGCTAATTATAAGTTTGGCGGAATCAGAATATGGTTGTCTCCTGCAGAACAGGAGTTGCTCCAGAAACCAGAGAAACTTGGTAAGAAAAGCTTTCGGTAACTTTTAATAAGTGGTTCATCCTAGCTAAAGGAAAAACTTTTATCAGGGGTCCTCCTACTTTGAGCTAGGAAAGTTGATAAAGGTTACCCTAATTTTTTCTATCTACCAACATAACTCTCTACTTCTGGAACCCTGACTACACCAGAAGACAAGAGATCTTACCAATGTCCCCGATATTTTCATTGCCATATGAAGAGAAATTTATTCTTGTGGCTGCAGCCACCTTTTGAAGAGCCCACCAGTCTATGGCTCTGCCACATATTGTGTTTCAATTTAGAAAACTGCAGCACAATGTGATCATGTGGTAGAAAGGAGATAAAATCCAGTGCTTGGTTTGCATGACATAAGATAAAGAGTACAGGCACTGGAGTCAGAGTTTGAATTCCACATCTATATTACATTAGATTTGGGCAGATGATTCTACCTTTCTAAACCTCAGTGTTCTTATCAATAAAGTAGGAAGAAAATGCTACTTTACAGTGTTGTTAAATAATTAAAAGTATTTAAGGGGAGAGCAGGAATGAGAAGTTAGCATTTAATGGGTACTGAATTTCAGTTTGGGATAGTAAAAAAGCTCTAGAGATGGACAGTGATGATGGCTGCACAACAAAGTGTGGCCAGGTGTGGTGGCTCACGCCCATAATCCCAGCACTTTGGGAGACTGAGGCGGGCAGATCACTTGAGGTCAGGAGTTCGAAACCAGCCTGGCCAACATGGTGAAACTCTGTCTCTAGTAAAAACACAAAAAGTTAGCTGGGTGTGGTGGCATGTGCCTGTAGTCTCAGCCACTCAGGCGGCTGAGGCAGGAGAATCACTTGAACCTGGGAGGGAGAGGTTGCACTGAGCCGAGATCATGCCACTGCACTCCAACCTGGGCATCAGAGCGAGATTCCGTCTCAAAAAAACAAAAAACAAAAACAAACAAACAAACAAAAAACCAAAGTGAATGTACTTAATGCCATTGAACTGTACACTCAAAAATGGTTAAAATTTTGTATGTATATTTTAGCACAATCATGTAAGAGTCCTAGCAAAGTGCCTGGCTCTCAGTAGATACTCAAGAAATGCTAGTCCCATTCCTCTTAAAAAAAAAAACAAAAAACAAAAAAAACAAAAAGAACCTACAGTAAAATAAAATCACGCGCCTTTCCCTATTTAATTGTGAGAAACTTTGATTCTAAGGCAAAGCCAGCTGGCCCCAATACCAGGTAGTGCCACAGTAAGTGTCTGGGTAGGAAGGAGAAGGAAGTCTGTTCAGTTCCGTTTACCTCCACCCCGTTATGGTGTCTCCCAGAATATCAATCCTCTAGACCCTAACATATTGAAATAAAAAAAAAAAGCTGGGACACTTAAACCAGTTTCCAAACCAGACTTCAGGTCATGAGGAAAAAAGTATTCTGAGTGGCAGCTGGCCCCTGGAAGCAGTGGAGAGATAAGACACTAGTGCTGAACACCAACTAGATGAGTCTGGATCCCATGCCAGTCCCTGGCATTAAGATGATCTGTATTTCTCAGCTGGTGCGGTGGCTCACACCTGTAGTCCCAGCACTTTGGGAGGACGAGGCGGGCGGATCACGAGGTCAGGAGTTCGAGACCAGCCTGACCAACATGGTGAAACCCCGTCTCTACTAAAAATACAAAAATTAGCAGGGCATGGTGGCGCAGGCCTGTAATCCCAGCTACTCAGGAGGCTGAGGCAGGAGAATGGCTTGGACCCGGCAGGTGGAGGCTGTAGTGAGCCAAGATTGCGCCACTGCACTCCAGCCTGGGCAACAGAGCGAGACTCTGTCTCAAAAAAAAAAAAAAAAAAGATGATCTGTATTTCTCTCAGACGCCTTTGGCTGCATCTAATGGACACAGAGGACCAAAGATTCAAAGACCCCTGGTAAAGGAGGATTAAAAATGCACTTGTCTGCAGTTCAGGGAAAACAATGAATGATTATGTGTTGTAAGTCATAAAATAGAGAAGGAGAAAAATAGATGACTTATCTCTAGGCATATCAGGACAATGTTTCTGATGGGCAGGCTTAATTAAATCTTAATGCAATATTCAGAGAGATGATCATCAACACCTCACAATTTTAGCTCAAGGAGAATGAAATGCTTGGGGTACCAACACCCAATCAATTCGAAACAATACTTACTTTAGGGTCTGAGCTCTTGAACTTCAACCTTTCCACCAATTCGATCATAGCCGCCTTCAGTCCACCTGAGTCTTTGCTCTAGAAGAAAGAAAAGTGAGGGGTCACTAGACAGCATTTTGTTGCTCTCTCAAACACAAACAGCATTTTGGAAGACAATGAAATAGAAAGCAATTTTTTCTTAGCAGCCAAGAGAGCTAAACAACAAAGGAGAGGTGCATTGCCCCTCTTTCCCTTCTCTATGGACAAAGAGTGTCAGGACATAAATTGCCCACTGACTGGCACAACTATATGGAATGAAAATTAAATACAATTTGTATAGGCTGACTCACTGCTTCATCTCAGGCTCAACTGTGCTGGTGTTCACTGAAGCTCTACAAAAGACAGTTCCATACAAGATGTCTATTTTACAGACTGGTAATTTTTATTTTGAACCTTTATGCACCAGATATAGAAGTATGCAATATTAAACATACTTATAAAAATTAAAACAAAGAAAATAGTCTGAAATTTAATTATGAATGGAACTGTAGTGTGCTGATTAAGAACACAGATTTTTTAACTGGGTGTGGTAGCTTGCAACTGTAATTTCAGCTACTCAGGAGGCTGAGGCAGGAGCATTGCTTGAGGCCAGGAGTTCAACACCAAAAAAACCCATAAAACTCACAGGTTTCTGAGTCAGACATATACAGTTCCAATTTTGGATTTGCCATTAACTAGTTGATTAATTTCAGGCAAATTACTAAATGTCTCAAAACCTTCTCCCCCTTCTATAAAATAGTGATAATAAACTGGGCTATTTTGGGGCCTAACTGAAAGTGTTTTAAAAGATACTAGCACAGTATGTGGCACACAGTGAGTGCTCAAAAATTTCATATGCTATTACTATTA
This sequence comes from Pan troglodytes, assembly GCF_028858775.2. NCBI lineage: Eukaryota > Metazoa > Chordata > Mammalia > Primates > Hominidae > Pan > Pan troglodytes. The sequence goes on along the minus strand of NC_072407.2, from coordinate 39,695,410 downwards.
TTACAGTATAATGATTTAGAATAGCACAGTACAATAAAAGACTAATGTGAGTCCCAAATGCAAGCGTATGTATATAATTTTATAATTGCCACAATTAAAAAGTAAAATTGATTTTGATGTATTTTACTTAACTCAGTATATTCAAAATATCATTATAACATGTAATTTCAACATGAGATTTTTTTTTATGCTAGGTCTTTGAAATCTAGTATTTCACAATTACAGCCCAGTCAATTTAAACCAGCCACATTACAAGTGCTCCAAAGCCACATGTGACTAGTGACTACTATATTGGTCAGTACAGATTTAGAGCACAGACTAGAGCCCTAGTGCCATTAGTCACACACTAGCTGTGTGACCTTAGGCAAGTTACTTAGCCTCTCTCTGTCTCAATTTCTTTATCTGTAAAATAGAGCCAATAACTATCTATTTCATAGGACTGCAGTAAGATTAAATTAGTTAATGTATGTCAAGGTACTCAGAACAGAGCCTGGCACATGGTAAATAAAAAAGGAAGTATGAAACAGTTTTATTACTATCTGTCTCCCTCGTGATATTTTCAGTTCCTTAAGGGTAAGAACTGTATTTTTTTATATCCCTGTATCTCTTATGCCCAGCATCTAGATGTTGCAAAAAGTCTGAACAAATCAATGAATGAACATATAACCTTAAGACATGAATGCCATAATAATAATACATTATATTATATATAGGACAATCTAAAATCACAGGAATTCATTTATTTTCTTATCTCAACAACTCTATCAGATAGGTAGGAACATTCATTTTACCAATGAGGGAAAGGAAGCACAAAGAGGTAAACTCACTGTCATTTCTATGGGGTAGGGACAACGAAGAAGTACAAGAATAAACAGATACTGCAAGTATCTCTTACTCAAAATTGGCCTCTGGATCCGTGATAACATATCTTCCAAATTTACAGAACTAATTTCAATTCCTCCAAAATAGGAAATACCTAATAAGATTCCACTATATAAATTAAAATATACTAAAGGGTCAATTTTCCCCCCTCTGACCTCTCTTGCCTCTCAAGTCTACACAGTAAAAATCAGACACAACATGACTACAACCAATATCTACTTTAGATGTGTTCTCCAAACACAGCTTAAATCACATTTCCATGTTAGCAAAGGTTCTAAATTTTAATAAGTTCTATTTTTTAAAATGATGGTTTACAACTCCCCTATATCCTCCGCTAATTTTAGTCTTTAATCTCTGTGGTCTCATAGCAGACAGTTGACAAAAGGAACTTAGAGGTCATATACCAGGAAGCAGGTGAGACCTGAAGTGCCTAAAAAAGGGTTAAGTTGCCAGAAACAATCCTGCTTTTACGAGATGATCAGACAATAAAGCCTGTCTGGTGATATCATTCCTCTAACCTGCTTCTCATTGGCTGAACAAGCAGGTCACTTGTCCCTGGAAAGCTCTCTTCCCCCACATCCCAGCTGCCAGCGCCCATTTTAAGCTCTTCGGCAAGAGCTCTGATACATTATGACTTTCCCCCTGGCTCTAGAGAACAGAAAGGAATGCACCAAACTGTGCCTTAAAACCTTCAGAAAAGAATAAAACGACAACGAAGGAATCCCTAAGAAACAGACAGCCTGTCTGCAAGCAGATGTGCCTTGTGTGGATGGATAAGGGAACCCTTAGCCTTCTTTCATAAAAATTCAGTGTGTCAGCAGAATCCTTCCTCCTTTTCACAAAGCATCAGCAGCATCGCCTAACCAGGGAAGAGACAGAGGAGAGGCAACTTAAGAGAGCCTCCCTTCAGGAAACTCACCTGTTCCACCTCCCCACCCCACTCTCTGTGAATTATTCACCAAGATTAACTGGGCTCTATGATGAGCCTGCTATACTCAGTCTCTAAATCAGTGGTGAAGAAAACCTTTCCCAAAGGCTTTTTAAAAAATCTATAAAATAAGCAGTTGGTCAGAAGGCAGAGGCTCCTCGGGGCAGACCTGACCCTGACAGCTGCAGAGCTGGGGCAAGAGTCCAAATGGAGGACTCTGGCCCCAATCCACTCCCACCACTTTCCCCATATTCCAGTCCCTTCCTGCACCCCAAGGGGCCTTGTGCACAGGTGTTCAAGCTAGCATGTCCAAGCTGAGAATACCCCTCTTGGTCACCCATGATACACATGTGGGACCTAGGGATACATGTATCAGAAACTGGTCCATCTTCAGGCAGACGGACTCAAGAAGAGGCTCTGCAGGCCCTGGAAGCAAGCTCAGGACATTTTACCAGGTAATTCTTGGGTAGCTAGGTACTTGAAGAGTGGTACGGAACGGGACAGGCATGGCTACAGGAGGGGTCTTCAAAAGCATGGGATAGCCCAGCTACTCAGGAGGCTGAGGCAGGAGAATCGCTTGAACCTGGGAGGCAGAGGCTACAGTGAGCCAAGATCACTCCACTGCACTCCAGCCTGGGTGACAGAGCGAGACTGCATTTCAAGAAAAAAAAAAAAAAAAAAAAAAGTATGGGACATAGGTCAGGGGCATGGGGTTGTTTGGGTCTAAGGGTGGTGGTATCTGAGTCTGAGTATCCCCAAACCATAGAATAGTACCATGTTTTGGTTAATTATTTGTTTCTTGAGGACAGCCATTAGTCAAAAGATAGCCAGACAGGAGATTATATCCTCATTTGTTCCCTAGTTAGGGAACCAGTGAACAGAAAAGATAGTGGAACAGAACAGCTGCCTCTGAAACCTGAGTTCTAATTGAGAAGTGAACCAGGATAGTAAGAAAAGACAGCCTAATTCTAACCTTGTAGACATTTGGTTCCATTTTTAGAAATGATTGTCAATCCTTGGGGCACATACCATGACTAGCAAAGTAGTAGGATTCCCCTGCTATCTGTACTTCTCCACTTCCATCCCACCCAATGCATTCCAAGAACACAGGAGTTCAATGTGAGCATATCTTGTTTATGTACCTTGTTCCTCCCCTAAGAAGGTGTAGAATAAAAAGAGACAAGTGTTACATTGTGACACCCACCACTCAGAATTTGATTAATCTGTAGAAGCATAGGATGCTTCACAGAAGCCACCTCCTAGGGATGAGTCATAATAAAACCAAAGGACAAAATGCTGTACATGTGAAGGTATTCTTTAGTCTCCAAAGCACTTTCATATGCTCTTTCATTGGCATTTCACTGAAAAGCAGTGTATTCTCACTTTACAGCTGAAAAAAATGGCTGGTGAAAATCAAATGAACCCAAAGCTCAGAGCGCTTATACTCTTTCACTGGCATTTCACAGTAATACAATAACTAAAAGGTAGTGTATTCTCCTTCACAATGGACAAAAATGGCATTGTGGATGTCAAACAATGTCCCCAAAATCACAGAGCTGGTCAGTGACAAAACCAAGATCGGAAAGATCTAAATGAAAAAGATTTATAACATATACATAGTATCAAGAATACAGAAAAAAACACATAAGGGATTTCTATACATCAGTAAGAAAAGGCCAAATAAACCCAAAAGAAATCTCCAAAAAAAAATGAACAGATAAAACAAGACCCTGTCTTAAAAAAAAATAGAAATGTGAAATGCAAACACATCAAAACATGCAAAAGATGCTCAAACTCACTCATGATTAAAATATAATTTCTTACCCATCAGCCTGAAATAAATTTTAATCTCATAACAGCAAGTGTTAGGCCCTGGGGAAATTGGGGACTTCCATATGTTGTTGATGGATATATAAAATAACTGCCACTCTGAAATCACATGCCTACCAATCCACTTCTCCTTTCCTCTTGAGGAAGACTAGCACCTGTGTCAAGGATGCATGTACAAAAGTATTTATTGCAGCACTGTTTGTAATACTAAAAATCTGTAAACACCCCAAGGATTCATAAATACCGGGTGGCTAAATAAACTGTGGAATTAACACACAGTGGAATATGACATAGCAAATAAAAAGAATGAGGTAGGTTGTATGTACCTGGATACAATGCATGACATATTGTTGAATTTTTTTTAAAAAAAACCTTGCAAAATGGTACATGTAACAGTTTTTAAAAAAATTATTACTTTCTATGAGTGACATAGGTATGTAGAATATTAGAAAAGCAATTATTGCTGGGACTGGTACTTAGGATAGAAGGATTTTAGAGTTAAATATATTCCTATTAATTGCATAATTAAGATTTAGCATACTAAAAAACAAACAAACAAAAAAAGGCTGGCAGTAAGGCAGGGAGAGAGGCAGAAGTTGACCAAGAGGGCCAAGGTCTCCTGCTTCCAGTGCTTCTTCCCATGAATTTGCCTAAATGTAAATACTGGGGCCTTTTCCTTTGACAATGCAAACATACGGACCAGCAGATTCAAGAGAAGGTTCTTTACTTGATATTCATGTATGGATTTCAGGGGGTCTGAAATCCTCAAAACGATATAAAATTTGGGCTGTACATGACATTAGCTTTTCTCACATCCTCAAAAACAATTAACATTCCAAATGTAAAGAGCATTGCACAAAGAGAAGGGAGACCCAGGTTTTACTACTAGCACTGCCAGCAACCGCTTGTGTGAGCTTGGAGAAGTCATTTTACATCCCTGGGTTTCTGTTTTTCCATCTGTAAATGAGGAAGATGGACCAGATCAAAAGCTATATATCCACAGCCTGAGGCCTACAGAACTATTTTCTTTGGCTTTTAGAGTGTTGTCCCACACATCCACTAAGAGTTTTAAGTTAGTTGCTAGCATTTAAAAATCAGGACATATGACATAAAAATAAAGATTTCTAGCTTCTTTTGTAAATCCAAAGGGTATGACTGTAATGGGCTCCCATTCCCATATAGCAGAAATTGGCTGAAGCTGAGTAGCAACTACTCACTTTAGGCAAAGCAAGCTCTCTCAAGTTTGCCAGTTACCTTGGCTTGCTTCTCTTCTTTACATTACCTTTCTGGTAGACATCTGAAGTTGCTATCCCTGGAAGCAATTCTAAATGTTTTCTACCTCTAATGTTCCTTGTGTTTGAACACCATGAAAATTGGGGTGCCTTTCTTCAAAGGAGTACATATTACCTGATACATTCATATCCATCCACCCCAAAACACAGAAATAACATTTCATGCTAATGGAAACATGCCTTAAAAATGGGTAAAGGGTAGAAGCAAAAGTAGAATATGGCAGGTAGCAGTGGCATCAGAATAGGAAGAAGAATTCCTTGACAAGTGGTCTCTGCACTTTCATGGAAGTCAGTCTAATCTAATGCCAATAACCAGCTAGGCACCCAAAAGAAAAGTCACGTGTCAGCAAAAATGTAAATATAAGCCACATAAATATCCTAAACTGGCTCCTGAATATTGAATTCTATTATCACAAAGAATCAATCAGAAGATGTTGAATTCAGAAAGAATACTAGCTATCTGTATTGGGGTGTTTTCCTCCCTATTCCATTGGCTTGTGTTGATATCATTCTTCTAAAAAAAAAAAAAAAAAATCAATCCAACTTAGTCATTTTACCAGAAGGTCTTGTCTGGGAGAAATTGTGGAAAAGGATCAGAAGGTGGAATACAGAAGTCCTCCTTGGTCAGGCGCAGTGACTCATACCTGTAATCCCAGCACTTTGGGAGGCCAAAGCGGGTGGATCACTTGAGGCCAGGAGTTCAAGACCAGCCTGGCCAAGATGGAGAAACCCTATCTCTACTAAAAATACAAAAATAAGCCGGGCATGGCCTGTATTCCCAGCTACCTGGGTAGCTGAGACATGAGAATCACCTGAACCCAGGAGGTGGAGGTTGCAGTGGGCGGAGATCAACTGCAATCTATCCTGAGCAACAGAGTGAGACACTATCTAAGAGAATGGGGAGGGGAGGGAGCGGGGAGAGGAGAAGCAGGGAGGAGCGGGGAGAGGGGAGGGGGAGGGGAGAGGAAGTCCTCCTAAGGAATCAAATCAGAAAGCAAAGTTTTGTCAAAAGGAAATGAAATTAAATTTTAGTATCACCATCCCATGTACGAAAATTTTTACCATCTCCTTTACATTACTTCATTTTCTAACTCCAAACCCACTCCTACACTAGGCCATCACTTTGAGTTGTCAGACTCAAAGTCATTCTTGGGTCTGAAAAAAAATCCATCAGCAAGTCTTTTTAGGCCGAACTCTAAAATATATGCCATATCCAGTTGGCATGTATTCTTCACTATCGTATTGTCCACTATTCCCAACCTGGTACAAGCAGCAATACCGCTCCCACTCTTGCTACCCAACAGCCCATTCTCCACATAGGAACCAAAGAGAAGTTTTAAGAATATAAATCAGATCATTTACTCCCTTGCTTAAACAGTCTATGACTACTTAAAATAAAACCCAAAATCCTTACCACAGCCTACTTGGTAATCTGACCTCATCTACTAGTCAACCCCTACCCCACCACTACTGATTATACTCCAGCCATTCATTTTATCCCCTTAGTAAACTTGTTCTATCTCAGGGCTTTTACACTTGCTGTTCCCTTCAGTTGAACCACTATGCCCCTAGAGCTTCTCATCACTGGCTCTAACTACACCCAGGTCACTAGTTCAAAAAGTCCTCAGATCCTTAAAAGGCTTCCCTCTCATTCCCACATCCCAGTCACTCCCTATCTCCTTCCCCAGTTTGTTTATTCACAGTACTTATCATTATTTAAAATATCACTTATTATTTAACTTCCTTACCGTCTGTTTTGCTCAAAGATTATAAATTCCATGACTTAGAGTTGCTTCTTGTTGGTTCCCTACTGGCCAAAATACTCCACCTGGCAAATTTTAAGCCTTCAATAAATATTTGTTGAATGAATAAATAGACCAAAAGAAAAGAAATGCCACTAACTTCGAATAATATACAAAATTATCTTAAGAAATACTATACCTCAAAGAATTGTGGTAAACATTAAATGAAAGAATATGCAGAAAGTTTAGAGAAGCAGTACAAGCTAAGTTCTCAATAAATGTTAGTTATAATTTCTGTTATTATTAATTAAATAACAATGCATTGAGTGACTACTAAGTATCAGGTATTGACCTAGAGAAGTGCTGAATAGAACAAAATAAAAAAAATCTGTTACTAATTTAAATTATATATAATATATAGAAAGAAGACCAAAGAGAAGGGGAAAATAGTTTTAGGATATTCAGAAAGTATTCATCTATTAAATGCCTTCATACAGAAAATAAACATAAGGATAATGTGTCAGTACAACTTAGATTAAATATGAGAGGGAGTAATCAAATTTGTAGAGGCAAAATGGAATGGTGGAAAGAACATGTACTTTGTCAGGCCTGGATTCAAATCCCAGTCCTTACGCTTGCTAGCTAAGTAACTGTCAGCAAAACTTAACCTCTTTTGAGTTTCCTCATATATAAAATGGAAAATATAACAACATAGCTTATTGTGGAATTTTATTAAGGATCAAATGAAACAATATATGAAAAGGACCTGGCCACAAACCACTCAATAAATGACAGCTATCTGTTATTTTTCTCATATCTCTGGAAATTCAAACAAAATTCAACAACAGACAAAATTCAACAACAGTCTCAAAACAACAGTCTCAAAATTCAACAACAGACAAAAACAGTCTCAAAATTCAACAACAGACAAAAGTTTCTAGACTCTCTTGGTTTTATAACCTCAGCCAAAGATTAGCATTTTCATTATTTATACACATGAAGTCAGAATCTACCAATCAACACAGGTTAGAGCCTGCCAGGGTTCACACACACTCAAAATTCACAGAGGAAAATAGTATGGGTGCCTATATAAACTTAACCTTACATCTCTCCCCATGACTGCCTACTAGAAAGAAAATGAAGGCTATTTTCCAACCAGAAAGTAAAGAGTATATTGTCCCCACCTCCCCTCTGCTTCTATAAAAACTTCCCACAGTTCAGAATGTAAAACAGAATCTAAAGAGGACAACCAGCAAGACTTGTGAACCTAAAATTAGACCTACCAGCTGTGTTTTGGTTAGCTAGTGCATAAGGCACCAGCAGGACACTGAAATATACAGAAGCCTCTTCTCCAAAGACAAGTTTTTCTCCAGCCTATCTACCCACCAGATTAGAGCAGGCAGAAGGAACAGAAGGAGAGGGGGATGAACAGTTTGCACCCAAGAAACTTGGTGTCCAGAACTTCTACTGCTGCCAGACTAACTTGTCTGGAAAGGAACTCAGAATAGAACCTTAGATGGCTTTATAACAGTAATAAGAATAAGAGCAACCCATTGCTGAGGGCTTATGATATTCCAGGCACTGTGCTAAACTCTTTACATCTATGATCTTGTTTGTTCCTCATCATAACTCAATAAGGAGAAACAATTACTTAGCTCATGTTACAGAAGAAGAAACCAAGACTCAGAGGCTGAGTGAATTACTCAACATTACACAGCTAGTAGGTGGAAGAGCTAAGACTCAAAAACAGACTGCAAAGCCAACTGGGTCAAAGACTGTTTGGTCCTTCAATATTCTTCTCCCATTTTTCCTTAGTAAAAGAACCTCAGCTTTTAGCTGGACACGCTGTGGCCTGGAGAAATGACTGTTTCCCAGCCTCCCTTGCAACTAGATAAGGCCAGGGTACTGAGTTCTGGCCAATGAAACATAAGCAGCAATGTGTATAACTTCTCGAGAGTTCCCTTTAAAATAGAGCAGTGTGCCTGGCCAGGTGCAGTGGCTCATGCCTGTAATCCCAGCACTTTGGGAGGCCGAGGTGGGTAGATAACGAGGTCAGGAGATCGAGACCATCCTGGCCAAAATAGTGAAACCCCGTCTCTACTAAAAATACAACAATTAGCTTGGCGGGGTGGCAGGCGCCTGTAATCCCAGCCACTTGGGAGGCTGAGGCAGGAGAATCACTTGAACCCGGGAGGCAGAGGTTGCAGTGAGCCAACATTGTGCCACTCCGTCTCAAATGAACAAACAAACAAAAATAGAGGGGTGTGCCCTTCTTCACTTTTCTATGTCTGTCATTCTGGAACTTGGACCTCCAGCAGTCATCTTGGCCCATGACACAGTAAGGATGTCAGAATGGAGCTGAAAAGAGCCTAGATTTCTGGTAACTTCATAGTTCTGCCACGCCAACCTTAGACTGCCTACACCCAAAGTTATTTTATGTGACAGAGAAATAAACATCATGTGGGAGTGGTTATTTTGGATTTTTCCAAATTATTTCATTATTTTAGATGCAGTCAAATTAATCCCAATGTAAATACTGATCTACAACAATTATGCAATACTCTCTCAGTTCTTCATTAATGCCCTGGAACTAGACAAGATTATTACACCTCCTATCACATACTTCATGTTCATCTACCATCCAGCAGGCACTGTGCTAGGTGCTGGGAATACAAAGATGAATAACATATAGTTCTAGCCTTAAAGAATTTATAACCCACCAGGGAAAGACATGGAAAGAAATAACATGACATAGTACACAGTATTTAGTGCTACAATAAATGTTCACAGGCTGTTATAATGGGAACAAAGAGAAGGATACCTCAAAGCCTGTATCTACCTAGTAACACCCTACCCATCTTTCAAGGCCTACCTCAAAGACTCCTTCCTCTAAGAATCTATTCCTGGCTCCATGCCCTCCAGTGATATCAATTTCTCTTTTCTCTCCACTTCCATAGCATACTGTTTGTACCTTTTCTCTAATACACACAAATAAGGATGTGAAAAGATTCTCTTTCCTATTAGGCTGTAAGCTTCCTGAAGTTAGAAACTTTGCTTATTCTTCTTAGTATCCACCACACAGTTCACCATAATAAGTGCTCCAAAATTATTCAGATGAATAAAATTAGTTTAAAAAAATAAAATATCATTCTCTAAAATGAAAGCCAGCTATATGTTACAGTTCGGACATACTATAATGAATGTATTTGCTAATCTTCTTATTGATGTTAAAAACAAATTATTACCTTACCAAAAACTAACTAAACCCATCTGAAGTGGGTTTCATATATAAATGTTCAACAAAAATAATCTAGCACATTATAGTATACATCAAAGTCACTGCCCATAGAGTTATTTGCCGTAAATTGTGGATTGAGCCTTTGGTATATTTGGGAAATTTTGTTTGATTGGTTGGTTTTGGTTTTTTCATTCTTGATCAGTTTTCTGACATTTAAAAAGGGCATCAATATTGATTTTTTTTGCACCTGATGCAATGTTGACTTGATCCTATCATAGCGATATATACATGCACGCAAACACGTGTGCGCATGCGTACACACACACACACACACACACACACACACACACACGCAAATTCTCTCTCTCCCCCACTCACACACACAAGATTCAACTCTCCCAGAGCCAGCCTTCTGCATTTCTTACCCCATTCTCATCTCTACTCCCCGTATCAAGACTAAAGCTTCTGTTTCATCCATTGTCTATAATACGTCTCCTATTCTGAAAGGTCCATGAGCATGTGTTCCTTACTGCCACCTAACAAGTTTAGCCCCTGGTTCTGAATATTAAAACAATAATAAGAACAGGAAACTCAGCTGGTCCTCTCAGACTGAACTATAACTTCAAGCAGAACACATACGAGGCACTGATACAGATGAATCTCTGGCTTCTCAGACTTGGGTTAGGTGCAAGCGGAGAGAAAAGGTGGGTATGTCAATGAACAGGCAGGCAGGGCAACCTCCCTGTCAAGAGTGGTGGTCAAGACAATGGTGAAAGAGGCTCAAGAGTCCTTTATAACCAGAGGAGCCTAAGAATAAGCCTACTGCATCAGCAACCTTACCCAAAAAATCAATTGCCTAACAGCATAAAATGCCTATGAACTCATCCTATTTTGATTGAAAGGCCAGGAAAGAGAAAAAGAGGGCACCAGACTTCTAGGAGAGAGAATAGAGAAAGCCTGGACCTTTTCTCTCAAAAGCAGATTGTTCAGACCACTGGCTAAGCACTCTAGTTCTTTAATGAAGCTCCACCACCATCAATGTTAAATCCCCTGAAAAATCTAACTAATGTAAAATAATCTCATATTCCCTCCATAGAGCAGTATTTTCATCTATGCTAACAACACATTCAATTGCTAGAACAATGCCATTCTCTCATTTACAGAGCCAACTAACCCTTCTATAAGGAGTTGTTCATTTACACCAAACCAATTGTCTCTGCCATGAATAAAATCACTGGACTCTATACAGTAGCATCGAATGGTAACACAATAGGAAAATTTCCCTAGATCTTCACAGGATGTCATAATTCAGGTCTCTGCCCAATGTCATATGCTCAGAGATGCCTTCTATAACACATCTTATCAAAAAGTAACCTATCCTGCCACACCAACTCATTCTTACATTACCATGATTTATTGTTTTCATTGCATATAACACCATCCAAAATTACTCTACTATTTCTTTCCCACTGTAGAGAGTGAATTCCAAAAAGCTAGAGCCCTATCTGTCTAGTTCACTGCATACTTCCAAGACTTTTTACAGGTTAAGAAAGTACATTTTGATTGGAAATCCCAGAACTGCAGGCCTCACATAAACTTTCTACAGAACTATGCAGGGTGGCTCCAACTAATGACAGCATGCCATCCCCTTTACCTTGGTCTTAGCTTTTGTCTTATTCTGTACAAATAAATAAGACACTGGTTGAACCACTATGTATGCCAGTGCTACAAACTCTAATTAGAAGGTGACCTATATCTCTTCAGCAAGAATAAAAAGTAAAAAATATAAATAGATACATTACAGCAAGCCTTCAACCTTCTGTCTCCTTGTGAGAGCTTCTTCTATGAGCTGAATGAAAAGCCAGATTCACTGACCACTATGGAATACACTACGGCATACCTCCAGCCCCTCGAGAATCACAGCTATATCCTCCCATTCACCCAGACACCAATGTTCCTCAGTCACTCCCCAAGCAGTTGTTCCTCTTATCACTTAACCAAACATTCTCCCCAAATATCCATCTTAAAAGCAAAGGGTGTGGCTTAAAACCCTTTTGATCTGTCTTTAGAAAAGCCATGTTAAGAACTCCACAAATGCTATATATTTACTGAATTCTGCCAACCACTTCTCCCTTTGCCACTTTGTAAGACTCTACCTTTTCTTCAGGTGATCTTGGGGTAAACTAGACAAGTGGTTTTCAAACCACAGGACATGACACATTAGTGTGCCATGAAATCAATTTAGTGGGAGTGTCTAGAATTTTTTTTTTAACGGAATAGAAGAGAAACAGAACATATCGTATGTAGTAAGGCAAATGGTGTTCCATTTGAGTTAAAAGGGTATGTGTAGTGGGTGGCTGTGTGTATAAAGGAGATCACAGTATAAAATATATTTCCTCTACTGTAGGTTGTGTTCAAAATAATTTTAAAAATTACTAGACTACTGAGTGTATCTAAAGCACTTTTATTGTTCAACATAAAAATTCATTAAATGTATCTCTGAATGCAAATTCCCTTGACAATGTAAGAATTTTCATATGAATAAATCCATAAGCCAGATCAAGCTCTTTTGTCAGATCCAGTGACCCATTTTCATAGATAGAAATTATGGTCAGAGTAAGAGAATCCCACATATCTGAGATGACAAGTCATGACTCAGGTAAGAAGTCATAAATTGGGCTGCATAACTATTTTTCTATGATAAAGCTAAAGACCAGGCTCAGTTCAAACTTCGACCCACAAAATCTTCTGGAGACCAAATGCCACAGACCAAAACTGCAATGCAGCAATGTCCAGGAGAAAAGAAAGAACAGTACTTCAAGTGACTAAATGCTGATCTTGCCCCTTCAAGATGTTCACTCAGTCCATTTGGCCTAGCAGGTTGTCTCCATCCCTAATCCCCTCTTGCTGTAGGATCACCCTGTTTTTCTGCTCATTCTGGCCTACTCTGAAGTTTGCTTTTTCTCTAAATGTCAGCAGACTTTGGCAAGAACTTGGCCTTCTATTGCCAATACCAGCCACTGACAGCCTGGTTAAACACTGAGGTATCAAAACATAAATTGTACAAATTCCTCTCAATTCTAAACTTGTATAATTAGCCTCCTTATATTAATAATAAAAAGAAGAGCTAACATTTAGTGAGCACTAACAACGTGTTAAGTATTGTTAAAGTCTCTTAATCACCCACAAAGTCATTTCATTCTCACAAAAGTTCTATTTTATTTCTTATCATTATGCCAATTTTAGAAATGCAGAAACAAGAACAAACTATAACATAACTTGCCTAAGGTCAAAAAATGGTAGAGCAAGGATATTTCCTGTCCCTCTCTAATCCTGTATTATGTTTTACTTTTCATTTATAATACTTATTACATGTTTGCTTATTTGTTCTTTTCTACTTCCTTCCAACAGAATGTAAGCTCTGACAGAAGTACAGACTTTCATTTTGTTCACTGCTATATTCCCAATACTTAGAAAGTACCTAAACTCAGTTGATTCTCAATACTTGCTGAATGAATGAATGCAGTATAACAACGATCCTCTTCTTTTGCCCATCATCCCACTAAGCCACTTTTACTGTTCCAAGATATTCTCTTGCCAATAAGTAAATGTACATTGCACTCGAAACATTTAAAACCAGAGAACTGAAACTAGAGCTGCCATCAAGCTCATATCTTTATCGAATCAAAATGAGCAGCTTCTCACCCTAGCTACCTAAAAGAGCAAATGTCATGCTCTTTCTGAGGAGAATAAAGAAAATATTACTCCAGTCTTTACAATTCCTTCAAACACAACATCTGGCATTAAATGAAAAACTGTGAGACATGACAAGAATCAGAAAAATGTAACATACAATCAAGAATGATTCCCAAAAAGATGCAGAGAAATAGATCTCTAAATAAATAACCAAATTGACATTCTAGAGTTGAAAAACACGGTATCTTAAATTAAGAATTGAATGACACTCAATGGAGTATTTCCAGCTGCTATACATGAAGAATGAAGCAAATCTATGGAGTGATTTCCAAGACGTACTAAGTGTAAAAAACAAAGCGTAGAAGAATATTATATTCTCCCAAAACCTTGTAACTCCAGTTTCACCATAAGAAAAAACACCAGACAAATCCAAATCAAGGAACATTCTACAAAATACCTGACTAGCACTACTTAATACTATCAAGATCATCCAAAACAAGGAAATGTAATGTGAAGTCCTGGATAGAATCGTGGTACAGAAGTCATCAATAGGAAAAACTAGTGACATTCAGTAAAGTCTATAGTTCAGTTAGTAACGTTCTAACATTAGGATAAGCAGAGTACACGAAGCAGTTCTTGATCTGAGAACATATACTGAGCCCAAGAAACTAGGCTGTGCCTTTGGTTAGTAGAAACTGAGGTGTGAGGGAAGTATGGGATAACAGAAAGCAAAGCCTATGGCATGCTCAGAGTAAAACATTTAAAGGATGGCCAGGCATGGTGGCTCACACCTGTAATCCCAGCACTTTGGGAAGCCAAGGCGGGTAGATCATTTGAGGTCAGGAGTTCGAGACCAGCCTGGCCAACATGGTGAAACCCGGTCTCTACTAAAACTACAAAAAATCAGGCGGGCGTGGTGGCACATGCCTGTAGTCCCTACTACTTGGGAGGCTGAAGCAGGAGAACTGCTTGAACCCAGGAGGCGGAGGTTGCAGTGAGCAAGATCGCGCTACTGCACTCCATCCTGGGCAACAGAATGAGGCTCTATCTCAACAACAACAACAACAACAACAACAACAAACAAACAGAAAAACCATTTAAAGGAGATCCTTTCTGGCCAGGTGTGGTGGCTTATGCCTATAATCCCAGCACTTTGGGAGGCCAAGGCAGGTGGATCACCTGAGGCCAGGAGTTCAAGATCAATCTGGCCAACATGGTGAAACCCCATCTCTATACTAGAAATATAAAAAATTAGCTGGGCATGGTGGTGGGCGCCTGCAGTTCCAGCTACTCAGGAGGCTGAGGTAGGAGAATCACTTGAATCTGGGAGGTGGAGGTTGCAGTGAGCCAAGATGGAGCCATTGCACTCCAGCCTGGGCGACAAGAGTGAAACTTCGTCTCTAAATAAATAAATAAATAAATAAAGGGGATCCTTTCCATATAGACTTGGGACCCTCTCACCTTTTCACCCTGCTAAAAATCTCAGAGTAAAAGCAAACTAAACTTGTCACTATCCAAACATCCAAAGGGGAAGGGAGAGAGGTTAACAAAACAGAGAGGGGGAAAAAAATGAAAGAAAATCTCTAAGATGTGGGCAAGGTCCTCCTGAAAGTTTGGTCCAAGAAACCTCAAGAAATTAATTTAGTAGAAGGGGATTCTAAACAAGTTGTACTCTCAGGCCTTAGCAGAATCAAACTCGAATCCTCTCTCGAAGTATGCAGCTTCATGCAAGATTTGGAAAAGTCCCATAAGCAGTTTTTAAAAGGCAATGAGAAGCTACACAGCTACACAGAACCCAGCACAAAAAGAAATAAAAACATGAAACATGAAAAACTAAAAACAGCAGCAAAAAGAGGTCCACAAAGTCTTCACATACTAGAATTATCAGAGGCAGATTATCAATCAATATGCCTACAGTTCTTAAAGGAATAGCTAAGACAGCTACAGAATGAAAAAAAAGAATTATGATTCACAAATTTATACTAGCACATTTGAAAATTTACATAAAATGGACAAACATCTGAGAAAATGTAACTTATCAAAACTGACCTAAGAAAAAATAGACAACCTAGACAGACCTATGACTATTAAAGAAATTGAGTCCATAGTCAAAAATACTATGTAAAACAATAATACCTAGCAATCCCATTATTGGATATACACCCAAAGGAAAATAGATCATTTTATTACACAGATACATGCACGTGTATGTTCACTGCAGTGCTATTCACAATAGCTAAGACACTGAATCAATTTAAATGCCCATCAGTGATAGACTGGATAAAGAAAATGTGGTACATATACCATGGAATACTATGCAGCCATAAAAAGGAATCAGATCATGTCCTTCGCAGGGACATGGATGGAGCCAGAAGCCATTATCCTCAGCAAACTAATGCAGGAACAGAAAACCAAATGCTGCATCTTCTCACTTACAAGTGGGAGCTGAATGATGAGAACATATGAACACACTGTGGGGAACAACATACACTGGAGCCTGTCAGTGGATAGGGGGTGGGAGGAAGGAGAGCATCAGAAAGAATAGCTAATGGATGCTGGGCTTAATACCTAAGTGATGGGATGATCTGTGCAGCAAACCAGCATGGCACATGTTTACCTATGTAACAAACCTGCACATCCTGCACATGTACCCCAGAACTTAAAAGTTTGAAACTAAAAATAATAATAAAATGTTGGTGATCAGTTAAAAAATGTAAAACCAAAAAACAAAACAAAACAAAGCACCAACAATAAACCAACTCTCCCTTCCTCCTTCAGTCTCTCTAGGAATAGATGGCTTCCATGGTCAGTTCTACCAATCACTATAGGAAGAAATATTTCAATCTTTCACAAATACTTCCAGACCATTAAAAGAGAGAAAGAATATATAAGAAACACTACACTCTGCCTCAGACTATGAAGCCAAACTTTGATAGCAAAATCTCATGAGAACAGTAAAAGAACAACGATAGGCCAATTTCTCCCATAAATATAAATTAAAAAAACTACATAAATTATTAATAAGCCAAATTCAAAAACATAAGGCTACTTTATTATGACCAAGTTGGATCAAGGATATCCCAGAAATGCTAGTCTTTCTGCTTTAATTATAAAATACAACAATATGAAGAGATGAAAGTAAGACCATATATATGCACACACCTATATTTGCAGAAACACACACCTGAAGGGTAACCAAAAAACTAATAAAAATGGTTACTGGCCAGGAACAGCCTGTAATCCCACAGCTGTAGGAGGTTGAGGCGGGAGGACTGCTTGAGGCTAGGAGTTCAAGACCAACTTGGGCAACATAGCAAGACACCCATCTCTACAAAATAAAAAATAAATAGTTAGCCAGGCATGGTGGCACACCTGTAGTCCTAGCAACTCAGGATGCTCAGGTGGGAGGATTGCTTAAGCCCAGGAATTTGAGATTACAGTGAGCTATGCTCCCACCACTGCACTCCAGCCTGATCAACAGAGTAAGATCCTGTTTCTAAGAAAAAAACAAGTAGTTACCAACAGCTGGTAGAAGAATCAGGTGAAAAGGACACAGGCTTTTGAGGTATATGAACGTATCACTGATTTTAAAAATTAACTTTAATAAGTAAATCAATTAATGTAATTCATCAACATAACAGTGAAACAGAAAAATCACATGATCATCCCAAAAGATGCAAAAAAAGCATTTGATATTAAATAACCAATCAAAATTCAGAAAAACTTAGCAAACCAGGACTAGAATTTTTTAAACTGATAAAACATATCTATTTTCAAAAACCATAGAACATATCACTTATTTGTGCAATGTTATCAATTACTGCTAGACTAGGAACAAGGCCAGAATACCCACCAATCACATCCATTCAACATAATACTCGGGGTGCTATCCAATGCAGTAAGGCAAGAAAAAACAAATAACAGATATAAGGATTGAAAAGAAACAAACAAAAAGTATCTCTCTTCACACATAATACAATCAGGTATGTAGAATAAATCTACAGATAAATTATTAGGATATGTAAGATAATTCAGCAGATAGATCACAAAAAAATCAATATATAAAAGTTAATCATATTCCTATATTCAATTAGAAAACAAAACTTAAAACCATTTATTTTTATTTTAGAGATAGGGTCTTGCTCTGTCGACCAGGCTGGAGGGAAATGGCAGGATCATAACTCACTGCAGCTTCAAACTCCTAGACTCAAGCAATCCTCCCACCTCAGCCTTCCATATAGCTGACAGGTGTGAGCCACTGTGCCTGGCTCATATTTTCTACAATACTATAAAATTATGAAGTATCTAGGAATAAATTTTACAATGATGTGAAAAATCTTTGAGGAAAAAAATATAAAACTTTACTGCGAAGCAATAAAAAAGACCTAAATTAATGAATCAGAAGACTTCATGTTGTAATGATATTAATTCTCCCTATATTGGCTTATAAATTTAATATCCAAATACACTCCTGCAGGCTTTTTAATACTATGATTCTAAGAAATGTAAAGTGCCAAAACTGGCCAACACACTCTTGTAGGACAAGATGGAAGGACCTGCTTTACCAGATATTAAGACATATTTTAAAGGGATAACTGAGAAAACATGCTGTTCACACAGGGATATACTAACAGATAAACGGTAGAGAACAGAAGAACCAAGAAACACATTCACACACATTATGGGCACTTGATATATGACAGTGGGACAGCAAATCAGTGCACAAAGGAAGGGCTTTTCAATAAATACAGCAATAGCAATTGGCTATCTGTATGGAGAAAAAATGAAATTGTGCCCCTACTTCTACTACACAAAAATCAATACTAAGTAGAACAAGACACAAAAAGCACTAACCATAAGGAAAAGTATTGATAAGTTTTACCACATTAAAATGAAGAGCTTCTATTCAAGGCACAACTTCTTTAAAAAGAAAAACCACATAGAAGATATTTGCAACTCACATAGAAAGAACAACAACAACAAAAAAAATCAGAAACAAATATATAGCTGGGCACGGTGGCTAACACCTATAATCCCAACACTTTGGCAGGCAGATCACCTGAGGTCAGGAGTTCAAGACCAGCCTGGTCAACATGGCAAAAACGTCTCTACTAAAAAAAAAATACAAAAATTAGCTAGGCATTGTGGCATGTGCCTGTAATCCCAGCTACTCAGACGGCTGAGGCAGGAGAATCGTTTGAACCTGGGAGGCGCAGGTTCCAGTGAGCTGAGATCTAGCCACTGTACTCCAGCCTGGGCAACAGAGCAAGACTCTATCTCAAAAAAAAAAAAAAAAAACAAACAGATACATAAAAACTCATATAATGAGAAAAGACAACTCAATAGAAAAATGGGCAAAAGAACTGACTAGGTACTTCACAGAGGAAGTATAAAAGATCCTCAAAGTCATTAGTAATCAGAGGAATGAAAATTAAAACCACAATAAAATACCATTACATAGCCACAAGATTGACAAAAATGAAAAATACAGTAACAGCAAGTTTTGAAGATACAGAGCAACAGGAATTCTCATATACTCTTCATAGTGATTCAAACTGGTACAACCACTCTGGAAAATAGTTGGCAACATGTAGTATTACTGAAGATATGCATAGCCTCTGACACAGCAATTTCACTCCTGCGTTTATATTCCACTTCAATGTATGTTAAATGTACACCGAGACATGACCAAGAATATTTACACTGACATTGTTTGTAACAGCCCGACGCTCCCAAACCTGGGAACAAATCAAATGACCATCTATGACAGAATAGATAACTTGTGGCATATTCATAAAATGGAATTCGAAATAGTAATGAAAGTGAATAAACTACAGCCACTCATAGGATGACTCTCACAAACACAATGTTGAGAAAATGAAGCAAAACCCAGAAGAATGCATGATAAAAATATGACACCCATAGTGTCAAGTTCAAATAAATTTAGGAATGCATACATATGGAGTAAAAGCATAAAGGTAAGCAAGGAAATGATCACAGAAGACAAGATTATGCTTACTTATGCAGAAGAGAGATGGTTATAATTGGAAAAGGTATGGG
This sequence comes from Pan troglodytes, assembly GCF_028858775.2. Taxonomy (NCBI): domain Eukaryota; kingdom Metazoa; phylum Chordata; class Mammalia; order Primates; family Hominidae; genus Pan; species Pan troglodytes. The sequence goes on along the minus strand of NC_072407.2, from coordinate 39,675,742 downwards.
GGAAAGGCTTCAATATTGCTAGTAATGTTTTATTTCTTAATCTGGATGGAGACTACCTCAGTATTTGTTTTATAATTATTTGTTAGACTGTAAGTTTTTACACACTTTCTGAATGTGCATTTTACAATTATAAATAGGGACTAAAAAAGGGAAAACCTAATACAGAGGATCTTCACTCTCAAGGTATTTGTTATCCCAATGCCAGCTATTCCCTGTTCAGGGAAGCAAAAGTCATCATAATATGACAATGTTCACCAATACAGATTACTTAATGAACTGATCACGCCACTCAAAATTTCCCCCTCCCTCCCCGATTAACACCAGCAGTTTCTCTCAATGATAGTAAACATCCACAATATGAATAAAAGGCGCATCGTCTGCAAATTCATTCATTCAACAAATATTTCCTAAGTGTCCACTGTTCTGGGGGACCAGTAAGGTCCACGACAGACAAAGATCCAGACAGAGGACATGGGAACTTCCACTCCCACCCCAATTTGGCCTCCATCTTCTTACCCTCCTTTTCTACTAAGTTTCAAACACGAAGAATCTAAAATGAACTCGGGGCACATATGAAGTTACTATTAAAACTATTTTGTTAGTCTTTTCAATGCAGACGTATCACTTGCTTGGATTCATGTGGCAAAATCCTATTTCCCATGTTTTCAAGTAGGCAAAAAGATTGCCTTATCAAGAGCCCTAGCACAAAGCACCAGTTTCAACAATAGTGATGCTGTGGAAATTCGCCTAAGTGGGGTCAAAACTCCCAAGAAATGCTTTACCTGGGATCCACAGACCAGAAACTTGCAATTTTCTAGAAATTGTATACTAGATTTTGTGTATTTTCTCAGGTCAGAGTCCAGAACTTTCATCAGATTCTCAAAAGAGTTCAACTAAAAAGGGTGAATAAGAACTGCTCCCAAAAAGTTGGAAAGACTAGCTTCTTAGGGACACAGTGAAAGCGAATGTGGTCACAGCCAGGCCACCTGAGTTGAAACCCAGGTGTCCTGACCCCTAGGCTTATGCTCTGAAGGGCCAATACTTACTCTTAATTCTTCAAAGGCTTCATCTAGGGTGGAGAGTTGGTGGCCCTGGTGAGCCCCAATGACTGGACACAGGACACAGATGAGCTGCCTATCTTCCTGGCAATAGGTACTCAAATCGAGCCCATGGTCCGGACACTTCCTCTTGGCCACTCTCTCTGCTTCCATTTCTATTTCTGGGTCAAATTCACTTTCTGCCTCAGTTTCTCCCTCCGCCTCGGATTCCCCTTCTTCTTGGTTGTCTTCTTCGGCCTCGCTTTCTTGCTCATCCTCCATTTCTTCCTCGCTGTCTTCTTCACTCTCCTCATCGCTCTCATCCTCACTCTCTTCCTCTGTCTCGCTCTCTTCCTCTGACTCGCTCTCTTCCTCTGACTCACTCTCTTCCCCTGCCTCGCTTTCTATCTCCCTCTCCTGCTCCACCTTGACCTCCGCTTCTTCCTTCCCCGCCCCCTCTCCGTCAGCTGGCGGGGTCCAGGCCTGGGAGCCGTGGACGTATTCGGCCAGGTGGTGACTGAGGAACTTCTGCCTGTGCGCCTCGGCATGGCGGCGGCAGTAGCAGAAGCCGCATTCTCGGCACACTTCCTCGGCCCCCGGAGCCTCGTCGGGCTCGCACTCGTCACACGTGCCGTCGTGAGGCAGTTCCTCGAAGGCCGCGCCCACTCCAGAGGCCATGTGGGTGCTGTGACGCGGCCAAGGCCTCGGGGCCCCGGGGCTCGCCGCCTTCCTTCCGCGCGGCCTCACTTCCTCCTCCCGCCCCGGGTCCCTTCCTAGGGAGTCGCCTCCCGCCTGGACCGCGCCGCGTCTCGAAGCGGGACCTGGGGCCGCGGCAGCCCCTGCCCGGGCGCAGCAGCAAAGACCCTTTCCGCCGGCTCGGCCTGCTCCGCTCTGTCCCTGCGCTTCCTCTGCCGCGCAAGGCACTTCCGGCGCGGCCACCCGGCGCCCCCGTCGGCCCCCGCGTCGCGCAGCCCGCTCAGCCTCCCGCTACCAGGGCGAGATCGCGGCAGCCGCCGGCCCCCGCGCCGCCCCGGTTCCACTTTCCCTTTCCCCGTCAGGAGGCCTCCTTTTACTTCCTGAGTCATTTAAAGTGGCAATGACCCTTTTCTGCTTTTCCCGCGGGGCTCAGCGCCTCCGCTCCAAATCTCAGCGTGCCTTGGAGGAGGAGGAGGGAGAAGGAGGATGGGGGAAGTCTCTTACTCTCTCCAGAGGCAGGAATTGGGCTCCACCTCCCCCATTCCCTCCCTGGAAGTGTCAACTTGAGTTTTCACGGCCACTAGGCTGGTGTCCCTGTGCATTTCAGTCTCTCTTGTGCCAATTTGTCGCCGCCCGTCACAGTCCCCAGTGTTCTGCAAGGTGCCCGGACAGTGTTGTTTACCAGACTGAACCTGACCTCTTGGGATTTCCTGAGTGCGGAAGGGCTATGTTTGGTCTAGGCTCGGGGAATCGGAGTCAGGATGAGCAAACAAATATTTTCGATCCAAAGCAATACTGTGCTTTGTCTATTTGCATTGCTACCTCCTAGGATCTCAGAATTTCTGGGGTGGTAACCTCTGTGCGGTTTTCTGAGAGCTGCCTTCGGTTGGGCAGAGATGTCAGGTGAAGTGAGGTGGGGAGAGGCAGTATTTGTCGAGTGACAGGTCCAGGTTGCAGTCATTTTCCTTTATGTAAGGTGTCCCTCTAGATTCCCATTGGGCTCTAAGAGAAAAGAAGGGAACTGTTGTTTATAAAGCAGTACTGTAGTGCCAAGAACCCGGCTACATCTTTTTGTGGCTCTTTAAAAGCCGGTTTTGGAAGATCCTCTGCCCGATGGTCCCCAAATCCTGGTGCCACTACCTATCAGTTTTATGACCATGGACAAGTTAATTCATCATTCTGTTTTCCACTTTTTAAAAAAGATGTTAAGTGAAAAGAACGGTAAATATCTACCTCATGGGGTAGTTTTGTGGATTAAATGTAACGATGCCTGCACTGTAGAGTATTCACTAAGCTTTCATTATTATTTTTGGCACAAATTATATTTAGTGCTCACAATGCCCCTTTGAAGGAACATATTTTACACACACACGGCATTTTCGGCTGGCTGCTGGTAATGTAGGCAAGTCTCCACCTCTACCCCATATCCATGTCTCTCCATTCACAGAAGGGTTTTTGTTTTGCACTGTATTTGGGAGAGGGAAAATTACGTTTTTATCTAGTCAAGGGAGAGGCTGAGGTGTATTAAGAAGGATGAAAGGGGATGGAATGGTGTCGGTTTTACATTGATTCCCTTAGATGATTTTGAGTTAGAATTTCTAGATGCTTTCCTCAAACATACCAGGGGATAAGGTGGGGTAAAAAAAACTTTTTAATAGTTTTTAATGTCTCCATGGATAATGTATGCCTAATCTTTGTGCAGCTTTTGTTAGATATTTATTTTTTAGAAACCTTTCTTTTTAACCTCAGAACAATTCTATACAATGTTGAAAAAAATCAGGTTTATTTTGTTCCAATTCCATACACATTTCTGTTTTCCCCCAGCTCATTTCTCTGGAAATTATTTCTGTGTCTGCTTTTGAAACATGAATTGATGCACCATTCTGAAAAAAAAAATTCAACAAATGTCAACTCAAACATCAACATTAATATACCTAGTGAGAAGTGTGCCTTGCTTGGTTATTTTCTACTCCTGTCCTCCCCCAGGCTTAAAAGGAAACAACTTAGCCTTTACAAACATAACGTTCTCACATTTAGAAAGTCTTTTATTCAATGAAAATAATTTTTAATTTTTTTTTTTTTTTTTTTTTTTTTTTTTTTTGGTGACAGGGTCTCTCTCTGTTGCCCAGGCAGGAGTGCAGTGGTGCAATTACAGCTCACTGCAGCCTCAGCCTCTTGGGCTCAAGCAGTCCTCCCAAGTGCCTCCCAAGTAGCTAGGACCACAGGCGTGAGCCACTAAGCCCCACTACTTGTTTTGGTATTTTTTGTAGAGACAGGGTCTCACTATGTTGCCCAGGCTGGTCTTCAACTCCTGGACTCAAGTGATCCTCCCACCTCAGGCTCCCAAAGTGCTGGGATTATAGGTGTGAGCCACAGGCCTGGCCTTTTTAATATCTTAAAAGGACATTGTTGTATCCAGGGTCTTTGATGAGGGGAAGGGGAATCATGTCATCATTATTGTTATTACTGTTTCTTCTTAATGTTATCTGACAGAAAGTTAAAATATAATACTGTGCAGTTCAGTATCTGACACTTTACAATTCAGTTCAGTATCTGAGCACTCTGTGGAGAGAGGGTCTTAGAGGCAGACAGATTAAACTTTTTTTTTTAAGATGGAGTCTTGCTCTTTTGCCCAGGCTGGAGTGCGTTGGCACGATCTTGGCTCACTGCAACCTCTGCCTCCCGGGTTCAAGCGATTCTCCTGCCTCAGCCTCCCAAGTAGCTAGGATTACAGGTGTGTGCCACCATGCCCGGCTACCTTTAGTATTTTTAGTACAGATGGGGTTTTGCCATGTTGCCCAGGTTGCTCTCGAACTCCTAGACTCAAGTGATCCACCAGCCTCGACCTCTCAAAGTTCTGGGATTACAGGTATGAACCACCACACCTGGCCAGATTAAACTATTAAAAAGGGACTCCATAAATTTCTGGTGACAAGGTGTGGCAGACTCAATGAGGCAGATCTCTGTACCCCTCTGCAGAGAAATCCGAACCATCTGATTCCCCAGGAATTAGTATCTTTGGGAGTGTCCACAAATAGCACCCTTGTTATATTAACCTATTGCTACATAGCAAATGACATCAAAATGTAGCAGCTTAAAACAATAAACATTTATTATCTTACATAGTTTCTGTGAGCAAGGACTCTGGGAGTGACTTAGCTGAGTGGTTCTGACTTAGGGTCTTTCAAGAGATTTTGGTAAAGATGTTGGCTGTGCTATCGTCACTTGAAGGCTTACCTACAAGCATAGAATTTGCTTCCAAGATGGTTCATTCACATGGCTGTTGGCAAAAGGCCTCACCACTTTCTATAGGGCTGCTGGAATGTCTTCAAGACAGGGCAGTTGAATTCTCACAAAGCAAGTGATCCAAGAGAGGGCAAGATGGAAGATGCAATGTCTTTTATAACCTAAGTTCAGAAGTCACACGCCATCATTTCGTACATAGCTTATTGGTTAGAGATTAGCTCTATTCAGTGTGGGCAGAAACTGCACAAGGGTTTGAAAACCAAGAGATGGGAATCTTTGGGGCCATCTTGGAGGTTGGCTGTCACAGTCTGCCCTTTGGTCACCAATGATTCACGTATCTCCCAAATGTAAAATACACTCACTTCTTCCCAAGGTCCCCAAAAGTCTCAACCCATTATATTATCAGTTCAAAGTCTGGAGTCCTGTCATCTAAATTGGGACCAGGTGTGGATGAAGCGCTTTGGTGTAGTGTTTTAAGTGCAGATCCTCAAGTATAGTTCATTTGAATGCCTATGTCTCCCACACCCCAACATGCAATGGTGGGACAGGTTTAAGATAACTGGTACAGGCTGGGCGCAGTGGCTCATGCCTATAATCCTAGCACTTTGGGAGGCCGAGGCGGGCGGGTCATCTGAGATCAGGAGTTGGAGACCAGCCTGGCCAACATGGTGAAACCCCATCTCTACTAAAAAAATACAAAAATTAGCCAGGCGTGGTGGTGCATGCCTGTAATCCCAGCCACTCGGGAGGCTGAGGCAGGAGAATCGCTTGAACCCAGGAGGCGGAGGTTGCAGTGAGCTGAGATCACACCACTGCACTCCAGCCTGGGTGACAGAACAATACTCTGTCTAAAAAAAAATAAAAAAGATAAGTGGTACAGACAGTCCTGCTCAAAAAGGAGGAAAGACAGGAGGCCTGAGAAGTCACTGGCTCATAGAATCCTTAAATCCAGGTAGACACATGTTGGAAGCTGTTTGATTAGGGTTCAAACCTACTCCTTGTTCAGGAATGACTCCCCATGGCTTTTTATTTCACCCGTTGAGCTCTTGATTCCACTCTCTGAGTCATCTTTCCTTTTCCATTAAAAGTAGTTCATGTTTGCAGCTGTGTAATTGTATCAATTTGCTTACTGCAAGTAGAATTTAGGAGGTCCAAAGGCTACTTTTCATTTTGTACTCTGTCTGTGTGTCCATGCTGGCAGTGCTTCTGCCAAAGAATTGTTTTGAAAACTTTGTGAATCTTCTATAAATCGAATTGGGGCTCATACCATTGGGCAAAAATTATACATGCAGCTCTTTTCAAGATAAACCCTTCTTTACTCTGTAGAATCCCTCAGTGAAACCGCTAAAGCACAACACTATAAACTTCCTCCAAGCTCTATGGTTTGTTTGAATGATTCTATGAATCACTGCTATAGATCCTTTTGAGGTCTGAACAAAGGATTTTATAGCCGCACTCTTACCTTCATCATTTGATGATGTTTTGCTGGGAATGTCCTGGAGTTTTTCCTTGCCTGGAAGCCATTTTTTCACAGTAGCATCATTTGCCATCTGGGGAAGCTGGGAATTTTCAAAACTTGCAAGTTCCGGATTTTTTTTTAAGTCCTTCCTTTAGATGATCTCTTTCTTTTCACATTTTGCTATAATCAGCAAGAAAACATCAGTTAGCACCTTCAACAGTCTACCATGAAATATCCTTAGCTAGAACACTCAGCTGGTTAGGCACAATTTCTACTTTGCACATTACTGCAGGTGACCATATTACTAAACTGCTGCCACTACATAACAAGGACCCTTTTCCTCCAGTTTCCAAAAACATGTTCCTCATTTCCCTTTAAGTTCTCACCTACAAAGGCTCTAGCGTTTTTCGCTCTTGTTGCCCAGGCTGAAGTGCAATGGCGTGATCTCGGCACACCGCAACCTCTGCCTCCAAGGTTCAAGTGATACTCATGCCTCAGCCTCCCGAGTAGCTGGGATTACAGGCATGAGCCACCACGCCCGGCTAATTTTGTATTTCTAGTAGGGATGGGGTCTCTCCATGTTGATCAGGCTGGTCTCGAACTCCCGACCTCAGGTGATGTGCCCGCCTCTGCCTCCCAAAGTGCTGGGATTACAGGTGTGAGCCACCGCATCCAGCAAAGACTCTAGTCTTTCACTAACATTGTTCTCAAAGTCCTTCCAGCTTCTACCCTCTGCTCAGTTCTAAAACCATTCTAACATTTTAGGGTTTTGTTATGGAAAAACTATTCTTTTTAATAAAATTTGTGTTAGTTGTCTATCGCTACATAATGTAGGAAGGGAGGGGAAACTTCACCCTCAGAAGGTTTGCTATAAAATCACCTGAACAAAGGCAGATTAATAGAAGAAAAGATGTATAAATTTATTTAATATAAGTTTTACATTACACAAGAGTCTTCAGAATGAAGACCCAAAAGTACAGGGGGAAACTGTCTATTTTTATACTTAGGGTCAATGAAGTATGAACAGCCATGTAGAAATATGATTGAAGAAAAAAGGGTATGATCTAATGCTAATGTCAGGGGTGTTTGAACCAGAGCAACTCCATCTTGAATAGGGGTTAGGTAAAATGAGGCTGAGACCTACTGCGCTACATTCCTAGATGGTTAGGCATTTTAAGTCATAGGGTGAGATAGAGGGTGAGCACAAGATACAGGTCATAAAGACCTTGCTGATAAAACAGATGACAGTAAAGAAGCTGGACAAAACCCGCCAAAACCAAGATGGCAATGAGAGTGACTTCTGGAGATCCTCACTGCTACACTCCCACCAGCACCATGACAGTTTATAAATGCCATGGCAACGTCAGGAAGTTACCCTATATGGTCTAAAAAGGGTAGGCATGAATAATCCACCCCTTGTTTAGCATATAATCAAGAAATAACCATAAAAGTGGGCAGCCGACAGCCCTCTGCTCTGTCTATGGAGTAGCCATTCTTTTATTCCTTTACTTTCTTAATAAACTTGCTTTCACATTACGGACTCACCCTGAATTCCTTCTTGGGCGAGATCCAAGAACCCTCTCTTGGGGTCTAGATTGGGGCCCCTTTCTGATAACACTAACAGACTGAGTGGGGAGACAGCAGGGTCTGCCTGTCTAGATTCCTCTTGGCCTTTCTGTGCAACATTCCTTCCTTCTAGGTACAGGGCAGGACTTTCTCTGGAATGGGGGTCTTATGACCTACAATCAAGCAAAGTAAGATCGTTTCTTTATGGCCAGTTTTTACGCAGAAATGTGGGGGAAAGTTAGAGTAATACTTTTAAGTTTTATGACTGGCTTTGGGGAAAAGAGGTTCTGGTGTCTACGACTCACCTTACAAAAGTAGCCGGGTGTGGTGGCACATGCCTGTAATCCCAGCTACTCGGGAGGCTGAGGCAGGAGAATGGCTTGAACCTGGGAGGCGGAGCTTGCGGTGAGCCGGCGATCGCGCCACAGCACTCCAGCCTGGGCAACAAGAGCGAAGCTCCCTCTCAAAAAAAAAAAAAAAAAAAAAAGAGGAATTCTAGTTTCTATGGCTAGCCTCGGGGGAGAATGAGGGGCTAGAGACAGGAAAGTGGGAGAAAGTCAGAGAGAAACTTATGCTTCTGAAGCCTTCATTTTGGGGTATCATTTTCTGAGCCCAAACAATAACAAATTACCCCAAAACTTTGAGTCACCTTGGGGGCTGGTCATCACACTTGGCATTGCCGTTGTCTTCTCATCGTAGGTAGCAATGGCTCTAAGCCATCTCCAAGACGCTCAGCAGCAGGCAGATGTGGAGGACAGGGGCAATTTGCAGCTGCAGCTGTTTTCTGAGTACATGTGAGACTTCCAGAAATAGTGTATTCCTGAATAAACAGGTGTCAGCTGTTATGTGACTGATAGCCCTTAAGTCTTTAAACATTTGAACTCTACACAAAATGAGGAAACCTAGGTTCAGAGAGGTGAAAAACTTAAGGTTTACACAGCCAGAATCTAGCTGAGTTGGGATTCAAACCCAGATCTTTCAGATTGGATATTACCATATTCATCTGTGGTTTGAATAGTTAATATCCCCCCTAATTGCCTGATTCTAAATAACTTTACCTGTCTTTTCCTTCCAGGTGTGAAATCTATTTCTGTCCCCTTCACCTGTGCCAAATAGAAGAGCTGAGTTTAGTAAGAGGCATAACAGAGTACATTTAATTTTAGAAAAACCTTTAGACATTGAAAAGACAACAGGGTGGAATTTCAAAGTCCACTGCTTTAGGGAAGGTAATGCACCCCTTCAGCTGATCCCATTCTTATGTAATTAGACTGTCACTTCAGTGACTGATTTCATTTTCCCCAACAAGCCCCTGAGATCACCTGAATCTCATCTCATGCTGTTATCATATTAGCTAACATCTTATCCTATTAAAGTCAGTGCAGTGAAATATAGTATCTCCCAGCCCATCCCAGCCCTGCCAAAATATAAAGAATGAAGCCTTTATGGCTGAGTGGCTGAGCCTGACTCTTTTCCTCAGAAGCCTATTGGAGAGGGATGCACAAAATAATTCCATGGCCCAATTCCCTTCTGAATATTTTCATTTCATCCAGTGCTTACAAGGAAATGCTTCACTTCTTGTTAACATTACAATGCTCTAAACACCCCAATCCCTTAAAAAATAAGCATGTGTAAAGCTAACTTCAGACAAGCCCTGATCAAGACATTTTCATTACACTCATGGAGTATCATACTTGCTAAATAGTTCCTGTAACTATAACAATAATAACATACCCATTTTTATATTCATCATTTTATTCACTGTAAGAATTCAAAAGATTTCATTGACTGTTGTTTCAGTTTTCTTCAGACACTTTCTATAGTCTCTGCTAGTGTAGTTTCCATTTTACCAGTGTGTAAACGAAAGGCCAAGAGAGTGATTTAAAAGAACATCCAGTCAATTGTGAGTTAATCTCCGACTTCCTGCCTGGTCCCCAAGCCAGCTCCCTAACCCCTGGGTGGTGCTCATTCTTTTTGGCAAAATGATGTTTTCAAACTCCTCTTCTTGAAAATGCTTTGTTAGGGGTGGTCTTCGCTTTTACCGGAGTGGGCTTCGGGGAATGGAAGCAGACACTTAATCATCTGCAAGATCAGCCCTCTTTGGGAGTGAGAAAAATCCCTAAATTTGCCTTCCATTACTCCAGTTAGAAAAGCAGTCACCTCTGGACTGGAAGTAATTAAAGTCTTTGTATTTCAGCGGTTAGTGCACTGCCCTTGTAAATCAGGGATTATGAGGGAAAATCTCCCCAAGGCTTGTTCTCTCCATTTATTTATTTATTTTGGAACTCAGGTGCAGATAGGCCAGTTAATCATACAACTCAGATCATCACCTGTCTTTAGTTTATGAAAGTTATTTTATGTAATTTTAATTGAATTTAATTTTTCTTTTATCTACAGACTCCCACTCTCATTCCCTCAACTTCTTCCCACAGAAACTCACTCTAATGTGTTTGATAAATATCCTTGAGTATATATCTATCTTTAAAAAGTGTAATTATTTTGTTTATGCATGTGTTAGTCCTTACATAAACATGGCACTAAGGAATGCTTTCTGTTTCTTTTTTTTTTTAATACAATGCTGAGATTGTTAAAATCTTAGGTATCCACTCCTTGACAACATTTGGTATTATCTGACTTTCTAATTTTTGTCAATGGGTATAAAGTGATAACTTGTATTATTTTTGCATGTCTCGGATTACTTATAAAGATGAATGGCTCTATATTCTTGTTATATGAACAGAGTGTTCATTGCTTTTGCTTATTTTTGATTGAGTTCTCTGACATTTCATTATTGTTTTCATAGAATTTTCTTGTTTCTTCTGGGTAATTAATCCTGGTCAGTTTTAGATATTGTAAATATCTTCTCCCAGTCTGTCACCTGTCCATTATCATTGTCTATAGTGGTGTCCTTTTTGAATAGAGACCTTATGTTTTGACATAGTCAAATCCATTCTGTTTTAAAAGTTTATCTCTACTCCAAGATTATACATATACACTCCAATATCTTCTTCCTTTATCTTTATGATTTTCCCTTTCACATTAAGTTCCATCTAGAAGTTACCTTAGTATATGGTTTGAGATAGGAGTCTAACTTAACTTTTTTTTTCCATAGAGTGAGGCATTTTTCTCAATATCTTGACTCAGTTTATAATCTTATCTATGAATAAAGAAATTTGTATTGTGGGAGGTACCAGAATGATGTAGGTAAGAGTAGAGAGTGAGGAACAGGTAACAGGTGACTTATTTCCCCTAAGTATGCTCTCTAAAAAAGTGGTACATTTTCAAAAAAGTTTGAAGACAACATATAGCCATAGTAGTTATTTAGACAATGATGACAAGATATTAGAGGAGTGGAGTTGAGGACCGAAGAGGCCTCAGTTTAAGAAACACAGATAAACCAGAGGGCCCACAGACATAGTCAAAATGAGGAAGAGCCATCCTGAAAACGCTGAGGCAGCCTCTTCTGATGGGGAGGGATGAGGAGTGAGAACAGGTAGTTTCAGAGTGGGTCATTCCTTCAGTCATTAACTTATTCATTTTGTAAGTGTTGGTAGACCAGGCACAGTGGCTCACGCCTGTAATCCCAGCACTTTGGGAGGCCGAGGCAGGTGGATCACGAGGTCAGGAGATCAAGACCATCCTGGCCAACATGGTGAAACCCCATCTCTACAAAAATACAAAAAAATTAGCCAGGCGTGGTGGTGTGCACCTGTAGTCCCAGCTACTGGGGAGGCTGAGGCAGGGGAATCACTTGAACCCGGGAGGTGGAGGTTGCAGTGAGCCAAGATCGTGCCACTGCACTCCAGCCTGGTGACAGAGTAAGACTTCGTCTCAAAAATAAATAAATAAATAAATAAATAAATAAATAAATAAATAAATAAAATAAGTGTTGGTTACTTTCCATGGGCCAGTCCCTCTCCTACGCTCTGAAGATGCACCTGCAAAACAGGGCCATGAGTGCTGCGTTGCATTTATATTTTGAGCATATTTTAACATTTTTCTATTTCTGTTCACCATCCACACTACCATCAGAATCATTCTTTCGAAATGCAAATTTGATTAAGATACACTCATCTTCTGAATATCCATTAGATTTCCATTGCCTACTGCAAACTCAGCATGGTATGCAAGGTCCTCCTTGATTTGACCACCTGTTTACCTCTCCAACTTTATCTCCTGCTGCTCCCTCAACTCTACGCCTTGGTTCACCATAGACCAAGGGGGATGTTTCGTATGTGCGAAACATCTGGTGACCTCAAATTAGGCAATTCCCCCATTTTCTTATGAAATGATCATATAAGAAAACTTGTATTGCCAACTTGAATGTATAAATGTTTGGGGATATAACTGAAAATTTCCAGTGTCTCCTTGTAATATTTCATGTATTAATTTAAATATATTTTAAATTAAATATTATATAAAATATTAATTTAGAAACATTGATTCTTTTTGTGTCTCAAATTTCAGGAATAAGTTTATTCCAACTCTTCACAGGCAATTCTGACAATGTCTTCATCGTCACCAGAGCTACATTTTGAGTCACAGAACACAGCTTTTCAAGGCATACCATCTTCACAGCTTTCTACATTGTTTGTAACATAGGACTTTTTGAAACGAAATGATGCAGCCACTGGAATTTTTATCACAAATCGTACATATACCTTTATATAACAACAGGATATTTTTTAAAAGTCCCTTATAGGCTGGGCGAGGTGGCTTATGCCTGTAATCCTAGCACTTTGGGAGGCCAAAGTGGGCAGATCACCTGAGGTCAGGAGCTCAAGTCCAGCCTGGCCAACATGGTGAAAGCCCATCTCTACTAAAATACAAAAATTAGCTGGGCATGATGGCAGGTGCCTGTAATCCCAGCTACTCGGGAGGCTGAGACGGGAGAATCGCTTGAATCCAGGAGACGGTGGTTACAGTGAGTCGAGACTGCACCACTGCACTTCAGCCTGGGCAGGGCTGAGCAAGACTCCATCTCAAAACCAACCAACCAACCAAAAACAAAAAACACAAAAAAACAAAAAACAAACAAACAAAAAAACCCATTCCTTATAGTTGAGAATATATATATTCTCCACAATATAGCCATGTGCTATGTTGTTGCTTTTTAAAAGTGGTCTTTAAAAGGCTACTTTACAATGACATGCACCACTAAGGATTTTGAGGACATACCCCAGGCAAGGAATAATATTGAGTCTTTATGCCAGTCTCTCTCTCTCTCTCTCTCTCTCTCTCTCTGTCCTTAGGGCTCTGGGCTCAGTGTGCCTGCTTTCCTCTCTTTGCCTCTCTCCCTCTTAGCAAACCCTGCTCTCAGGCTGTGCAGGGCAGAGGGGTAAAGAGAACTGGATGGAGAGAGACTCTGTTGTGAGTGAGCTCCCTGTTTTAGTCCCAGCTATTCTGGGAAGCATTATTGGGAGCCCAGGAATGCGTGCACATGCACACGCATGCACACACATACTCTCTCTCTCTCAACTAATTTCATCTACTTCCCTAAATGGTAATTTATTTTATTTAAAATAAAGTAACCCGGAGATCACCTCATAAAATGAGAGACTTTGGAAGAAATCAAGTGTAAGATAGCCCTTTTCTGAAAAATAATTTGGGGCCGGAATCTTTCATTGCATTTGACATTAGGAGTGATTCATTTCTATGGTTCCCTAAACCATGCCATGCTTTGCCATGCCTCCATGTCTTTGCACTTGCTGTTCCCTCTCTTGTAATGGCCACCTCATCTCCTCTCCCAGCCACTGCCTACCCCTGTGCCCAGCAGTGCCTCTGTTCTTGTGCTTCATAAATCGTAAAGCGGCCATGTATCTCCCCTACTGTGCAGTGAACTCCGCGGGGGAATGGGCCGTATCTGTTGACTCTGATGTCCTCAGCACTCATGATAGCAACGAGTGCCTAGTTTTCTTTCTTGAAACTTGAAGTGGTGGGCTGAGAGTGAAACACGATTGAAAGGATCACTATATGACTTATTGTCCCAACCGGAATACCTCGAGAATGAAATGGAGCACTACTAACAATCATGCCAGAACAGTAGGTAGAGACCAGAACTGTCCTAGGTAAAGTGTGATGTACAGTCGTCTTACTAACCAAGGGAGGCAGCCTTAGCCTTAGATTTCTAGTCTCCCAATAATCCTCTTAGACCAATAGTTTCACTTTCTTGGGTCCAACTTCCTTCCGGCTAGTGCCTTCCTTCTTTCCTGTTCCTCTGCCCTTCTTTTTTTTTTTCCTCTCTTCTTGCTCAGCAAGACTGTCCAATCTTGCCAAAGCGCAACCTTACAATTGTCATCCTTACTTCACAGGTAGTTTCAGGATAATAGGAGTCCATAAATCTCAATGCAGAGTGTACAGTGGGTGGGGTGGGGTGGGAAGTGTCTTGATTGTAGTTCTGAGGGATTAAAAACTCAAGACCTTTTAATTTCCTTCCTTAGAAACAGTCCTAGTGACTCAGAGAAAATGCTCAGTAAAGAAAAACTATTAGAATAATCCAAACATGTTTACTGTGTCTTCATCCTGACATAGATAGACCCTAAGGCACATTTGAGACCTGACAAGATTCAGAGTTGGACTGAAAGGAATCACTGCATCATGCAAGAAGAAAAAAAACTTGATCTGCAGTGAAAAATGCCCTTGTGAGTCAGTGGAAACTGCATATCATGACAGCTAAAGAGTAAGCATTTCAGAACCTGACAAATCTGAATTTGAATCCTGGCTCCACCACCTACTTAGCTGGGTGACTCTGAGCACATTATTTAGCCTCTTTAACTTCAATTATCATACATGTAAAATGGGGAGGGGGTGGTCATATCAGACCCACTTCATAGGCTCATCGTGTGGATTAAATGAGATAATGCATTTAGCCCTGTGCCAAGCAATAATAAACACTCATTCAGTGCAAGCTATTACTTTATATGCACATTAGCAGAAGTTACAAGTACACCTGTTTTGTCTGGATTCAAATAGTTATACCAGGTTTTTTTTTTCTTTTTCTTTTTCTTTTTTTTTTTTAAACAGAGTCTTGCTCTGTTACCCAGGCTGGACTTCAATGGTGCAAGCTCACTATAACCTCAAAATTCTGGACTCAAGTGATCTCCCTGCCTCAGCCTCCCTGAGTAGCTAGGACTATAGGCATGTGCCACCACACCTGGCTAACTTTAAAATTGTTATTATTATTTTGTAGAGACAGGGTCTCACTATGTTGCTGGGGCTGGTCTTGAACTCCTGGCCTCAAGCCATCCTCCCACCCTGGCCTCCCAAAGCACTGTGATTATAGGTGTGAGCCACTGTGCCTGGCCATTATGCCAGGTTTAATGATCAAGCAGTGGGTTGAGAATGCAGAAATCTAAGTTCTTGCCATGTCTCTGCCACTAATGAGCTATGTGGCTCTGAGCAAGTCCTTTAACTTCACTGGCTCGTCAGTCTCCTCTGTGAAATGAGTGAGCCGAAGTAGATGATTCCTGTTTTGGTTATCTATTGCTATGCCACACACCACTCCAAAACGTAGGTGCTGAAAACAATAATGATTCATTATTTCTCAGGATGGTATGGATTTTCTGGGCTCAGCTGGCTAGTTCTTCTGCTTTATATGGTATTGGCTGGGATCACTCATGCAGCTGCTTTCAGAGGGGTGCTCAGCTGGAGCTGCAACATCCAAGATGGTGTTGCCCACTTGTTTAGCAGCTATGTTTGTCAACCTCAATTCTACCCTAGGGAGAGGAACTCTTATCCTCTAGGGCTAGAATAATCCAAACATGTTTACGCTGTCTTCATCCTGAAATCCATATAGACCCTAAGGCACATTTGAGACCTGACAAGATTCAGAGTTCAACTGAAAGGAATCACTGCATCATGCAAGAACGCAAAACTTGATCTGCAGTTCTTTCTCTACACAGTCCCTCCTGCTGGATAACCTGAACTTCCTTACATGGTTCCAAGAGGATGAAAATGGAAGCTTGAAAGCTTCTTAAGGCCTAGTCCAGATGTCATTCAATATTACTTTCATTGTAGAATATTTATCAAAGCAAGTCAGTGGTCAACTAAGATTCAAGAAGAGGGAGAAAGGCTCTACCTCCTGAAGACTTTCAGAGTTACATTATAAAAGGGCATGCAGGATGGGAAGGATGGTTCTGACCATTTTTCAAAGCAATTACCATAATCTATGTGGTCCGTGTTGGTTCTGCCAGTCCATATTTAAACCTAAAGCTCTGAGACAATTCCCGTTCTTCTCAATTTGGTTTTTGAACTCTGTGAATTCCCCACTGAGTGCCCAGTATGTTCCAGGTCTTGAACTCTCTTTGCTTTCCGTTTAGCTCTAATAGACATTCATTGTTTTTTCTACCTGGTGTCCCCTCAGCCTCCTTCTGGTAACCAAGCTCCCCAGTTTGTCTCAGGGAGCTGATGCACACATAGCTGGTTAAAACCCAGCTTCCCTACTAACAGAACTCTCATCTGTCCAGATATTTAGATATTAACATCCTCAGCCCTGGAGCATGAACCATCATAGAGCTAAGCCAATCATGAGAATCCCAACCTCTTTTGCCAGTAATAGGTTTTGAGGTGTATATGTGACCAAGCCTTGGCTTATGAGGCATTAAGGCAAGTCTCATCGGGGCACTTCTGGAAAAGATTTCCTTTTCTAAACAGAAGAAAGAGACTTGCAAGAGGAAAGCCCTGTCCCTTCCTTCCTGCTTTAGGATCTTGTGAGGAACAAGCTATGGAAGTCATCTTATAATCATGAGAGTAAGAGACCATAGAGAAACACCTAGACCCCCGACATTATTAAGCTTTGGATTTATCCAACTGCTATGTCACCCAGTGCTATGATTTGGATATGGTTTGTTTGGCCCTGCCACGTCTCATGTTGAAATTTGAAATTTGATCCCAGTGTTGGAGGCGGGGCTTGGTGGAAGGTGTTTGGATTATGGGGGTGGATCCTTCATGGAGGGCTTGGTGCCTTTCTCAAGGGAGTTAATTAATTCCCACTTTGTCTCCCCCTACCTCCTGCCCTGCTCCTCTGAGAACCGATTGTGGAAAGGAGGCTGTCACCTACTCCTCCTTCTCCTTCTCCTCCTTCTCCTTCTCTTTCTCTTTCTCCTTCTCCTTCTTTCTTTCTCTCTCTCTCCTTCTCTCTCTCTCCCCCTCCCTCTTCCTGCTCTCGCTCTGTGACAGGCTCCCCTTCCTCTTCCACCATAAGGGGAAGCAGCTTGAGGCTCTCACCAGATGCAGATGCTGGCACCATGCTTCTCGTACAGCCTGTGAACCATGAGCCAAATAAATATTTTCTCTTTATAAATGATCCAGTCTCAGTTATTTCTTTATAACAACACAGACGAATTAAGACACCAACCCAGATCGCTTACCTGTGGACTTCTTGTTATGTGAGATAATATACCCGTATAAATAAACAAGTCTGTTATCTGCTGTCAAAAGTATCCCTCTTCTACTCCTCTGAATCTGTATGGTTCTAGAGACACTGACTCCATGAGTGATTCTAGGAAGGAACTTACAACCCAGAGCTAAGCAATTAGCATCTGTATTCACCTGACCACAGTGGTTATTTCAAAGATGGGCCAGAACTCTGGCAGCGCTAGAGAGGCAATGTGATTTTTCTTGGGACTTCTGAGAAAGAGGATTTTTTTTCCTTTTTTTTTTTTCCTGCTGGACCTAGAAGGAAAGAGGAATAGTGGCTGGAGCTGCTGGATTTCCCTACATCTTGCTGACTTGAAGAATCCACTCCAAGGAAGGTAGACACAAGAGAAAAAAAGAAAACCAATTCTTTTTTCTAAAACAAAGTTTTCAAAAAAATTATAGATTCAAAAAACTGACTCTTGATAAGATCACTGAGTCTTAAATCCAATTATGCCTGAAGCCCTAATTCTGCATTTTTCAGTTTAATTGACCCACCCTTTTTTAAAAATAGACTATCCTGATAAGACTTTCTGTCACTTATAAAGAAAGAAATTCCAGCTAAGGAAGTGTGGATATTCATTGTGAAACCATCCACCAAGCTGCCACTTTAATTTTACGGTACTCTCTTGGACTTTTATTTGGAACCTCTGTTCTTCATTCAAGTTCATCCATTCCTGTGGATATACTTGCCTACTTGCCACCTGCAATTATATGGTCTAGCTCTTAAGACTAAGGCCTTGCGACCAGGCCTGCTCCTGGGTTCAAATCCTGGCTTCGCACTGATTAGATCTCTGTCCTTGCACAGGTCTTTTAAACTTCGGGGTTCTTTAGCTACGGCATGTTTAAAACTAGGGCTATAATTGTTTCTGCCTCATAGGGTTATTGTGAAGATAAAATGACAGAATGTATACAAAGTGCTTAGCCAGCATAGTACCTGGCACATACTAGGCTCTCACAAATGTTTGCTATTATTAATAAAAACCTAACTTAGTATGGTAGGCAGAGTAATGGACCCACAAAAATATCTATGTCACAATCTTCAGAACCTGTGAATATATCATGTTACATGGCAATGGGGATTTATGGTTGTAGAGGAAATTAAGGTTACTAATCAGCTGACCCTTTAATAGAAAGATTATCCTGGATTATCCAGTCGGTCCAATGTAATCGCAAGAGTTCTTAAAAATGGAAGAGGGAGACAAAGGAGGTAAGCAGAGTTATACAATTTAAGAAGAACTCAATCTGCTATTTCTGGCTTTGAAAATGGGGGAAAGGGGACACAGGCCAAGGAATGTAGGCAGCCTCTAGAAGATAGAAAAGGCAAGGAAGCAAATTCTCTCCTAGAATCTCCAAAAAGGAATACAAGCTCTAAACCTTGACTTTAGCCTGGTGAGACCTGCTACTGAGCACCTTCCCATTTCACTCTGTGATTGCTACCATTGACTCTTCAGTGAATGAGTCAGGTGTGACCCTACCCTCATGTAGCTTATGAGGTATGTGTTCTGCAGCAACTAGGACTTTATGAAAATCTATTTGGTAATGAGGATAGATTTTACCAAGAAGAATGTGGACATGTAAATCACGACAGCTACACAGAAGAGATGTAAGACAGAAACGCAGGAAGAGGGAAAGTATCAGTAGAATATGGGTTGCTAATTGGAACAAGAGCTGAGACAGTAGATGCTTACAATTCCTCCTGCTGTGGACTGAATGTTTGTATCTCCCCAAAATTCATATGTTAAAATCTTAACTCTCAGTGTGATGATATTAGGAGGTGGAAACTTTGGGAGATAATTAGGTCATGAAGGTGGAGTCTTCATGAAGAGGATTAGTGCCCTTATAAAAAGAGAGGCACAGGAGCTTGCTTCCTCTGTCTACTCTGTGCCATGTGAAGACACAGTGAGAAGACTGCCATCTGCAAACCACAACAGTACCCTCAGCAGACATCAGTCTGTTGGTGACTTGATTTTGGACTTCCCAGCCTTCAAAGTGGTGAGAAATTAATTTCTGTTGTTTAAGCCACCCAGTCTATGGTAACTGTGCATAGCAGCCTGAACAGACTAAACCACCATCTACAATGAGAATCCTGAAGTTGGACTAACTTATCATAGCAGGCTGAATAGACTAAACATCATCCTTGATTGAAATCTTAAAATAAGACTGGTCTGGCTCCTCCATATTGGGGGACACTCAGGGAGGACAGAGACATCTGTTTTGGTAGTATGAAACCCAAGCCTCCTGTGTGCCAAGCTAAGGGCCAATAGGACTTTTCCTTTTTACGTAGTGATGCCTTCAATCCTCACCACAACCTTTCAAGAGATGTTATTAGGCCCCTTTCATAGAGGAGGAAATGAACATATGTAGAAATTAAGTAACTTAAACATGTTTACACAATAAGTAAATGGTGAAATGGAATTTTTTTAATTAAAGAATTAAATTTCTTTTTTAATTTTTTTGCCCACAAAGAACCAAGTCGTCCCTGTCTCCATGCAGTGTTGACTTAGTTGCTTCAATGTTCTTTTTACATTGTCTGCCTCACATTATAAATTCTTTAAGAGCCAAAACTGTTTGGGCTGATTTACTCAAAACAGTATGCCAGTAAGCTTAATGCTTAATGCCATATTTCATCAAAACTTAGATCCCATTCATTGGAATACATACCATCAATCCATATAGCACTAAGAAGGAAAAAAAAAGTTAGGGATTGTAAGATTTCATGATTGGAAAATGTGGAAAAAAATGCATCTTACAGTCCATAAAATAAAGTTAAAAAAATTTTTTGATGATGGTGTTGATGAAGTGTCAAATCCCAGTTTGCTGGTCTGTTTCCAGGCTTACCCGTGATTTAGATTTTTTCTACTTCAGCCCAGACTTTTTTTTTTTTTCTTTTTAAGACAGGGTCTCATGCTGTCACCCAGGCTGGAGTGCAGTGGCCCAATAATGTCTCACTGCAGCCTTCAACTTATGGGCTTGAGTAATCTTCTCGCCTTAGAGATGGGTCACTATGTTGCCCAGGCTCACTATGAACTCCTAGCTTCCAGCAATCCTCCTGCTTTGGCTTCCCAAAGTGCTGGAATTTGAGGCATAAACCACCACGCCGGGCTCAGCCCAGACCATTTAAAAATGTCTTAATGCTGGGCACGGTGGCTCACACCTGTAATCCCAGCACTTTGGGAAGCCAAGGCGGATGGATCACCTGAGGTCAGGAGTTCAAGAACAGCCTGGCCAACATGGCAAAACCCCGTCTCTACCAAAAATACAAAAATTTAGCTGGACGTGGTGGCGTGCGCCTGTAGTCCTAGCTACTTGGGAGGCTGAGGCAAGAGAATCGCTTGAACCCTGGAAGGTGGAGGTTGCAGTGAGCCGAGATTGTACCACTGCACTCCAGCCTGGGCAACATGAGACTCCGTCTTGGGGGGGAAAAATGTTTTAATTAAGTTTTCTTTGAACAATTCCTTTGGAAGTTTTACATTGTTCGAAATGTGATACTATTCAGAAGTATCACCACAAAACATCAACAATGTCGATATTTTGAAATTGATTATGTGTTGGACACTGTGCTAACCGCATTAAATATTCCTCTTGATTTCTCCTGACCATCTCATGAATAATTAGGTTTTTCTTATTGCCATTTACAGACAATACAATTGAGGCTCAGAAGTTTAGTTACTTCCAAGGCTACCCAGCCAGCAAATGGTAGAGATAAATAAGACTTGAGTCTCTGCCTAGGACCTCGGAGCTTGTGGCCTTTGCTGTTTCAAGCAAAAGCAGGAGGATAAAAAGCTTCTGTTTTCCTTTAAAACAATTTTCCTGACTCAGAGCAACTCTACCCTTCGAATATTGTAGTTAACATCTGTTTTTCTGAGTCTTTCTGAGCTGCTTATCCATTTAACCTACAGTAAGTGTGTTTACCTCACGGTACGTATTTGTTGTTATTCCCTTACAAATCAGTTTCCAGAATTTTAATCATTCTTGGCTCACCTCTCTGATAACCTAACCAGAGACGTGCTGGAATTGCATTCAGAAAAGTGCCCTGAAAACTTAAAATTAAAAAAAAACTTTTATAGTCCATCTGATCTACACAGGAAATTAGAAAACACCACATACTTAACTGGAAAAACAGTTGAAATAAAACAAAAAGTGAGATTTACTGTTATTTAGATTTTGATTAAAAAAATGTTTATCCCTTATCTAAGGCTTGGGGACACTGGAAATGAAGGAGCTGAATGCTTGCTTTATAGAACTTTAATGATCTTCTCTTATTATGTTATATTACCGTTTTCTAAGCCTGTGGTCAAATACAATAGCTTTATTAAAGCTGTGATTCGGTTAGAAAGGGGAATGAATTTTTCTGCCACAGGAGCACTGGTGAGAGATGAGAGAAGAGGATAGTGCTGTTGAAGGGAGAAAACTCCTCAACAAAGAAAGGCTGGACACCAGTGGCTCACCTTACTAGGGTATATTCTTCATCGCCCTTGGAGCTAAGCTTTCTTGAATTCATTCCCAAACAGCCAAGGGATATTTAGCTTCAAGTCTATTTGGAGAAAGAAAACAAAACAAGGCAAAAATCAGGGCTGTGGTTGCAGTTTGGATGTAGGATAAAACTTGCTTACGTTCTGTCTCAAGAGCTTACACAGCATCAATAATGACAAACGTTCACATTTGTCAAGCATTTACAATGGGCCAGGTACTGCCGTAAGCATGGTCCATTTCTTATGTCATTGAATCCTCTGAACAATCTCATGCAAGAGATATTATTATCATTTGCATTTTACAGATGAGGAAACTGAGGCAGAGAGTGTAACGTACAATAAATGGTGAAGCCAGGATTTGAATGGATAATTTGACTCCAAAGCCCATGCACTTGGCCATGACACTATACTGCTAAACACCCACCTGCTTTTGCCAGCAGGCCATGCACCCTGGCTACCAGTTAGGGGTGGAGTTGGGGGTTGGGGAGCTTCTCAGAAAACCACTAACCTCAATCCATCCTGAGAAAAGAGGGATTTGGAAGGAAATTGTTGTGGAGCCCCTTAACTGAAACAGTGTTGGCTCCCTTTGAAGGGAGAGAAATGAAGCAATTTCAAAGAGTCGGGGGAGGTTAGAGGTCAGGACTAAGCCACCGTAGCTAAACGATGTAGAAATGCAAGCCTGTCATTGCTAAAGTGGCAAAATAGAATATCAGGACACATTCAAAACAACCTCACATAATTATGGAAATTAACTGTTGCTATTTCTGAGACATTTTTTGCCAGCCGTGTGAAGGCCATATGACATCATGAACAATTACTGATGAAACAGAGGATGAGGAATTGAGACTTGGGGCAACTATATGACCTTGGCCAAGTTTCTTGACTTCTCTAAGCCTCAGTTCCTTCATTTGTAAAATGGAGATATTAATAGTGTTCTTGCAAGGATTAAATGATGATAATGTAGGCAAAGTGTTTGACACAATGTACAGTGTAAAGAAAGTGCCCAATATATGTTAATTCTTCCTTTTGCTCAATTCCACCTGCTATAAAACTGGGTCCCATCTGTTCTGAGGGAAATACATTATTTACCCACGAAGAGGAGGCTTCGAATACAAATCATTCAACAAATATTCATTGTGCACTCTCCATGTCCCAGGAGGACGCTGGGTGCTAGAGATACAGTGGTGCGTTCTTTGGGCCTGGTTTCTGCCCACACAGTGTTTACAGACTAGTAGGAGTTGGGCATTGAAAACAATAAGTAAGAAAGGAGCCACAGAGAATGCAATGGGAGTATGTGCTCTGGGGTATTGAAAATGACTTCCCGAGGAAGTGACTGATTATTTAATGCCTTCAGGATGTGTGCTAGATGACTGAGGGGAGAAGGAGGGTGTCAAATAAAAGCAAATGCTGATGTGAAGCCTCCGAGTCAGTGTAGAATAAGGCAGGTCAAAGGACCCAAAACACAGATAGCCTGGTTTGGCTGGGGTTGAGAGAGAGAGAGAGAGAGAGGAATGATTGGTATTAGGTGAAGTCAGAGAAAAAGCCAGAGGTGGGATTATAGAGGTCTTACAGCTCTGGAAGCCAGCTCCTCGGATAAGGCCCTGGGCTTGGCAGCAGCCTCACAGCTATGTTAAAAGTCTAGGCATTAGGCCCCAAAATGGTAGATCCTCTGTGTGTGTGTGCCTTTCTATTATTCTGCTTTGTCAGGGATCAGTCAGGAATACAAAGGCCACTCAATGTGTTCCAAGATTGAAGGCTTATAACACAGGGAATTAGAGTTTAACACAACTGGGTTTGCCGGGCATGGTGGCTCATGTCTGTAATCCCAGCACTTTAAGAGATCAAGACGGGAGGAGTTGAGCCCAGGAGTTCGAGACCAGCCTGGGCAACATAGTAAGACCCTGTCTCCACAAAAAAAAATATAAAAATTAGCTGGGTGTGGTGGCACGCACCTATAGTCCTAGCTACATGGGAGGCTGAGGTAGAAGGATCACCTGAGCCCAGCAGGTCCTGGCTGCAATAAGCTGTGTTCACACCACTGTACTCCAGTCTGGGAGACAGAGTGAAACCCTGTCTCAAACAAACAAAACAAAACAAACAACAACAATTGGGGTTGAGGAAGGTAGCTAGAGGAGCAAAAGTCAAAGAAGCATCCCCTGACCATCTGGCCTGGCAGCCACAAAAAAGCAGATTCTCAACTTCAAGTTTAGGGCTATTAAGAATGGAACTTTTGCAAACATGCAAAAGATACGGACACATTTGTGAAGATACAGACACATTTCTATTGGGTATATACCTAGGAGTGGAATTGAATGTGCATCCGTTGCTAGTAGCTATTGCCTCATCTTAAGTGTTGTGTACAAAAGAAGCTTTCTTGCTTCCTTCCCTCATAATATGACTTTTTTTTTTTTTTTTTTGAGATGGAGTCTTGCTCTGTTGCCCAGGCTGGAGTGCAGTGGCGTGATCTTGGCTCACTGCAAGCTCTGCCTCCTGGGTTCAAGCAATTCTCCTGCCTCAGCCTCCTGAGTAGCTGGGATTACAGGCACGCTCCACCACGCCTGGCTAATTTTTGTATTTTTAATAGAGACGGGGTTTCACCATGTTGGTCAAGCTGGTCTCAAACTCCTGACCTCGTGATCCACCCGCCTCGGCCTCCCAAAGTGCTGAGATTACAGGTGTGAGCCACTGCACCTGGCCAAGAAAATGACTTTTTTGACAGCAGATGAGGAAAGCCTGAAGCAGGCACATTTTCTGCAGACAGAAGAAAGAGTTCGTTGCTGGTAAATATTCCACTGCTTGTTTGCAATGGAGGAACTTTCCACTGGAAGTTCTTTTGGGAGGGTCAGTTCTCCCTTTGCCTTATTCAACACCTGGTTACCTGGGCAGATCCAAAGTTACTGGCTTCAAAAAGCTCTATATGCACCGTCGGATCCTGCATCCATGGCAACGCATGCCTTACATACCATTTTATTTCAAACAATGGGACATTAAACATTTGATGTGAAGCAATGTCAGATTTCAAGTTGGAGGATGGGGAAGGGGGTAAGACTGTGTCTCTAAGTGGCAACTTGTCAGAGGCAATGCTTAATGCAATGCACCTAAGGAAAGTTGTTTATAGAAGGTCTCCTCATTCTGTGGTGTGCTTAAAAATGTTTCTCACTACCCTTTCCCTTGGCCTTCCCTGCTCTTGCACGTGGATTGCATCTCAGCATGCAAACCATACACACATGTGCACACACTCTCTGTCACACACACAAACAGCAATTCTAGGGATGAAGCGGAGGGGCGGGGGGAAGCCACCTGTCTTTAGAATGTAAGACCTTCTTTTTGGCGCCTCACTGGCAGGGGTAGGGTGGTAGGCACTCACTAAATATTTAGTGAGTAAATAAATGAATGAATGCAGCCGCTAACTCCTTGATGGAGGAAGGGTGACATTGGGGATCAGGTTTCATTTTGAGCACCAGTTTCCTTATTATGACTCTTAATGACTTAATTCTATGATTATCTTTATGTCCTAATAAAAAGCTTTTAACAATTAGGGGTTGTCTGTCTGAAGTTGTATTTTAAATTAATTAGGTAGTGTATTTAACAGCTTCCACTGTCTGTTAATGGTACAATGACAGGTGGAGAGGTATAGAGCCTGTTTACAGTGACAACTGCTGCCAGTCTCTTTGGTTTTGTTTGCTTTTTATTTTTTTATTTTTTAACTTTTTGTTTTCTTCCCCCCATCAACATCAATAAAGAAGGAATGACAGGTTGGTAGAACTGGCAGAATGAGAAATCAAGTTCAGTGCTGAAAGGCAAACAAATGGTTTTTTTCCTTGTTTTTGTCTCCTTTCATGTTGAAGTCGCTGGTATTAGTTTCAGGTGTACAGCAGTTTTACTGGCTCAACAGACAGGAAGCCATGCTCTTCTCTCCATGGCGTTTTCTGAGGAGTAAATGGTCTCCTATCCATTGCAGGGAATTTTACCTTTTGGGATAAGTTTTTGTTTTTCTAATAAACACACAGGCACCCACAAATGTGTGGAATGCCTAATATTTAGAGTCAAGTCTGGCAGGTGGAAATGAGCCCTTCTGACACATCTCTATTTATTGCATTATTTCACCAACAAAGGCTCAAATGCTAACTAGCTTTGTGAATAATTTGTGGATGGAAATGTGATCATTTTTCTAAGTCAGCTGGTGGGCTCAGTTCATTGCACTCCCCACCTAAAAATAAATTCTCTGGCTGACTGTGAACATACTGATACTTGCTGCAAGTGAAGTAAACTTATGGGGACCATTAAAGTGCCAGGGCATTGGAAAATAACAGTGAAGCGAATGCTGATTTGCATTTATGTCATAAAATAACTTGTCACCTTCAATTTATCACAGTAATTGGCACCAGAGGAGAATGTGTGATGCTTATACTTGGTTCAAATCCAGCTTTCCTCACCTCCCAGTTCCTGCCTCTCCCTCTCCTCAAATGGTAGTGGGTGCACTTCTGAAAATAAGTGATCTTAGATCTTTTCCATATCATTAGAATTTGGGAAGTAAGATGCATCGATGTGTTCAAAGAAATTAATAATGATGGCCAATATACTTTGTATGTTTATTTTAGACCAGGCACCCTGGTGGGTAGTTTTATTAGAGCAGGTACATTTCACAATAATCCAATGAAGTGTATGCTATTATTGTCCCCATATCACAGATGAAGAAACTGAGTAACTGAAAAATGAAGTAACTTGCCCAAGGTCATATAACTAGTAGGTGGTAGGGCCAGGATTTGTGTTCGGGCAGTAAGACCCTAGAGCCCATGATCTGAACCACTATGCTGAAGTAGTCCAGGCCTGGCTTAGACTATAATGTATATGCTAACATAAACATTAAGAGTGGAACAAATACCTGGGAAAAGTACACAGCCCCAAGATCTTCAAACCTATGAGAAAAACATAGCGAGAATAACACATCATTACCTTTTTCAAACTAAGAGAGAGATCTGGCCAGGGATAAGTAAGTTATTCCAAGTAGGTTTAGAAAAATAACCAGTGGTGTGTGGTTATTACCAATGGGGTGTGGTTATTACCAATGCCATGGAGGCATAGCTCTCTTGATTATAAATAGAATGCTTTGAATTTTCTGATTCTATTTCTTACAAAGCCAGCCAAAGCCACACATGAGAGATGTTGGATCTTCAGTAGGGAAATTCTCCAGGTCTCTCTCTATTTAGCTATTATCAGAGCAGATATACACTTTAGTTCTATAAATTACAAGTTGACTTCTTCTACTTTGGCCAATTCTAAAGTATTCTGAGGGTAAGTCTCCCATGTTTCATAGAACAGATGAATTTGTCTTCCTCTGACTCTCTGGCATGTGAACACCCTGAAAAGGGGGTACACTTTAAGGCATTTTGCAGTATGTAAATTGCACTGTATTTGATGATAGGCAGATCAAAGTTTACATCTTCCCTCTATCACTGCCATGGAACCTGGGCAACTTACTTTACTTCTCTGAACTTCAATTTCCTCTTTTGTCAAAAGAAGCTGATGATACCTCCCTGAAGAATAAGTAAGGTAAAGCAAGTGTGCACATTTAGCTAACATTTGTAGGATACTTTATAGATTATGGCAATGAATACCCCAGCTCTCTTTCATTTGCCTTGTGATTTGTAAGTACTCTGACTACATGCACTGTGCTAGGTATCTTTATTTTTTGAATTGTAGTAAAATATACATAACAAAATTTACCATGTTAACCATTTTTAAGTGTACTGTTCAGTGGCATTAAGTACATTCACGTTATTGTACAACCTTCACCAACATCCATCTATAGAAATGTTTTATTATCCCAACTGAAACTCTGTACCCATTAAAAAATAACTCCTCATTTTTCTCTTCCCCTAGCAACCACCATCTTCCTTTGTGTCTCTACGAATTTGACTACTCTATGTACCTCATATAAGTGGAATCTCACCATTTTGTCTTTTTGTGTCTGGCTTATTTCAGTTAGCATAAGGTCTTCAAGGTTGACCCACATTGTAGCATATGTCAGAAACTCATTTGTTTTTAAGACTGAATGATTTTAAGGTTGTATGTATACGGCACATTTGGTTTACCCATTCATCCATTGGTGGACAATTGGGTTATTTCCACCTTTCGGGTATTGTGAATAATGCTGCTATGGGCACTGGTGTGCAAATATCTGTTTAATTCCCCTCTTTCAATTCTTTTGAGTGTATACCCAGAAATGGGATTGCTGGTCCTATGATAATTCTAGGTTTAATTTTTTGAGGCTGGATGTCCTTTGTGTATATTATTTGCAGTAGAAGGGGTGATGAGAGGTACCCTCAGAGATTCTCAGGTGTTTCTGCAGGACTGTCCCACCATCAGTGCCCTAAAGAGGTCAAGGACCTGCAAGGCAGCAGGTCTACAAGACTACACCACTTAATCATTTAGGCTGTCTGATGCCTGCCTTTCCTCCCCAGTTATAGGTGACAGATTGCCAGAGCAGGGAAAAGTAATCCCAGAGACATCAGTATGCAAGCCAGAACAGGGAGCGTTATGGTTTAAAACTGTTTCTCCACTGTTTTGCTATGGATATGTGTCTGAATGAGACACATCCCACCCCCAGCCCACCCCCTCCTCTCTCTGCTGGAAGAGCGAAGGCAGGCACATTGGGGTGTGTTAACCCTTCCAGAACCGGCACCAATGACTTCCTTAAAGTGTTCCATGTTTCAGCAGCCCTGCCTCAAGTTATCTGAGAAGATGCCGTTCATTGGATGACATCAATTGTTCCGTAACTGACAGACGCTGAAAAGTCTCATTATCACCAATAACCGGAGCATCTCATTCATATCACACCTGTCAAGGCAGTCAGGTTGGGTCGTGTATGCATCCGGCAAAAGCCACTCAGATCACACACAAGAAGAATCATGCACTCTGGTGCAGTATCTCCCCCATCCAGCCCAGTCTCCATAGGGAAGTCACAGGAGAAGATCAGAAGTAACCACTATTGGATAAATAAACCCATTCTTTTGATATTGCTTTTAACCTGTTTGTGATCTTCACAGAGAGGTGAGCTTTTCAGAGAGAAAAGTGTTTGACTTTGTGGGTCATGAGCAAGTGGCAGGAGGTCCCGAGACAGCCCTCTGAGCTGTGGAATTGCAGTTGGCTCTTCAATGGTCACTTGGCAGAGTCATTTTCCTGAGTGTCCCAGACAGGGCTTTCTAGGAAAATCAATTCTGGCTGCATCATAAGGGGATGTGCTCAAAGGGAGAAGTCACTGGATATGGTGTGAATATCATGGGCTTCAGTAGCAGATAGACTGGGGTTTGGATCAGCACTAATAAACTACGTCACATGGGACAAGTTGCTTTACCACTCTGTGCCTGTTTCCCCATCAATGAAATAAAGAGGATTTTTAAAAATCTGTCTTCCTTTGGTCACTTATTAGCAATGTAGGCTGAGGTAGATCAACTTTTAGTGAGCTTTAGTTTCCTTATCTGCAAAATGGGCAGGAACAATTTCTCTCTCTAAAGGTTGTTGTGAAGATGAGATAAAATGTAAATAGTAGATGGTAGGTACTCAATAATTGTTAGATATTACTATTTCGAGGCTGGTGCCGTGGCTCATGCCTGTAATCCCAGCACTTTGGGAGGCCGAGGCTGGGGCAGATCACGAGGTCAGCAGTTTGAGAACAGCCTGGCCACTATAGTGAAACCCCGTCTATACTAAAAATACAAAAATTAGCTGGGCATAGTGGCATGTGCCTGTAGTCCCAGCTACTCGGGAGGGTGAGGCTGAAGAATTGCTTGAACCCAGGAGGCAGAGGTTGCAGTGACCTGAGATTGCGCCACTGCACTCCAGCCTGGGCGACAGAGCAAGATTCCATCTCAAAAAAAAAAAAAAAAAGATATTACTACTTCAAGCTACCTTTTACCCTTTTGATGGTAGATGGGGTATAAATAATTAGAATGTATGTACAGAAAATAAAGTTTAGACTCAAATAGGAAACGTCTGTGTTGAGTGTGTCTGTGGACCTTTTCACTGTCATTTCTGCCAGGTTGTTTGAGCCTGATACCACTTCTCACCTTGCCTTATAGAAGGCAGAAGTCTTTCATGATCTGATTTGTTCTCTCAGCACAATGTTGTCGTTAAGCAAGATGCCCCTGGAAACAATGACCAGGGATGAAAATCATGGCACCTCAACTTCCAAGTCTTATAATTTTGAACAATTTCTAATTTTCTTTGTACTTCAGTTTTCTTTTCTTTTCTTTTTTTTTTTTTTGAGACAGAGTCTCGCTTTGTCACCCAGGCTGGAGTGCAGTGGCGCGATCTCGGCTCACTGCAAGCTCCGCCTCCTGGGTTCACGCCATTCTCCTGCCTCAGCCTCCCGAGTAGCTGGGACTACAGTTGCCCGCCAGCACGCCCATCAAATTTTTTGTGTTTTTAGTAGAGACAGGGTTTCACCATGTTAGCCAGGATGGTCTTGATCTCCTGACCTCGTGATCCACCCGCCCCGGCCTCCCAAAGTGCTGGGATTACAGGCGTGAGCCACCACGCCCGGCCTTCAGTTTTCTTATCCATAAAATGGAGACGAGAATTGCATCTATCAAAGAGATCATGATTAAATTCATGCGATAGATAATACATGTAGTAAAGTGCCCAGAATAGTATGTGGCACAAAGTAAAGTGTTAAATAAATCTTAGCCATTGTTATTACCCAGCTTTCCTGTGCAACTGCCACAGTCAGAGGCAGAGAGGCAGCGGCATGCTGCAGTGGCTCATACTGGCTCAGGAGAGTTGATGTGTGCATCTCTTCCCAACTCTGCATTCAGTGACATCACATTTATAGCTTGAAACTGGCCACAGTGGGAATGTGTACACCATGGAAATTGGCAAACATTACAGATCAACCCCTGTTTGAGACCCATCCCCTACCCAAAGCCAATTGTTAAACATTCACCAAGATACTGCTGAGTGCAAGAGAACACACTGCACCACTGAATCTGCTTTTCCACAGCTTCAAGGCTGGGTGAAAACAGGGGTCCCAGTCAGGTCAAAGGCTATCACCCAGTTAAACAGATGGGAAGAGGCAGATACTCCTCTTCTCCTGACCATGCAGTCTTCACCCCTGTACAATGCATTAGGTGAAATAACTGTTGTCATGGGACAATCATTCCAGACATCATTTCCAACCCTCCTACTACTTTTTGAACGCTTTCTTTAATCAGGGGTCTTCAACCGTAAGCAACAGAAACATACTCTGGCAAACATAAGCAAAATGGGAATTTAATGGCAAGAATGAAGGCACTTACAGATTTGAAAGGAAGTTTGAAGTACGTAGCTTGGAATAGACAGGTCCCAGACAGCTGCAGAACTTCTGATTGCAGGCACTCCCCAACTGTCTCTCCAGCTGGAAAAAATAGTTAAGAAGCAACTTTTTTTTTTTTTTTAGACAGAGTCTGACTCTGTTGCCCAGGCTGGAGTGCAGTGGCACGATCTTGGCTCACTGCAACCTCTGCCTCCTGGATTCAAGCGATTCTCTTGCCTTAGCCTCCCAAGTAGCTGGGACTACAGGCACGCACCACCACGCCTGGCTAATTTTTATATTTTTTAGTAGAGACAGGGTTTCACCATATTGGCCAGGCTGTCTCTAACTCCTAACCTTGTGATCCACCTGCCTTAGCCTCCTAAAGTGCTGGGATTACAGGCATGAGCCACTGTGCCTGGCCAAGAAGCAACTTCTTTAAAGAGAGAATCCAGGCCAGGCACGGTGGTTCACGCCTGTAATCCTAGCACTTTGGGCAGATCACTTGAGCCCGGGAGTTCAAGACAAGTCTGAACAACATAGCAAAACCCTGTTTCTACCTAAAATTAGCTGGACATGGTGGTGCCCATCTATATTCCTAGCTACTCAGGAGGCTGAGGTAGGAGGATCACCTAAGCTTGGAAAGCTGAGGCTGCGGCGAACCAAGATCATGTCACTGCACTCCAGCCTGGGTGATGGGAGTGATATCCTGGCTTAAAAAAAAAAAAAAGCAGTTGCCATATACCTGTAGGGATTTGCTACTGATTCTTTCCTGAATCAATTTCTTCACAAATTCCTCAAAAGCAAAACCACAGAAACCTGC
The DNA here is from genome assembly GCF_028858775.2 of Pan troglodytes. Taxonomy (NCBI): domain Eukaryota; kingdom Metazoa; phylum Chordata; class Mammalia; order Primates; family Hominidae; genus Pan; species Pan troglodytes. The sequence goes on along the minus strand of NC_072407.2, from coordinate 39,643,740 downwards.
TGTTAAGGGAGATCATCCAGATAGTACAGAAAAAACAAAGCCATCATCTACAGAGTTGTTATAAACAACAATAAAAAGGAAGTACAAAAGAGGATAAAACCAGCATTCTGAAATTTGTCACAATGCAGGACAGAAGGAAAAGGAAATCCAAACAAGAAAAGGCATACCAAGGCCCCACAGTATTTCTGACAGGTTTACAAAAGACTTTCCTGAGTGCTCAGCTGGTACCCAAAGAAATGTACAGGGACCTGGGAGCAAACAAATCACCCTATGATGTCATCCCAAGAGTATAGATCCCTTGGGATTCTGTGGAGCTGTCTTCAAAGCCATCATCACATTAATCACCCTGGGCAGGAACGGGAGAAACTGGAGGTGAAAAGGGCAGATTAAGTCCTTAAGTCTTTCCCCAGAGAATGCCACATGTGAAGTGCATGCCCATGAACTCAGTAAACTCTAGGATTATTCAAGCTAAAGGCAGGCAGTTCTTCCTTTGAGGTCATTGTTTTCTGCAGTCTGATGGGCTTTGGGTTGTTGTTGTTTGTTTGTTTTCACAGATCTATGCTGCCCTCACATTCTGTGAAACACCATGGACATGAGGGTTAGTTTCCATGATCATCTCCTTTGCAGAAATGGACCACAAAACGTTTCCCGCTATGGGGACTAAGAAGGTAGAGTGAACATTTGTTGTGGTTAGGGTCACTCAGCATCTATTTCTTCAAGAACGTCTGGTTTTCTTTGGAAAAGTACCCAGTTGTGGTTAATGTCGTTGAGTCCTATATCTAGTTCTCCCATACATGGTTCTCTCATACACACTCATCATGCCAAAGAGTGGGCATGTGATCTAAACTCAGGCCTTCCAAAGTGCCAGGATTACAGGTGTGAGCCACCATGCCCAGCTGGAAACTGCCTTTGATAGAATGGATCATGGGAGGAGAGTCATTACATAATCTTCTCATGAACTATATAGCACAGACAACGTTGGTGCCTTTAAGTGGGATTATTAAGCACAGAATGTTTTTACTACATGTATTAGTCCATTCTCACGCTGCTATAAAGAACTACCTGAGACTGGGCAATTTATAAAGAAAAGAGGTTTAACTGGCTCACAGTTCCACAGGCTGTACAGGAAGCATGGCTGAGAGGTCTTGGGAAACTAACAATCATGGCAGGAGGCGAAGGGGAAGCGGCACATCTTACCATGGCAAAACAGAAGAGAGCGAAGGGTGAAGTGCTGCACACTTTTAAACAACCAGATCTTGTGAGAACTCTATCACTAGAGAGTACTAGGGGGATGGTGCTAAATCATTAGAAACCACCCCCATGACCCAATAATCTCCCACCAGGCCACCTCCAACACTGGGGATCACAACTCAACATGAACTTTGGCTGGGGACAAAGAGCCAAACCATATCACCACATAACAACCTTTGAACTGGGTGGAAATGAGTAGAAAAGAAGCCACTTAATCTGTGTTTCCACTTCTTTCTTGTGTCGTAGTGGTCAATGCCTAATAATTACTGAGTCTTTACTATGTGTTGGGCATTGTTGTAAGTACTTTGCATGTGTTATTCATAAATAGGTAGGTCTTATTATTATTATTATTCCTATATTCAGATGAGGAAACTCAGGGTCAGAGAGCATAAGTAACCTGCCTCAGGTCTCAGAGCCAGAAAATGGAGGAGCCAGGGTTTGAAACTAGAGAGTCCCCCTCTGTAATTCAGCCCTTACCACTATGAGATAGGGCCTCCCTCAGGGGTGAGGATTATGATATATCCATCTCCTGCCCTCTGTGCCTGGCACTTAATAGGTGCCTGCTTACCTCTGCAGCCTCGAACTATGCAAACCCCTTCTAGGGCCATACTCTTCAATCATACCAGCCTTTCATTTCTGTACAGCAAGCTCCTTCTCTCAAGCTCTCAAATGCAATTCCTTCCGATTGAAATGCTCTCCGCTCCTTCTTTTCTCCTCTACGCTGGCTGACTTCTGCTCATTGCTCTGGTCTCTGCTTAAATGCCAGATCCTTCAACCTCCAATGTGAGGTTGTCCTCTATTAACACACTCATAGGGCCATGTATTTTCCTGTCATCCCATTTATTACAGTAATAATTTGCTTAATGTCTGTCTCCTCTACCAGACTCTACACTACAGAAGATCAGAAACCATATCACTCCAGTTAACTGACCTGTTCCTACCACCTAATACAGTGTCTGACCCAAAGTTAGCAGCCAGGAAACATGAATGCAATGAGCAGATGCTCAGTGTCTGTTTGCCAAGTAAATCGAGGCTTTAAAACAGGAGATCTAAAGATAGGGCTTAGGATGATACCTCTGTTGTTCCATGGATTTGAATCTTTACATCTTATACCCAGGAAATACTATTCAAATTACATAAGGTGCAATCAGAACTTACTGTTGGTCTTAGTGCCGGGTTACTGGTTCAAGAACTCTCTGCTACTCCAGGTGTTAACCTGTTAGTTGCAGGATCATGGGATGGTAGTGGGGATTGTTCAGAAACATGGAAGAGTCACTCTGGGGCCACAGAGTAGACATTTATCAACTGAGCTGGAAGTATTTCGATAGTCTAATAACCAACATAACTATACTCATACATGCAGCACATACCTGGGCCATGAGTAATCACTTGAAAACAGCCCACGAGGGATTTCGCATGGAGCACCAACTTCTGAATTGCTAAGTCCAGAGTCATTACAATAATTTTTATGGCATGAGTCATGCATCCAGGATCATAGTATCAGAAAAGACAGACACTTTATGTGGAGTTGGGTCACGAATGTTATATTGCAGAGAGACTTTGGATGGGTCCCAATTATAAACAGGTAGAGGAGAAGGGAGCCACACAGCAATGTTTTCTGGGCATCTTTTATTAGCTCAATGCCTTGACAAGTCAAAGATGCTTAACCTGTTTTTTCATTAGCATTTTTGATTTCGCTAATAGGTCACTAGAGATAGGCTCACTAAATAATGAAATTGAATGTGCTGCCTCTGGAAGTGCAAGGTTGAGATTCATGTGTGATGGCAAAGCCTTTCTTTTTTGAAAGGTTGGCAGAATGTGCTCTTCAGCGTCAAGGGGCCAAAGATCAAGTGGTGATGGCTGGACTTCGCATGGTTGGGAGCTGTAGCACAGGCAGGATGCTGACTGCAAATGAAAAGTAATTTTCCCTGGAGTAACTTGACCTTTCTTTAATCCTAAATGTAACCTGCAGAGGCACTAGCTCTTTCCCCTGCAATGTGGCATCATTTTGCTGGCTCTGATGCTGATTGAAGGTCAACGTGAGGGCTATCTGTACCAGAGGCAAAGGCTGCTTCTTTGCCACTCTACCACATGTGATTCTTTTTAACGTTCCTTCCCCTTTTCCCTTGTTCCCAATCTTTTCCTTTTGTCTTTCCTTTTAATCATTTTCCTGGCATATATCTCAAACTTGCTGGTGGCAAACAGAACAGAATTTGTTATTGACTCCCAGGTCACTTGTTTTATGGATTATTTCGGGTCAAATCCTATTAAAGTAAATGTCTCCATTGTGGGGAAATCTCTCTGAATAACCAAATAGGGCATCTAATCCTCAAGTAAGGGCCAGCTTATTGCAAGCAGGATTTGATAACAGGGTTTAGAAGGAGCTCAGGTGGACTTTGTTTCTAGCAATAAGGCAAACTACATGACCTAAAATCCTTCCCTCTGTAAAACACCTATAAATGTTTTATAAAATATAACAAACATCATTTAAAATGCATAGCTGAGCTCATAAAAATGTAAGGAAAATCCCCAAGGGTCTAAAACAAAGAGAGAACCAAAAGCAGAGTGATAGGTGTGAACTGAAACTGGGGCTGCCCTGGTTTTGTGTATGTGTGTGTCTGGTCTTTGTAATCAGATTGGGTTTAATGCGCTCCAGTGGGAGGGAAAGTTGGATCTTTCAAAGACCCTTCATAAAGCCAGGACTGTCAAAGGAAAACTTCATCCTTCCAGCAAAGGAAGATGTGAGAGGAGATTGCTTGTCTTAGCTTGAACTCTGGTTGGGAAAAAAATGAAAGTCTCTGGGAGGATTCCTCTGGTTGTCATATGTTTGTTATTTAAATTTACACTTTAAAATGATTAATATAAAAGTGAGCCAGTCTGGCTTTAACCCTGGGGTGTCTGATACAAGGAAATGAAAACATCTTGGGAAAGATATATGTTCAACCCAAACAAAATGAGAGTCTCGCAGATAAAATCCTGCTTGAACATGAGTTTACGATCTCAAATTACAAAATAGAAAGCTTCTGCGTGTCAAGTCACCAGATTTAGGAAAACAAAACAAAAAACAAAACATAACAGGACACCTAGTTAACTTTGAGTTTCAAATAAATAATAAATAATTTTTAATATAAGCATATTCCAGATATTACATGCATACTAAAATATGTACATACTAAAAAATTGTTCACTGGATATATGAAATTTAAAGTTGATTGGGTTTCGCATATTTGGCAGTCCTAAATGTGCAAAAGTCAGGTGATGCACAAAAGTCTGGGGTGTAGGATTAGAGCACCCCAGAACTTCAGATAGAGTACTCAGATTGTATACTTTTAAATGATCGAACACAATAAAGAAAGTCTTGACTATATGAGAAGAGAAAATCTTTTTCAAATGTTTGGCAATTCTTGAAAAAGAACCAAATGGGACTTTTGAAAATATGAAAATGAAGTCATTGAATTTAAAGAGACAGACAAAACAAATTCTTAGGGATGGATTAAGCAGCAATTTAGACACTATCAGAGAGAAAACTAATAGGCGAAAAGACAGCTCTGAGTACCCAGAGAGCAACACAGAAAGATGGAAAATATGTGAGAGGGGTTGGGCCTTGAAGGATAGAAAGATAACATATGCCCAATACCAGTTCTCAAAGGAGAGAATAGAAAGAATAAGAAAGAGAAAATAATTTAAGAGATGATGACTGAGAATTTTTCTAGACTGCGAAATAAAAGGGAATTCTTAGATTTAAGAAAGAGCATGTTTCTATCAGAAAAAACAACCATAACAAAATCCCAGTGAAGTCCCAGCATGATGTCTCATGCCTGTAATCCCAGCATTTTGGGAGGCTGAGGAGGGAGGATTGCTTGAGCCCAAGAGTTTGAGACCAGCTTGGGCAACATAACAAGATGTTTTCTCCACAAAACAAACAACAAACAAATCCCCAGCCATATATAAACACATGATAATGAAATTACAGGACATTAAAGAAAAAAAAAACTTAAAAAAAATTATTAAAGACTAATATTGGCCAGGCACGGTGGCTCATGCCTGTAATCTCAGCACTTTGGGAGGCTGAGACGGGCAGATCACGAGGTCAGGAGATCGAGACCATCCTGGCCAACAGGGTGAAACCCCATCTCTACTAAAAATACAAAAAAAGTAGCCGGGGGTGGTGGCAGGTGCCTGTAATCCCAGCTACTCGGGAGGCTGAGGCAAGAGAATGGCGTGACCCTGGGAGGTGGAGCTTGCAGTGAGCCGAGATCGCGCCACTGCACTCCAGCCTGGGTGACAGAGTGAGACTCTGTCCAAAAAAAAAAAAAAAAAGACTAACATTAAAAAGAAGTGTAAAAAAGAAACAGATGAGGAAGAAAAGTACAGCTCACTCTTTGGCACTAGACAGACCTATCTTCAAGCCACAGCCCCATGTCTTCTAGACATGTGGGCAGTTTACTTAATCCCTTTAAGCCTTAGTGTTCATATCTGTAAAAGAAATATTTGGTGTATAACTATCATTGCTTATCCTAACAATCCTGCAAAATGCCTAACACAAAGCCTAGTTTGTTTGTATGTATTCAGCAAAAAGTAGGTATTGATGTTATTGACAGAACTAATTTCCCTGTGATATTAATTCCTACTGTACTCTCCCTATGCAGCCAATCTCAGGGTGATTACTGTTTAAGTGGATGTCCTGTTGCAGAAAGTACATAGTATTCCCGCTGGAAAAGTTTAAACCACTACCACAGGGCTCCCTGAACCCTCCAAGACAAGCTATAGAGATCATGCCTCACCACAGTCAGCAGAACATCTTTAGGTTGTTCAGAAAACCACTATGAAAATTCCTCTTTGTACCATCCTTTTCTTCAAACCTTTCCTAAAATTCAGAGATAAACACAGGCCAACTCGTAAGCCTTTCTTGACCTCTCTCCAGATGAGCATCTGAAGTCCTGTCATGTGGTTCCATAGCACTTTTCTCTACCAAAGATTGCATTTTTTCACGTTTAGCTCCTGCTAGATAATTTTCCACCTTCCGCTGTTACACTCCAAGCTTCATGGAGGCAGCTTCTTACCTATCTTGCTTACCACTGAATCCACAGTGCCTAGTACATAGCCTGAGGCTTTTTAGGAGGAACATAAAAAGTTTTTGAATCTGCAGGTATGGAAAAGAAACTGGAAGTCAGGAATGGAATTCATTTGCGTAGTTGCTGTACATAAAAACATGGCATTTTTCTGGAGTCGAAAGGGACTGCAGAGACTATGTAGTTTTTCCATTGCTTTTCCAGTGAAGGAAATAAGGAGTTCATCAGTTTGTCTTATGGTCCAGGGCTATTAAATAGTAAAAATCAGGCTCAAATGCAGTTCCGCCAGTTCCCAAACAGTATTGCTTCACTTTTGTCATGTTGCCTCCCTGACCATGGCTGTGTACGTCAAAGAAACCAGGCACAAAAGGACAAATAGTGTGTGATTCTACTTATATGACATATAGAATAGGCAATCTTATAATATAGAGACAGAAAGTAGATTAGAGGTTATCGGAGGCTAGAGGAAGGGAGGAATGGGAGTTATTGCTTAATGGTTACAGAGGTTTATTGGCAGGGGGTCTGGGGATTGATGAAAAAGTTTCAGAAATAGACAATGGTGTGGTTGCACAAAACTGTGAGTATATGTAATGACACTAAACAGTGCTCTTAAAAATGATCAAAATGGAGCTGGGAACTGTGGCTTACTCCTGTAATCCCAGCACTTTGGGAGGCTGAGGCCGGCAGATCACTTGAGGCCAAGAGTTCGAGACCAGCCTGGCCAACATGGTGAAACCCAGTCTGTACAAAAAAATACAAAAATTTGCCGGGCATGGTGGTGCACGCCTGTAATCCTAGCTACTCAGAAGGCTGAGGCAGGAGAATCATTTGAACCTGGGAGGCAGAGGTTGCAGTGAGCTGAGATCGCGTGACTGTACTCCAGCCTGGGTGACAGAGCGAGACTCCGTCTCAAAAAAAAAAAAAAAAAAAATTCATGTTATGTATATTTTACCACAATGAAGAAAAAAAGAGGTCATGACTAATCATTCCCCAGTCACGTTGCCTTTCCAGGCCAGTTGTGAGGTGAGGACAAAGTCTTTACTGAACATTAAAAGGAAAAAATCACTATGAGGAAGGTGTAAAGAGGCAAAGACAAATGCATGGTGTAGGGCTATCTAATTAAAAGTGATACCTCTCTATTTTTTAACCCACAATTTCTCAGCAAAGTAAAATCTGTGACTTGGTACTGGAAAAATGCCAGTTCTACATCATTTTTCTGCATATGGTGTAAAATAACTGATAAAACCATAAAAGACACCATATGGCACAGATGAAAGAGAAAAAAAGGAGTTCTTTTTTGTTGTTGTTACTCAATGAACAATTAGTTCTCTGTTATTTTTTAAAAAAAAAACTAAGGTGCCATTAGGAGAAAAATTTCCAAAGTGTCAAGAAGACATATTCAAAATGGAAAGAAAGTTGGAAAGATAAATACAATAAGCATTCCTTTAGCTATATTTAGTGGTGTCCTGCAGAGAAAAAAATTCTAGTTAGGCAGCATTAAGACATAGTTTATTAATGCAGTTTCCCCCACAGCAGGACACAGAAAGAGAAACTGGTAAAACAGTAACATTAAAAAATTATGACTCCTACATCTGATCTTTAAGAATACACAGAAGAGAAACTGTCCTCTTGAGTCATCCTTGGGCCATATTGAGACAGAGATGCAAAAGATTATTATTATTATTTTTGCTTCAAAGCACTATTTGCTCATGCATGGTTTGAACAGACTGAAAGTCACCTCCCATATTTAGGGAATTTTTCAAGTATTTATAGAAAGACCCTATGTAAGATTTTGAGCAGTTCTCCCAATGACATTTTGAAATAAAGCACTACAGTCTTTTGTTTTTAAAGAATGTACAAAATTGAAGTCTGTTTGTATTGCCTTTGGGGAAATATTGTAGTAGGTAGTAATCTGGTTATAAATGGAATTTCCCTAGAATCTTAGAGCTGAAAGGGAGCTTACTGATGATCTAATCCAGTGTTTTGCATTGTGCAGCCTGTGCTCCACCGATGAGTTACAAAATCAATTTAGAGGGCCACAGTTAGCGTTAGGAAATAAAGGAGGAGAAGGAATAGAATAACATTGAATGAAAGAGAAAAAGTATGTTATACATACTGTTTTGTGAAATTTTTATTTCAGTGGTATGTGTGTCTCTCTGTCTAACTGAGGTCACGATATAAAATATATGTGTCTTACTGTGAGTTCTGGTCCAAATATTGGAAATTATCAGCCTAATCAAATATCTTCCCATTGCAGGCAAGATAACTGAAGCCAGAGGGGGAAATGATTTTCTCAAATCAGACAGTGTATCAGAAGTAGCCCAGGTCTCCTGTCTCTCAGTATCCTTTCCATTAGACTCTAATGCCTAAAATATGCTTGAAGGCAGATGTCAACCCTCGTCCTTTGATTTCCATGCCGCCTTGGCAGCTGACATTCTATTCTCTTTTGGAGCATTTCCTATGCTCTGAATTCCCTTTTCTCCATCTCTAGCACTCCCACGGCCCTTCTACCACTTGGGATCAGCGATCTTGTGTGATGTGGGCTGGTGTGCGCAGGGGCAAAATATCAGCGCTTAGGCTTGCATGGTCTATGACTCAAGGATAGCTCATGGTAGCTCAGAAGATTTGGAGTTCCACAGCTCACTGCTCCCTGGAGCTGATGGGCCACATGAGGAATAGAATTACAGCCTCCTTGTGAAAAAGAGGGAAGTACATATGACCACTCACTTAGAGGGCATGCTCAGAAACAAGACAGCTAGCTGACAGCTGTGGGCTCTGGGTAATTCCTGCCAGACTCAAGCACTCTAGCTGATTTTCCTGGGTCAAAACAGAAGCATGTAGATTGTGTTCTATAACTGGAGAGATAGAACAGGATTATGAAAGAGGATCATGTCTGGAACTTAAGGTGCCTCTGTTTTTGAGTTAGAGGAGAAATGTTCTACCTCACCAATAAACTCTTATATTGCATTTGCTGTGTGCCAGGCACTATTCTGACGATATTATAAATATTTACTCATTTAATCCACATAATCAACCTCAAGGTCTTAGAGGACTCTCCTAGCTGCAATTGTAGGCAGAAGGTTGAGAAATGTTGAGATGTGTTAAAATAATTTGTTTTTCTTTCTGATTCGAAGACAGGAGGGTGAGTACACTTAATAGAGTTTAGAACTATGTCATTGACAAAGCAAATTAATCAAAAGTCAAATCCAGGGAGAAAAGGTCAACTGCCTACTGTCTCTTGGCAGAAGGAATAGGGAAGAGGGTTGTCCTTGCAGATTCATCACTTCTTGAAGCTTTCCAGAAGTGGTGATGGATTTGCAATAAGCCATCTGCTTTTTTTTTTTTTTTTTTTTTAAATTTAAGCCACCCTCATATATTTGTAGTATAGCTGCCTTGGTGCCGAAGTCTGCTTGGGTCCTGAAATCACCCACTCAAACCCACGTGGACCTGTGCCCTTGGCCTTATGAACCAGTGCCTTGCATAGTGCTAGAAGAGGGTCCTTAGTAAACAATTTATTGAATCAATTTACTATCACATGTTTAAAACTGATACTGACCTTGGAAACAGCCAGATTTGACTTTGATGATGGAAATTACTGAACGTAAGAAGGGCAAAAGTTTTTTTTTTTTTTTTTTTTAAAGAGGAATAAGAAGTGAGGTTTTTTGTTTTTATTTTTGGAAGCACCTGTATGTGCTTGTATGCTTTATATGTTAACATTTAAATCCCACAATATTCTGATCAAATCTCCATTTCACAGATGAGGGAACTAAGTTAAATGACTTGCTGAAGGTAGGTAAGGAACAGAATTCAGAATATTGTCTGCCTGTAGAACCCATTACTCTTTCCAAATCATGCTGTGGTCTGAAAGTTTTTTTTTTTTGTTGTTGTTGTTGTTCATTTGAGGAATGATTTGTCCCTAGCAGCATTCACTGACCATGGCAAAACTTTAATTGATCTTTCCATGCCACAGCCTACCTACTATCTATGAGGAACAGCAACAGTTAAAACCCATTCTGTAATTAAGTCTTGGTTCCATTAACAACTCCACCATGTAATTAAACTTATTTCTCGAACAAGCAGACACGGTTCACTAAAGAATCTGAGAAGAGCCATTTAAATTATGCTCAGTGTTTTGCTCTGGGTTAACCACGATCAAGTCTGGGCTTGGAACTGAAGTTTAGAAAGAATGTAGAGAATGCTGCTGGCCCGGAACTCACCAGTGCTGAATCTTCATGGGATCCAGGATGTATTTCCTGTGCAATCTGTGAAACTTCTAACTTATTACTGCTCATTGTTTTCCTCCATGAATATGTTGGGTAAAAATGCAGGTTGCTGAATACTTGTCCTGTTCTTGGAACAGCCTCCATTAACTAAAGCAGCAAATCTAATAGTGAAATAATCACCAGAAATGGAAAATGTTTCTTTCTGAAAGGTGTAATTATGAGAGGTATCCCATTAACAATGTCTTGAAAAAAGATAAATTTCTGATTATCAGTATATTCTATGGCTGTACTGTGCAAACACTTGACTTACACCACAGATAGTTTATGGACTATTTTTTTTTAAGGCTGAGATAAGATTTGGCTTAGCAAAAGGCACTGAAAACATAAGGATGACATTAAATAGTTAAATTACACACTATGTTGTAATGCAGAGTGAGAAGGGGAACCCCCAGAGATTTAATAGCTTCCTGAGTCTATAAAACCCTAGGTTTACAAATGCAAGTCAAATAAAAAACTATTAAAGTTGCAACCAGAAGTTGATTTGAGTTAAAGGTCATTAAATAAAAAGAAGGTAACAGGCAAGATCACTTGGGCCCAGATACCAAAGAAAATGCCAAAATAAAACACCAAAGGCCGTAAAATACAAATCAAGCTCTTCCTCTTGAGATAAAAATCCAAAAATAATTTGTTTGAAGTCCTAGAAAGGGTCCAAATGTCATACACAAAGCACTGTAAGCCTTCATGGTCTCACGCTGGCTGCTCTGAGGGGACCATGCACTTAGTACCCAGAAAACAGTACAACCTCTTCAGAGAACTGGATGAGTCCAGATGTTGGAGATTATGATCTTCTGAATCCATTGGAATTTATGCCAGGAGATTTAAGAGAAGAATTAATTTATGACTTTCTCTACCTGCTCCCAATGTGGGCTCAGCTTATCATCTGTACACATTGTGATGCACTGTAATTACAATGCTGATAATAATTTGCAACATGTGATCACGGTAGTTAAGTTTAAAAAGGGGGTGTTTGTCATATTTTAGTCCCTACATCTGGTTCTATCATATTTGCCAAATGATTAATATAGGAATATATTACAGTGAAATCCTTTCACATCAAAGTTTTATTTGCCAGGAAATAGAACACTTTCCTCCCATCTCTCTCCCCATCTCCCCCCACATTTTAGGCTAAACTCAAATTTCCAGCACCAAGGTTCATCTGAGTGAGGACAGGGAGTCTGCTCTTATCTTTGTTCAATTCTGTAAGTTCTGTAGTCACAACTGGAATGGATATGCATCCTTTGTTTTAAAAACACATCCACAAGAAAGAAAACCTAAATCTTATTCTGAAAGCAGATGGGGCATCAGAAACATCAAACAAGTTAAAACCACAGGAATTAAATTATAAATTTTAAACTCCCTTTTATTGAAATATAAGTTTGTTTAGTATATTTACACCACACTTTATGCACATATATACAGAGAAGGTAAATTCTGTAAAATAAAAAAGTTTTTCTTAATAAAAAATTAAAATCAAAACAAAATAAAGTGCATAAAACTGATTTTTTTTTTCCTTCTGGTGAACATCATCGTTGTCAAAATTTTGGTCGGTTGCGAGAGGGAGGAAGAAATTCATTATTTGACTTAGTGCATACAGCTGGCCCTGAATTTGTAGCCTTCAGGCCAAAATGACAAGAGGTCAGGAATGAGTCAGGCAAATTGTCAAGGTCTGCAGGGCTCCCCAGTCTGGAGGTCCTGCTCTCTTTGTCCTATCGGGAGCCGTCCCCCTGCTTGGAACAGTGATCTCACCATCGCGGCGCTGGAACAAAGGGAGAACACAGGAAGGGGGCTCCACCAGCCAATGTCACAGCCCTGCTCCGGGGCCACCAGCGCTCTGTTTGGTAGAAAATTGCAGAATTAGCTCAACGGCTCAAACGCAAGTTTTCCTTTTTCGAAAAGGGAATGAGGGGGGCCCAAGAACGGGGTGCATCTCCCACAGGGACGGCCACTCGGGGGCCAAACCCCAGTAGCCAGTTTCTTCGGATCCAATCCCCGTGCTGGCACAGTAAAGAATCCTTTTATAAGCTGGGTGGAGAGAATGTTACACTTCTCGCCTCGGTGAGTTCGTCCTCCCAGAACTTTGAAAGGAAACAGCGTGGGATTGAAAGAAAGGGGCAGATGGGTGAAAAGCTGAAGTTTTTAGACACCTTTGCGGGTGGGCGTTGGCCGGCTGGTCCCTGACAGTAGCAGAGGCGACGGCCCTTCCCCCCATCATCCATACCCCAGCCCCAGGTCTCTCTCTTTTCCTCCCGGTGACACTAAGTCCCAGACCGGCGGCCGTACTTGGCCTTGCAGTGCAAAATGTGCTTGGCGAGGAAGTCGAGGCGGCGCTGTAGCAGCTGAGCGTGGGGGTCTGCAAGGGCGGCCAGCTCGGGGAAGCGAGGCTCGTGGCGCCGGTAGAGGCGCAGCAGCCGGGCCGCGGCGTCCTGTCCGCGGTGCAGCTCCAGGACGCGCCGCGCGGTCCGCTCGCGGAACACGCACACTGACTGCAACAGCGGCTCGTTATACTTGTCCCACATGCCTGCTACCCGGTAGCCGTGCACCAAGCCCGCCTCATTGTCCAGAAAGACCAGCGCCCCGCCCGGACCGCGGTGCAGGTTGCTGGTGGCACGCTGCATGACGCGCGGGTCCCACTGCAGGCTGAAGAGGTTGCTTACGAGCCGGTCGAAGTTGGCCGTCAGGTAGTCGAAGAGGATTAAGTCGGTCCATTGTACTAGGTCCACCAGCTCCGCCTGGCTGAGGTTGGCCAGCTCACCCCCGGCATCCCGGAGGGGGCGCAGACGGCCGTCCTCCGAGCGCCAGGGCGCGGGCACCACCACGTCCGTGAGGTTGGGCAGCCAGCGTGTCAGGCTCACCACGCTGCCCTCGGTCCAGTGAGCAGCGCGCAGCTCCTCCTGCACCTGCGCCCACTGCGCGCCCCGAGCCTCCACCCGAGCCAGTGCCAGCGGCGGCACGTGGCGCTGGAGGCCCAGCAGGCGCGCCAGGTAGTAGGACAGGGCCTCGCCCTGAATCTGCTCCGGGTTGATGCCGTAGCGCACGCAGGCGCGGGTGCCGTCGGCAAAACGGGCCAGTCGGTTGGAGCTGCGCCCGCAACCCCCGCGCTCCAGGGCCACCACCCGGGCGCCGCGAGCCGCCTCCAGCCACGCCGCCGCCTGGGCCTCCGAAAAGCCCGGGGGCACCTGCTCTTCCAGGCCGCGGCTCCAGAAGACGCCCCCGTGCACCGCGGCGCTCTCCTCCGGCCGGGGCCGCCTGGCTGGCACGTGCCACCTGGGCTCGCTCCGGGACTGCCGGGGCGGGCCGTCCGCGCCGGCCGCCAGGGTGAGCAGCGCCCGGAAAGTTTTCAGGGAGCCGCCGCGGGCGTCCCACGCCAGGGGCGGGGGCAGAGGGAAGCGAGGCGCGGGCGCGGGGCCGCCGCTCCGGGCCGGGCGCCGTGGGAGTCGGTCTTCGGGCGGCCGGGAGGCGGGCAGCTCGGTCCGCGGCGGCAGGAGCCCTCCCCACATCGCCAGCAGCGAGCCCAGCGCCAGCAGCCAGAGCCCCGCGGTGGCGGCGGCGCCCCGCATCCTCCTGCCCATGCTCCCGCGGCTGTGCCGGTGCGCCGCCGCCGCTTCAAGCCGAGCCCAGGCACCCGGGTCCCGGCGGCGAGGCGGGCCCGGCAGTTTGTGGGCTCCGAGGCTTCGGGCGCTTCGGCCCCATCGCGGCCGCGGGGTGCTGCGGGGCTCTGTCCGGCGCTCCGCCCGGCGCTGGGAACTCGAGTCCCCGCCGCTTCCCAGCTGCTTTTGTATTTCGCTGTGAGACCCTCCGGTGGGCGCGATTCACAGGCGCCCGGACCACGTGGGAGCGAGGGGGATCCCCCTCCCCCTCCTCCGCCTCCGCTCCCCGCCCCCCGCTCCCCCGCCCCCTTCCTCTCCTCTTCCACTTAAAGCGGCGATGGCTCCTTCCGAGAGGGAGAGGCGGCCCCACACTCGGTCTGGGACTTAGGGGCCTGGAGGAAGCCGGACTGGCTGCGCCCGCGCCGGGGCGTAGGAGGGGGTGGCGCAGAGCCGGAGTCTGGGGCCTGGCGGGAGGGACGCGCCCTGGGCCCTCGCGGTGGTGTCGTGGTCGCCGGGTCCCTTTGCCTAGGCAGCGCGGATCTCCTGCAAACTTCAGACAGATTTCCACCTCTTTCCGAGCTCCGCCAGGCTAGGATCAGGCAGGGTCCCTTTGCTTTCTCAGTTTCTGTCTGGGTGATTCACGCTGCTTTATGTAAATCCCTGGGAATGTCTCCGAGCCACAGAGGATGTGATTCCAGCGGAAAGAGGAACCCGCTGTAGCCAACAACTTTGAACCGACACTCCCTTTTCCGAGCTCGCACATCAGCACCAATCAGTATTGGCCGCTCTGCCTTTCCCAAGGGACTCCCAGGGAGTGAAGCCTCGCTGTGCACGTGCCCCTTGAACACCTAGGCCATCTCCCATTCATTCATGGATCCATTCAACACAGCGACTGCCCCTCGGTTCTGGTTCTGCTTACCAGAAGCAAAGTCCACAGATCCGGGTCCCAGTGCTGCTGGAATTTACATCCCAGTGGGACTCTCAGGTTGCTAAGAGAGATTATAGCCATCCAACCTCGTGTTGGGGAGAGGGGAGTCAGGGACGACTTTTCGAAAGAAATGATACCGTTTTGTCCATGAGGAAACTGAGGCACAGAGAAGGGATGGGTGTTGCTCAGGATTGCACAATTAGCAAGTGGCGAAGCTAAAAGTCAAACCCAGGTCTCCTGGCCGCATGCACTTGATTTTCCCTCCATTAAGAAAGATCAGTATTTCTTTTTTAATCAAGTCAGCATTCTCAAGTTTGAAATTCACTGTCATTTGACCACTTTGTTCCCCAAATGTGATTTTTCAATTAAAAGGATTTTTCAAATGAAAAGGAAAAAAACCTCAATCCCATACTGCATTTGATTTACTGCTTTTACGATTTAAGGGAAAAAGAAATGGTGGTGGTGGGGGGGGGGAGGGAGGCGGTGAAGGAGCAAAGAAAACAAAATGAACAACCTCTTCACCCCAACACATCTTCCAGCCACCTCTGGGTTACATTTACTAGGAAAACTTTTGGATGCCAGTCGGCCCTCCCTTACCTCTCTGTATCAGAATGAGTCCCAGATCCACACTGAGATTCCCAGGGTAGACACAAGATCAGGGGCATGGTGGAATCCACCTCTCAAAGGCCAGAGTTTGAAATCTGTTTCCTTACATGGTGTGTATCGTTTCTCTCCTTTCATCTTCCCATCAGGTGCACATGGGGGTTTTCAACTGGACTACCTCATCAGCTGGCACTGATTATGTTTTATTCTCCAAAGAAAAAAGGTTCTAGGGTGATAGAGCGTTCTAGGGTGATAAAGCAGACACTCATGTTTATGCCTGAGCAGTGGCATCAAAAAACCACATTTGGAGTATTCCAGCACTGACCCAGGATACAGTCAAGTGTTTTCACTGGTGTGGTTAAGTACATATTGGATGAACTGTTGAATCTGTTCCCAACCACATGGTGGCTATATCATGCCATTTTATAACTCTTATCTGATAATGAGATTACTATGGCTCCCATATGGTTACATCGAAATATATTAATCCATTCAAAGGTCTTATTTTTTTGCCCTATGTAAGCCCCTCCTCATCTTTCCCTAGCAGGCAGGGACTATGTCTTATTAACTTTTTATTTCTTATACCACCTAACATAGTATATTACACTAAATAAGCACTGAATACATTTATTTTTTTTTGTCTTTTGGTTTAACTTCTACTGGGATATATATGTATTTATTTGAAAGGCAGCCTCTTTCAGCGTGGGCAAACTATAAGCAAGATCGCCACCTAGTGGGCATAAGTAGAGTATCATCTAATTGGAGAAAAGTAGACATTTTTAACTGGATGATTAATTGTTGAAGTTAAATTCGGAAGACTATTAAATGTCTACTGTGTACCCAGCTATGTCCTAGGGGATATGGAGAAATCCAAAGTAGTTGGGGTCTCTGTCTTTTTGGCTGCTAACAAAAGCTGTAAGTAACTACCATTGTAAACTTGTGGGGAGTCTGTCTTGTCCATTGTTTTATGGCTGCCTGGGCACAATGCCTGGCACTTAGTGTGTGTTCAACAACAATTTGCTGAATACATCGTTAGAATGCTAATGAGATGAAGCTCTGCAAGTAGCATGTTTTAAGTTTTTTTAAATTAAATACCTTACTACTAAATAATGCAAAACAATTTTGTCCAACGGTTGTGAGTTATTGTTCAGCTGATTAAAGAATACAAAATAAGAACTTCCACTAATTTTAAAAAGAAAAAATATTGGTGAGGGTTTTGCATAATAGATGTGAGGGGAAGCACATGATTTTAATTCTGGGGGGGCTGGCTTCAAATCCAGAGACTAGAAATCCTGGAATCTCCTAACCATATTGCTGGTACTGATGAAAAAAACCCAGACTTAAATAAATTGACTAAGATCGTACACCTCATAAGATGGACTAATTTTATCATTGAGCAGCCCTTTGCCTATAGCCATAGGACTGAATGCATCATGTACCAGAACAGGATGCATTAATTTGTTAAACTTTAACAAATTAATTGAAATGCAGAAATACAGAAAACCAAAGGAACAAACACTGCCCCTTCCTCAAAGTGGAATGCAGTTTTGGAATGGTATTTGATTATTTGAGACAGGGTTTAAAAACATGCCTCTGTTTAGCTGTTAGATGAAAATACTCCCATTCTCCTTTATTTTCTGGACTGAGGACACTCCCCTGCCACCTGTGGCCAAACCACTTTGGCTCTGTGGGGTAGCATAGTTAATCACCTCGGTCACTTCTGCCCTCTGGCAGTTGCTTGGGGATGAGAAATCCATTTGCACCTTTATGACTTTCTTAATACTCCTTAGAATTTATCCCTGAGCCTGAACTTCCAATATCTTCAAACTTTTCCACAGTCCTGTTTGAAGAATGATCTGGTTCATGTAATGGTGCCTCCTGGGGGAAAGAGAGGAGGCGGAGTTGAGGGTTGGAAGCAGGGGAGGAGGCTTGGAATTGGAATATTTTCCAAGTCTGGCATTAGCACTTTCTGGCTTGTTCCTTGGGCTAGTTATTTACTTTCTTTGAGTTTCAGTTTCAGAACCTGAGAAACAAGTTAATAAATCCTTCCTAACTCACAGGGTTGTCATGCAGCTCAAGTGAAATATTAATAATAACCACAGCATCAGTGGCAGCAAACACTTATTGAGCTCTTATTATGGGCTCGGTGTGGAGCTAAACCCTGCGTGTGCTTTATCTCATGAAACCCTCCCAAAAGTATTATTATCCCCACTTTACAGATGGGGAAGTGGAAGCTTAGCCAATCAGTGGAATGAGGTCATGCAGCAAGGAAGTGGCAGGGCTGCGATTCCAAAATGATGGGGACCAAACCTTTTGTAAGTTATAAACTGCTAGGGAAATGTCAGGTGCAGAAATTATTACATTAAATCAAAATAGATTCAACTGAGATGAAATTTTGGTTTCATGTGTTCTCTGGGGTTTGTTCCCAAGTGAAATGGTTAAGAGTGTGAACTGTCAAGCCAGATTGTCTCATTAAAACCCAGTCCTGCCACTTACCAGGCATGTGACCTCGGGTAAGTTACTTAACCCCTTTGTGCCTCAGTGTATATATCTGTAAAATGCAATAAGAACAGTATTACTAGTATTACTAACAAAAATTGTAACAATATACAATATCTCATGATTACTAGTAATTAATAGGAACAAATCTTATAGATTATTGTGATGATTAAATTAGTGCTTATATTTAAAGTGCTTAAAAGAGCATCTAAGTGTTCACTATAGTATAGCTGTTGTTGTTCTTTTCCTTTCTATTTCACTGTTTCAGTGCCCAGATGGGGATGTCTTCCTTCTTTTGTTGCTGTCCTCCACCAAGCCTCACCTGGTCTTGAGAGACCTAACACAAGTGGTGTTCCAGCTCAATGCACCTGCTTTATGCCTGAAATGGTATCTTTCCTGATAATTTTGCAATATTTCTTCCCCATGGAGCTGGACCACCTGGCTTCTACCAAGGTTCCCAGTGTAACTCTTGTTAAATGCCCAGAGCCTCCAGCCAGCCTCGGGCAGACAGCTTCTGGCTTCCTCTCACTAGTCTGCCTCCTTCAATCCTGACCTTTTCTGGATCTCCTGAGTTATAAGTCCCTGGAAAAGACAGAGGCGTCCAAATGTACCCTTCCCCGTGCTTCTACAAAAAGGAAGAGAGGGGACAAAAGATGTCAGAGATGAGTATAATATTCCATGAAAGTGGTATGACTCCTACATTGGCCACTACTGTTTGACCCTGGGGAGTTTTCTAACCCTCTGGGCTATAATTTTATTATGTATGTATCTCTGTTATGGACTGAATGTTTGTGTTCCTCCCTGCACCATAAATTCATATGTTGAGATCATAACTCCCAATATGGTGGCATTAGGAGGTAGGGCCTTTGGGAGGTGATCAAATCATGAGGGTAGAGCCCTCATAAATGAGATTAGTGTCCTTATAAAAGAGACCCCAGTAAGCTCTCCAGCTCTGTTTTCATCATGTGAGGACCCAGAAAGAATACCGCTGCCTATGAGCAAGGAAGAGTAGCCCCACTAGACACCCAGTCTTCTGGCACCTTGATCCTGGACCTCCCAACCTCTCTCTGTCTGTCTCTCTCTCTCTATATGTAGATAGATAGATAGATATCTCTATCTATCTATCTATCTATCTGTCTATCTATCTATCTATCTATCTATCTATCTATCTATCTATCTATTTTTTTTTGAGGCAGAGTCTTGCTCTATCACCCAGGCTGGAGTACAGTGGCACAATCTCGGCTCACTGCAACCTGCACTGATTTTCTTGCCTCAGCCAATTTTCTTGCCTCAGCCTCTCGAGTAGCTGGGATTACAGGTGTGTGCCACCACAGTTACGTCTGGCTAATTTTTTTTATTTTTAGTTTTATTTTTGGTAGAGATGGGGTTTCTCCATGTTGGCCAGGCAGGTCTCAAACTCCTGGCCTCAAATGATCCCCCCGCCTTGGCCTTTCAGAGTGCTGGGATTACAGGTGTGAGCCCCTGCGCCCGGCCAAATGTTTGTTGTTTAAACTACCCCAGCCAATGGCGCTCTGTTATAGTAAGCCTGAACTAAGACATTCTCTCCTTCCCATCTTTTCTACCCTAGGGTACATTATGTTTCTGCTTGAGGATCAGTTTCTTTTTCTTGGTATCTCTATTTGACTATGATCTGGGTCTTCCAAAAATTGCTTAACTGATCTCATTCTCACATTCTTGGCTGTCAAGGGTGGGTATATTGATACCTGGTTCCAGATAAATCCTACTGGAGAGCTAGAAGGAGGTCAGGAAATAGAGTAGTCTTTGAATGCAATTAACCCATCTGCTTGAACAAGTCCCACTTTTAAGAACACATTGTGTTTCTGGAAACAAAGTCATGGTTGACAAGAACCTTGTAAATTGTGATGAGACACATTTTTACGATTCTCTTTATTCCACCTAGCTCTCTTTTGGACCTGCTTTGCAAAGATTCCTGCAGACACTAGTGTTAAAGACTCGAATCTAAAGGTTGGAGCACTGGTGAATCAATTTAGTAAATTTTAGAGCGGTCGCCAACACATATTTCAGTCCTGGTTACAGAGTATGATGGTAAGAATTCTGGACTGAGCATTTGGAGACATGAATTTCTCTACTATAATTTAGTTCCACAGACATTTATTGCACACATGGTAAAGGCCAAAGGACTGAGGAATAAGTGATTGGGCATCAGATCTTCCTTCACACCTGCATCAGGGAACGTTTGTTGTCTTCTTTTCATCCTCCACCTTCCCTTCCTCCTTTTTGGCAGGTCTCCACCTTCATCCTCTGTGCCTTTAACCTTTAAGGGATGCTGAATCCTGTTTGGGCTAAACCAGTCATGGTGCTTTCAATTCCTTGCAGTGACTGATTAAGGCTTAGGCATGTGAGACCATTCTGGCTAGTGAATGTTATGGGGGAAGCCCAGTGGAAGGTTTCTGGAAAAGTTGTCTGTACTCTTACAGAGACACAAGAAAGATATGGCACCTTTTCTGCATGGTTCAGGCTGGATGGGAGGCCTGGAACTGAGGAAGTCATGTTAATGCAAGGGGAACTACATTCACACAATCAGGAAGGCAGAGTAGAAAGATGGAAGGAACCTGGATCCTTGCTGATGTCACCAAGCCCCCAAGTTAATCAACTCTGGAAATGCCCTTCCTCTAGATTTCCTGTGGTTTAAGCTACTCTGAGTTGGGGTTTCTGTTGTTTGTAGCCCAAAATCTCTTGAATGACATACCCTTTCACATCAGAGCTTACAAACTAAGGAAGGAGGCTGACTTATAAACAAACAGATCTCTTCCATCACAACTGGGCTACTGGGAAAGTAGTGTGGTTTAATGTTTTGGAACATGTGCTCTGCAGCCAGGCTGAGTCTTGCACCTATGAGCTGTACCATCTTGGGAAAATCACTTAGCCTCTCCGGACCACTTAACTCATCTGTGGAATGGAGATGGTAACTGTACCTGCCTCATTATTGTATGGATGAAATGTACCTTAAGCACTTAGAAAGGACTCAATAAATATCAATTGCTGTAGATATTATGGAAATAGAAAGCACACACAGGAGCATAGAATAGGGAGTGACTGATTCTGCCAGGGAAGTCCAGGAAGGCTTCACTGAGGAGGCAGGTGTTAAGATGAGTCTTGAAGGGGAAGTGGAGATTTACAGGTGGGCTGGGAGATTCAGCCAAGTAGAGGGAACAGTGTGTGAGCTCAACAGCTATGTGCCCACAGGCAGATTACCACATCTTTCAGGAGCTCAATTTCTTTGTCCTTGAAAGCCCTTGAGTGTGTTGAATTAGCTTAATCCTCTTTTGGCAAAAGAAGTAAATCTCAGGCGCCCTCCCTAGATTGAGAGGCACCTCATTAGAGAACCTCCATGGCCCCTTCATCAATAACCTATGATTGTTGGTCTCAACCCACCCTGAAAAAATTCACTCAACAAACACTCCCACTAAAAGAGGTGACTCTCGTTCTTCTTTGTTGATTTCTATTCTTCGTTGCCACCCAGAGATTTATCCAGTGCACAATTAGTGATTCTGTGCCTCCTCAGCTTTCCAAGGCCCCACATATCTCATCAGTCAGATAGATGCTGAAGCTTAATTAAGCTTGTAAAGCTTTCTGATTTCCTCAGATGAAAGGTAGTTCATAAGTACCAGGTTTTATTTTGGTGGCTCCTGCCAAGGGTTATTATAAATAGGACTTAGTGCGACGTGGCTAAGCTCTTAGGGTGATAATGTGTCAAGACCAATCGAGGCTGCCGAAAGCAGAGATATTATCATAATGGTTCTGTCATAGGCGGTGGGTATTAATGGAAGTAGCTGTGAAAAAAAGAAAGTACTACAGCCAGCAAAGCCCGGATCGAGATGGTTGCAAGTGAAATATCGGCTGCTCATGGGATCTCCATCATAATCATTAACCATATTAGCCTTGGAGCCATTCTTCTGCCATCTCTCCTAGACCAGGCTCACACTCAAATAAAAAATGGATGCTTTAACTCCAAATGAAAATATATTCCTTTGCTGCTTTTTAAAATCCATTTACATTAAAATGATGGTCAGCAGGTAAGTAATTTGTAACTGGGGGCTTACTGCAGTGCAGAAAAGTGGCTTCGGAATAGTGAGTCACCTAAGTGGGAGACCAAGAGACTTCCAGACCCAGGAAAAGCCATTGCTGCTGGACTGAAAAATGGCTGGCAAGAGTAGTAAAAGGCAAGGGATAACTTACAGACACTCACTGATGGGGAATAGTGAGCGTAGAGGTAGTTTGATATTTCCACAATCAGGTGAGTGAAAAAACAGAAGTTCTTAGGTAATGCAGCCCTGGTTAAGAATATGTTAGCTTCCAGGGCCCTAGCTTTGGTTGCCGAAAATCAGCTTTTTGCATTCCATAGGCAGACAATATCATTTGATGATGTTGGTGATGGCAGTGATGGTGATGATCATGATGATAATAATGATGTACCCTGTTGTCAGTTGAAGCCACCTGCCTTTTTGAGATCCAACTGAACTTAGCCTAAATTCCTATTTGTATTCCTATTGTATGGTCTCGGTGGCAGGGAGGTTCAAAGACTTTCCCCTATTCCTGAGAGTCCCTGGAGCTTTGTGCCTCAAACTTCTCTCTGTGTCCACTTCCTGCTTTCACAGTTGTGACTTTGGCTCCAACACACATCAGCATGGGTGTGAAGTTCAGTGCCTTAACCACCCCTCCGCCTGCATTTGGACCAAGATATCATGAGTTCATTGACTTTCCTGAAGATCTGGTGGGGCTCGCTGAGGAGAGGTCACTGCACTGCGCAAGGTCTTCATCCATGCAGCTGTCTTCTCTTTCCTTTCTCTCTCCCGCCCGTGTGGGGAAATAGGTGAAACTTTCCTCTTACATCATGTAAAACAGGGCTACTCCCATTCAGGATCCATTCAGGATCTCAGCTTCTACTTCAGGTCAAGGTTTTTCTAGGGATCAAATTGGGGAGTCCCTGAAGGGATTTCTGGTAGACACAATTTAACATTTTCAGCATACTTTCTACACATCAGGCAGTGTGCTGAGAGTTTTCCACGCACTTAATCTTTAAGATCCTCCCACAACACCGCAAGATCTTATTTTCCCATTTCATTCATGGGAAAAAGGAGCATCATTAGAGTAAGCCTCAGACCAGAAGACTTCCGCTATTGGGTAAAAGAGGAACCCCAACTCTTGTCTGCCAAAAGACCAAGGTTATGTTAACTACAATGCCACTTGGCTTCCTGGGGCTGAGAAACACTGGTGAGTTAGCAAAGGGGACTCTTACAGGGGAATTGCCTCTCTTCTTAGTACCTGCACGTCGTCTTTCTCAAGGCTGTTTGATATAGGTACTACCTGCATCCTCATCTCTGCTGAATGATTAAGCCCAAGCCCATTTACTGGGAGGTACGTTGCAGTACAGAAAGCTCCACAGGATTAATACCTTATTGAGTGGGATGTGATTGATCCAGAAAGAGGAGGGTTGGCCTGGCAATCCTGGAAACGGCACTGTCTCTGTCTGGGGAGCAGATCAGCCTGGACAAGAATGGCAATGCAAGAACACCTGCTGTCATTTCTCCTCTGGTTTTGCCCCTCCCATGAGCAAACTCTGAGATTGCCCCAGGGAAGATGCCTCTGTGGGGCTGGGTGTGTTTGTTACACACCACACATTGAGACTTGATGCTGAATGTCTCCTTCCCTTTCATTTCACCTGAAGAATAAAAGAAGAAAGAAACTTCAAAGGCCACTTCTTGCTGCTTGAGTTTAAAAAATGGCTACATTTTACAATCTCGGCCTGAGGAATAGCAGGACAAAAGCTGAGGAATAACAATGGTTATTATCTAGCTCCTTGCAGTTTGGCCGAGCAGTTTCACATGCTGATCTCATTGGGTTTTCAAAACAACCTGCTAGGGAGGGGTAGTAAGGCAGGGGTTAGTTACTGTTCCTACTGATGAAGAAGAAAGCTGAGCTTCAGAGGGTTGCGTGATGAGCCCTAGGTTCTCAGCTAGTTCCTGACACACCAAGAACATGAATGCACTTTACCTGAGTTTCACCTCAGAGGTTTTACAGGACACTCCGTCTTTGCCCAGTGTGACTCACATCTGCAGATTCTATCTCTATCTCATGTTTTCCACATAGTTACAGGTGCATGTTACCTGTGTGTTACAATGGCTGCTAAAACTCCAATAATGAGGACAGAAAAAAGAAACCAAGGATTGCTAAAAAGCTAGAATATTTAGACACTCCTTTCCTATTCCATGGTGCTTTCTCTCTCTTTTTTGAGACAGAGTCTTGCTCCATCACCCAGGCTGGAGTGCAGTGGTGTGATCTCGGCTCACTGCAACCTCCGTTTACCAGGTTTAAGTGATTGTCATGCCTCAGCTTCCCAAGTAGCTGGGACTACAAGCATGTGCCACCACACCCTGCTAATGTTTGTATTTTTTTTTTTTTTTTTGGTAGAAACAGGGTTTCACCGTGTTGGTCAGGCTGGTCTTGAACTCCTGGCCTCAAGTGACCTGCCTGCGTTGGACTCTTCTATCTCTGTTACTAGCACTTATGAAAGAAAGGAAGTGGGGAAGGAAAATGAACAAGAAAAGTTAGGGAAAAGAGAGAGAGATTATTTTTAAATACTTTTCTCTGCTTACCTGTTTCAATAAGCAGAAGAGCTAACCAAAGAAGTCAGAGAAAGAAAGTGCAGGTAATCACTGATTATTGACTTATTTGCTGAGTGAAATTTTTTTGGGGGAAAAAGATTATACAACAACTCTGAGATAGCTAACAGGAAATGGTAACAAGCAAAAAGCTTCCTCCTGTTTTTCTGCTCCTGTGCATGATACCCCCTCTCACTCAGGGCAAAATCAAGTCAGCAGATCAAAGCATGATGTTAAACTTTGTCTTCATCTCTCCCCATTGGGAGGGCCATTTAGTTAGGGGTGACAACAGGTCTGCATGGCTTTTTAGGATAAGTGAGAGTAGCTGGACTATAGAAGTCTTCCCACCTTGGTTTTCTCATTTGTAAAAATAGGATATTAATGCTTGCCTTGCGGAAGTATTACAAGAATTCAATGAGATTATGGGATTAGATAAAATAGAGCAAGTGAAAAGTTATAATGCAGTTTCTGGCATATAGTAGGCACTCAATAAATATTAAAAATCACACATGAAGCTGCACAGAATGTCTTGGAGGACACACACTAACCTGTTAATGGCATTACTCCCAAGAAGATGTTTGTGTGTGGGGGGCACTTTCACTTTCTTACTGCATATGTTTTTACTTTATACCTCATTGTGGGAATGATATGTAAGTATTAATGGGTGTGTGGATGCTCACGTTAAGAGTTATGATCAGCTAGAGAGTACTAATGTGACATTTTTGTACATCTGTCTGTGTGATTGTAAAATCTGTTTTTTGTGGCTTTCTTTTCAGACAGGGTCTCGCTCTGTCACCCAGGCTGGAGTGCAGTGGAGCAATCATAGCTCACTGCAGCCTAGAACTCCTGGGCTCAAGGGATCCTCCAGCCTCAGCCTCCCAAGTAGCTGGGAGTACAGGCACATGCCACCATGCCCAGCTAAGTTTTTAATTTTTTTGTAGAGACGTGGTCTCAATTTGTTGCCCAGGCTGGTCTTGAATTCCTGGGCTCAAGCGATCTTCCCACCTTGGCCTCTCACTCCTGGGATTACAGGCATGAGCCACTGTGCCCAGGTTGATTGCAAAATTTATACTCACTACTAGTAACAGCATCAATGGAAGCATCAATGGCACCAGCAAACACCAGAATTGGCAGCCCTGGGTATGTAAACAGGAGTGCCTTTGATCAAGGGTTGTGGGTATAAGATGTCTCAGCTACAGGCACCTTCCATTCAAGCTTTAATATTCCAGGAAGGAGGAATCTGATTAGTCTATTTTAGGACCAGGTTTCCAGCATTGGCTCATCCAGCCTTTGGTATGTAAGGGAACGGTTCTGTGCTGGACTGTGATTCTGCACATGTCCATCCCAACAATTTTGTGTTGTTTGATTTTTTAAAAAGTTATAATCTTGCATTTCTTTGAAAATAATAACGTGAAACCTCTAACAATGGATAAAGCAAGTAGAGCTATACTGTAAGATCTTGACAAAATGTGTTTTGTGCATCCTTTTACAAGGAACCAGCAGGATTCATCATTCATGTGCTTGGTGATACATCGCAGAGTGACACGTCTGCCCTGGGTCTGAATAAATGTTGATTATGATGGCAAACACACCCACACAACAATAACAACACTTGTCTTCTTGACTCCAGTGGTTAGCAGATCCAGAATTTCCATACATTTGTTTTAGTGCTGCCCCTCCGGTTAGGAAGGGAATTTGAGAGCTTTATTAGGGTAAAGAAAAGTAATAGAGGATCTTTTGATTTTTCTATCACTAGCTGTCATTTTACAGCTGTCATTTGGGAGACAGAGAATATGAAGCATACAGAAGGCACACAAAGTATAATATGTACGTGTGCATATGTGTGTGCATGTGCGTGTGTGTGTGAAAGACAGAGAGAGAGACAAACATGTCATTGCCCTGGGGCAGACTGATTTAGGGCTCTTCTAAGGCGAGCTCAAATCCAGACTGCATTTTCTATGCGGACCATCCGTGTTTCCCAGCAAAGAGGCACCCAGCCAAGGCCCAAGAGGTTGAGGATAAAGTGAGAAGCAGAGAGCTTAGCCAGTTTAGGGGGGGAGGAGGAATGTTCTGTGTTCTCTGTAATGCTTCCTGGCAACATCTGCGCCACAGAGGACTTGCTCAGCTAGCTCCCCTCCGGTCAGCCCGTAAGAGTCCTTTCTAGTGGCAATAAATCCTGCCCTCTGCCGCCCACCCATTCCTTGTGATTTGTGTTTTTTTTTCTTTGGAAGTGAAGTTGGGCAGTTGCTGGGGAAGAGATCAGAAATTACTTATTGGACGGCAGAAGTCACATCTCTAACAACCAGGGATGGACTAATAACGGATACCAGTTACCGAGTCTTGCTACATGCCAGGCAGCTCACATAGCCTCACAAACCCTTTCAGGTGGGTTTTGTAAGCCCCATTTACAGATGAGCAAACCAAGCTTCAGAGACTTGTAAATTGCTTAAGATGATACGACTCTTAAATGGTAAGGCCAGATTCAAACCTGGGCCAGTGTGTCTTCAGGTCACCTGGTCCTGACCACCCATCTGTATTGGAAAGCCAGCTTGAAAGGACCCAAGACTGGCAGCTTTGGTACCCATCCCTGGCTGCTCTGGGACAGGTCACAGAGCTGTTGAGTAGTCATAGTCTTGACTACAACGGATTGGAAATTGTGATATAATATTTGCTCCCAGAACCTGCATGGTATTAACATCATTTTAAGCCAAGCCTTTGAGTCAGCTCTTTTGTGTATGGTTTGGGAGAACAAGGCACCAGGAACTCTCAGGAGTTCATGCCAAGCCATGGACCCTCTGAGGAGTACTCTTTCTGAGACACCATGGAAAGCTTTTTTTTTCGCATTTGCAGCTTCAGATGCTGGTGTTCTACCCTCTAAAGTTGCTGAAACAGGACCATTAGGCGGGATAGTTTTATTGGAATTTAAAATATTGTGAATTTTGTGCTAACTGCCTCTGGCTATAACTGGAGTAAAAGTGACATTGTGTCAGACAATAGCATGCACTAATTAAGTCAGTGGAGAATGTAACAACAGAAATATCACAGCAACAAAATTAGAGTTGTATTCCAATTGTGTTCAGAGTGCTCCCCCAGCAGGGCAGTTGAGTTTAAACTTCCATTATTTTGAGTGAATGTGGCCCTAAGGAATCATGTAGGGATGGTTTTTTATGTGATCTCAGGGCAGTCCCTCTCTTGTACTATAGTAACTTTTATAAAGCTATAGTGTGCTTTGTTGAAAAAGAAAAGTAAAAAATATATTTATTCCTTGAAAAAAGTCTGAGAGGATACATATCTAACTGTTGACATACCTTACCTTGGGAAAAGGAAATTTGAAGAGAAAGGACTTTCTTCTTTTTCTTTTTCAAAAAAATTCTTATATTCCTGGACATCTAAATTCATTATACTCAGCATATATTTTTGAGCAGACTGAAATGATCAAGGGAATGCTCTCAAATGAATAATTCATGCTTTATGGCATCAGATGGTCAAAAGGCAGATAGATAAGTGACTGTTAAGAAGTTGCCCCAATGGAGCTGGAATTAAGGTAGCAAGGGTGTGGGCTTGGGTGGCAGCAGTGGAGATGGAAAGGAAGGGAGGGGAGTTGAGTGCCATTAAAAACCAGGGGACAGGAGTATCACCTGCGTTTGTTTAAGGCTTGCAAAGTGGCACTGTTTGCATGAGGATGGAGCCTAGATACTGGTGCCGAGCTATGGAGGGATCTAAAGGAGCTAGAATTCTAATTATCAGTGAATGGGTGGGTCGGTGGTGGATGGATGGACAAATGAATGAGTTCCTTCATTTAAGCGTCCTTTCTTTTTTTTTTTTTTTTTTTAAGACGCAGTCTCACTCTGTCGCCCAGGCTGGAGTGCAGTGGTGCCATCTCGGCTCACTGCAGGCTCTGCCTCCCGAGTTCACGCAATTCTCCTACCTCAGCCTTCCCAGTAGCTGGGACTATAGGCGCCCGCGACCACGCCCGGCTATTTTTTTTGTATTTTTTAAGTAAAGACGGGGTTTCACCGTGTTAGCCAGGACGGTCTCGATCTCCTGACCTCGTGATCCGCCCGTCTCGGCCTCCCAAAGTGCTGGGATTACAGGCGTGAGCCACCGCGCCTGGCCTTAAGCATCCTTTCTTTTAGGTTCAGGCTGAACTCCTTTAGAAGTCTAATTAGGTCCTCGGTTAGGGCAGTATTTCTCACATTATTCCCTTGACCTGGGGTGTTCTTATCCCAGCCTTAGAGAATTAAGGCCTTTCTAAGGTCTGGGCCATTTCTGGATGCCTCATTGGGTCACTTAAGTCTTGTTTTTTTGTTTTTTTTTTTTTAACTATAAGAATCTCACTTCCAAATTGCTTAAACAATATAGGAGATAGATTTAAGGTACAAGTACCTAGAAGGTCTTCTGGGTTGGGTTGATTTAAGGGCTCACCAATGTCGTCCAACGCTAGTTTCTTTCAAGCTTCCTGTTATGCTTTTCATACAGCAGCAGCCTGGCTTCCTCATGGTGGCAAAATGGATGCAGCAGTTCCAGCCTTTACTTCCACATTATCTAGAAGGAGATAGAGAAATATTTTTTGCCCCTAGAAGTTCCTTGAAAAAGCTCAGGTCTGTTCTCACCCATTCAAATTGCCTCTCATGCTCATACTTGACTGAGTCCCTTTGACTGGAGAATGTTGATTGGCTTAGGTTATCTGAGCAAAGCATACTTATGGGGGCAGTGGTGGTGGGATCACCATATCTCACCCATATGGCAGATACACAATGCGGGTGTGTGTGGAGGGGATATTAGGTAGCTGTCAGGCTCTAGTTTAGGATAATAAAGCAGGCATGACTGGTGTTTGTAGGTGTATGGGGGAGTGGATAAAGTTGAAGTAGGAAAATATCCAAGAGGGGTGGAAGATTTCCCAAACTGAAAAGCAAGACAGTGAGTGGGCTCTAGGCTGGGGGCTGTAGAGGAGAATAATCATGAGAGTGCCTGAGAAAACTGGGCATGTAAAACCAAAGTCCTGGAGTGCTAGACAAGGGGCCTCCAGGATTTTATGTGGTTTTGTGGGAGTGAATCAGTGAAGGAGACGCTTTCAAAGCCTTTCAGTCTTTCAAAGGCTGTCTTGGCATGACAAGGCAGGGAGCTGGGGAGTGGCACCCCATGGCAGCATGGAGCGGCAGCAGCAGACATGTGGAGGGCCACAGACCCAGAGAGGCTCTGGGGGCATTGAACAAGTTCATTTATTTGTAGCACTTGGAGTGCATGACACGGAGGGCATTCTCAATAGTTGTTACAAGAAGTATTTTTAATTTTAGTTGCTAGGAAGTAGTGAGAAGCAGTAACAGCAAAAGAAACAGGAGGCCAAGTGATTCTGGAGGCATCCTGGTGGGAAAGTGGCAATTTGACAAACCCCTTTTCTGGGCTCTATAAGCCCCAGAGAAGAGAAGTCTCTAGAGTGCAGTAACTGAACTTCCTTCCAATCTCGTGTATGGGAGTTTGAGCAGCTTCCATTTTATTAGAGAAATAAAGACCTATAGCATTACTTGTGTTGCAAGAGCATGGAACAGCTCATATCTATAGAACTGTAAAATTACACACACACACATATGTGACACACATCTCACTCTAGCCTTACAACACCCTACAAGTTAGTCATTAACAGAGAAGGCAGCTCAATACCTCCAGCTTGGAGGTATTAAGTCCGTGGCAAGGTCCAAAGCTAGAATATGGTGGAGTTGGTCTTTGCGTCCAACATCCATCTCCCACCTCCCTCTTCCTTTCTCACAGACCCTAAATTTGACCAGTTATCCCAATCTCCCCCATGAAGCTATGTGCTTTAAGGAATATGTGCTCACCCTCACCTCCAAAGGAAAGGCTGCCTTTTCCCCTGATCTAATTTTGACCATTAGAAATCTGCTGATGAGATTCTGAGAAAAGTGTTCTCACTTCTGAGGGAGTGCTATGGGAGGAGTTTCCTTCATCTTCCTCTGGTTTTATTGCATCTGGATGGGACATTTGCAACTGCTGCACAGCCATTTGCCACCAAATCTGAGGGTGAAGTCAATACCCAAGATGGAAGTGCAGGGATGGAGAGAATCTGGGTCCTTTAGGATTGGACTGAGTCACTAAATAACCCATCCTAGAAGCCTACAGCAACAGAAACTGCGACTTGCTTTTCCAGTGGGCATTCTATTCTCCTTTAGTAACACCAAATCTATATTGATAAGTATAGTAATGTACCCAGATATAAAACCACATTTTCTAGATTTCCTTGTCAATGGAAGTTATGTGGCTTTTTGCCCTAACTTTCTTTACTTTCCTGCTTCTTGGAAGGTGGGCATGATGGCTAGAATAATGGCAGCCATTATGTGACCATGAAGCTGACTTGAGGATACAAGTCGTATACTGAAGATGGTAGTGCTGAGAGTGTGGGTCCTGCCATACCAGCTATTGAATGTTTTTCTCTGGGCTTCTTTTATGTGAGAGAAATACAGCATTTTCTCTATGTAAGCTAGCAATTTCTAACTTACATAAGCTACTGTTACTTAATGTTTTCTTTTATATGCAGCTTGGTTTAATCCCAACTGAGAAGCCTATATATTTCTGAATTTCCTGTGGGTGAGAACTCATTTTCTTAATGTATAAACTGTTTGGAATTGGAGTTGCTTTTATATGCAATCAATAACATCCTAATTGTTTCCTCATTGAAACCCATATTGTTCGCATTTGTACTGTGTAGTTAACTACAACAAGGGCTGTATTCTTTAGTTCTAAATTATTCTTGATTGAAAGATCCTAATATTGGGATCCCTACCATTTTCAACATTTTTTTTTCTGAGACAGGGTCTTGCTCTGTCATCCAGGCTGGAGTGCAGTGGCACCGTCATGGCTCACTGCAGCCTCAACCTCCTGGGATTGAGCAATTATCCTGCCTCAGCCTCCCAAGTAGCTGGGACTGCAGGTGCATGCCATTATGCCTGGCTAATTTTTAATTTTTTTTGCAGAGATGGTGTTTTGCCATGTTGCCCAGGCTGGTCTCGATCCCTTGGGCTCACGTGATCTACCTGCTTCGGCCTCCCAAAGTCCTGGGACTACAGGTGCGAGCCACTGCACCCGACCCCATCTTCAGGCATTAAGAACATTCAGAAAGCCCAAACAAAAAACAAATGTTATGGCTTTGGTACAGTGTTGGTGTAAAATCCAGGTGGTTCCTTCGGCACTTACCCCAGACGATCCTAGTAATATCCTCCCACCTGAGCAGAGTCTGAGTTTTGAATATCCTCCTGCATGCACCTTCAGTTTCCTACTGCCTGCTCCTAAGATCCACACGCTCCATCCATGTGGTCTGCCTCCCACACAAATCCTCAGGGAGGAGAGCTTTTAATATCTGGCAAAGCAACTATTGACTCAGGTTTTGTTTGTTTGCCATTAAGTTAGCATTTAATAAATGCAAGATTCTTGGCTTAATAGGCTGGTTATTATGTGTTATCGAAATGGCAAATTAATTATTCAAAAGCTGTGTTTGAGATATACCAGAGATGTAACTGAGGAGGCCTCTTTGTTCCTAATTTGCAGTAAGCATTGCAGTTCTGGCCAGTCAGTATTTATTTCAAGTATAATAATTATCTTGTTAAACCCAAATCTATTAAATTGAAATGAAAGTCAGGAATTAGTGCTGGAGGGTGGGGAAGGGTTTACTCAGGCGATGTTGCGAGCATCCTAAACCACCAGCCTCATGACTTTCACCTCACTGTGAGGATGCCAAAGCCAGCCCCTAAAGCATAACTGCATTGATAATTGTTCATTATCCAGGGACAGAGCCACCTACTATCCTTGGCCCAAGTAACTCTCCCTTGGATATAAACTTTTAACGTAATGATGAGAAAGACAGCCACTGTTTATCAGTGCCTCTTATGTGACAATTGCTTTACATCCGTTATCTCCAGTTCTCACAACAATCTCAATTTACAGATGAAGAAACTGAGACTTGGAGGGGTTAAATAATCTGCTGAAGGTCACATATGTATAGTCAGTCCCTTGGTGTTCACAGGGGATTGATTCCAGGAATCCCTGTGGATACCAAAATCCACAGATGCTCAACTCTCTTATATAAAATGGTGTAGTATTTGTGTCTAACCTACAGACATCCTCCTGTATTCTTTAAATAATCTCTAGGTTGCTTATGTCTAGTGCAATGCAAATGCTATGAAAATAGTTGTTATACTGTATTTTAAAATTTATATTTTTAATTGCTGTCTTATTATTTTTTATCTTTCCTCCAATATTTCAGATCTGCATTTAGTTTTGAATCCATGGATACAGAACCCACAGATAGAGAGGGGTGACTGATATGTTAATTGCAGAGCTGAGAGTTTGACTCAGGTCATTTGGGTTCCAAAGCCATCCTCTCTGCAGCTGCAGAAACTCTGAGGCCTTGAACATGTATTTTTGTGTACTGCACAGGGGAGACTGTTCCTTGCCTTTCGGCTCAGAACCTGATTACCAGAGCAGTCTGTTTTGTTCTCTGCCCCTCCCCAGTTAAGTTCCAGACTTGTTCCACTGTAGCATGGGCATGTTCACTTGCCTTCTTCCACTCTCGTGGCTCCATGCTGCAGCTAAGAAGGGGCCATCATGCCATCATAACTTACCTTTGTGCATCCACTCCGTTTTCCATCCCCATGTGCAGGACTGCAGGGTTTATCAACAAATTCTAACGAGAAGCAAAAAAATTTCCAAGGAGAAAAAAATATTCCAATGTATCTGAATCAGTTTTCTGGATTCTTTGTTTGTGTCCAAGCCCCTTCAATGCAGGTCTTTGGCCTATAGCTGAGAACCAGCAGCCAGAGGGTGGAGTAAACAAAAGACATGAACTGGGGACTGCCTGAAGACTTTATTATAGCTCACAACTGAGGATATTGAGATGACTAGTTATACCCACAGAATGATGCTGCAGAGTACGCAGGCCACATGGTTCAAACAAGCTGACACAGGGAGATTCTGTTTGGGCTTCTACTTATGGGAGCCAGGTCATTCACTCATTCATTTCATCCATTCATTTATCCAACACATATTTGTCATTTGCCTGCTTTGTGTCAGGCACTGTTGTAAAGCATGAGGTCTCCGACTTTACATGAGATGTCCTAGAATCCCAAGGGTGGGGCAGAGGAAGAAACACTGGCCAGAGTTAGAAGAACTGGGTTTGAGTTAGCATGACCAACTTTTCTGGTTTGCCAGGGACTTTCCCAGTGTTAGCACTGAATGTCACGTATCCTGGAAAACCCCTCAGCAACTGGGGAACAGTTGGTTGCCCAGGTTTGAGTGCCAGCTCTGCTATCTACTTGTCTGTTAGTCAATCTATATTTTGTGAGTACCTATTAAGAGCCAGGCAGTGTGCCAGGCTGGGAAACAGCAGTAAGCAAAGAAGAGTCCCTGTGCCCAAGGGGTCCCCTTTCAGTAGGAGTAGACATCCCAAGCAGACACAAATAACTTAAGGTGTGACTAAGAGCCATCAAGAAGATAAAATAGGTACTGTGATGTAGAGTGACTGCATATGGGAGGGGCTGTTTTAGCTAGGCAGGTCAGAGAAGGCGGTAGCAGGGGGTGACAATAAACAGAGCCCTCAATGAGAGAAAAAGGACAGCTATGTACGAATTTTTGGGGGAAGTTTTCCAAGCAGAAAGATCATCAAGGGCAAAAGCCCTGAGATGGGAACAAATCTGCCAGGTTTGAGGGTCAGAAGGAAGGTTAGTGTGAATAGAAAGAGAGGAGGAAAGAGATGGGGAGGGGAGGAGGAAGGGGTTGGAGAAGCAGGCGTGGCAAGATGACAGAGGGCCTTGGGCTCTGCAGTAAGTGAGTAGGTGGGGCTGCTAGCTGGAGTATCTAGGTGGTAGCTTCTACACCAAGATATCTTAGGTTTCTTCCATGGTAGTGGCAGTATATTAAGAGGGCAAGCCCCAATATACAGGCACTTATCCACCTCTGTTGCTGTCTCATTTGGTGATGTTCCATTGGCAAAGCAGAGCTCATGGCCAAGCCCAGCATCAGTGGAAGGGAGCTAGCAAGGGTATGGAAACAGGAAGATGGGATTCACTGTGGACAATCAATGTAACAATCTGCTACAGGAGGCTATGAATGGGTATTTATTATTATCCTCAATTATAGGTTTTGAGGCTGAGTAGTATTCCTACACACACACACACACACACACACACACACACACACACATATATCTCACATTTTCTTTATCCAGTTGTTGATGGGCATTTGGGCTGGTACCACATTTTTGCAATGGTGAATTGTGCTGCTATAAACATGCTTGTGCAAGTATCTTTTTTGTATAATGACTTCTTTTCCTTTGGGTAGATACCCAGTCATGGGATTGCTGGATCAAAGAGTAGTTCTATTTTTAGTTCTTTAAGGAATCTCCACATTGTTTTCCACAGTGGTTGTACTAGTTTACATTCCCATCAGCAGTGTTGCTGAAACCCCATCTATACTAAAAATACAAAAATTAACCCAGTGTGGTGGTGGGTGCCTGTAGTCCCAGCTACTTGGGAGGCTGAGACAGGAGAATTGCTTAAACCCAGGAGGCGGAGGTTGCAGTGAGCCAACACTGCACCATTGCCCTCCAGCCTGGGCAACAAGAGAAAAACTCTGTTTAAAAAAAAGAAATTAAAAAAAAAAGAAGTGTTACCTTTTCACAGCATCCATGCCAACATCTATTGTTGTTTAATTTTTTGATTATGGTCATTCTTGCAGGAGTAAGGTGGTATTTCATTGTGATTTTGATTTGCATTTCCCTTATCATTAGTGATGCTGAGCATTTTTTCATATGTTTGTTGACCATTTGCATATCTTCTTTTGAGAATTGTCCATTCATGTCCTTAGCCCACTTTTTGATGGGATGGTTTGTTTTTTTTTTCTTGCTGATTTGTTTGAGTTCCTCATAGATTCCTCGTAAAATTCCTGTAGAGTCTTTTGTCAGATGTATAGATTGTGAAGATTTTCTCCCACTCTGTGGGTTCTCTGTTTACTCTGCTGACTGTTTCTTTTACTGTGCAAAAGCTCTTTAATTAAGCCCCACCTATTTATTTTTGTTTTTGTTGCATTTGCTTTTGGGTTCCTGGTCATGAAATCTTTGCCTAAGCCAATGTCTAAAAGGGTTTTTCTGGAATTTTTACGGTTTCAGGTCTTAGATTTAAGTCCTTGATCCATCTTGAATTGATTTTTGTGTAAGGTGAGATATGAAGATCCAGTTTCATTTTCCTACATGTGGCTTGCCAATTATCCCAGCACCACACTGAACAGACAAATAACAAGCAGTGAGGTTGAAATGGTGATTTAAAAAATTACCAGAAACAGAGTCCAGGACCAGATAGATTCACAGCTGAATTTTACCAAACATTCAGAGAAGACTTGGTACCAACCCTGTTGACACTATTCCACAAGATAAAGAGGTAATCCTCCCTAAATCACTCTATGAAGTCAGTATCACCCTAATACCCAAACCAGGAAAGGACATAACAACAACAAAAAAAGAAACTATAGACCAATATTCCTGATGAACATAGATGCAAAAATACTTAGCAAAATACCTGCTAACTGAATCCAACAGCATATAAAAAAGATAATCTACGATGATCAAATGGGTTTCATACCAGGGTTGCAGGGATGGTTTAACATACGCAAGTCAATGAATGTGATACACCACATAAACAGAATTAAAAACAAAAATCACATGATCATCTCAATAGATGCAGAAAAAGCACTTGACAAAATCCAGTATTCCTTTATGATTAAAACCCTCAGCAACATCGACATACAAGGGACATACCTCAACGTAATAAAAGCCATCTGTGACAACCCCACAGCCACCATAATACTGAATGGGGAAAAGTTGAAAGCATTCCCTCTGAAAAGTGAAACAAGACAGGGTGCCCGCTCTGACCACTTCTATCCAACATAGTACTGAAAGTCCTAGCCAGAGCAATCAGACAAGGGAAAGAAATAAAGGGCATCCAAATCAGTAAAGAGGAAGTCAAACTGACACTGTTTGCTGACGATATGATTGTATACTTAGAAAACACTAAAGACTCCTCCAAAAAGCTCTTAGAACTGATAAATGAATTCAGCAAAGCTTCAGGATACATGCTTAATGTACACAAATCAGTTGCTCTGCTATACACCAACAGTGGCTAAGCTGAGAATCAAATCAAGAACTCAACCTCTTTTACAGTAGTTGCAAAAAAATAAATAAGTAAAATACTTAGGACTATACTTAACTGAGGAGGTAAAAGACCTCTACAAGGACAACTACAAAACGCTGCTGAAAGAAATCACAGATGACACAAACAAATGAAAACATATTCCATGCTCATAGATGGGTAGAATCAATACTGTGAAAATGACCTTACTGCTAAAAGCAATCTACAAATTCAATGCAATTTCCCTCAAAATACCACCATCATTCTTCACAGAACTGGAAAAAAAAATCCTAAAATTCACATGGAAACAAAAAAGAGCCTGCATAGCCAAAGCAAGACTAAGTAAAAAGAACAAGTCTGGAGGCATCACATTACCAGATTTCAAACTATATTATAAGGCTATATCACCAAAACAGCATGGTACTGGTATAAAAATAGGCACATAGACCAATGGAACAGAATAGAGAACTCAGAAATAAACCCAAATACTTATAGCCAACTAATCTTCAACAAAGCAAACAAAAACATAGAGTAGGGAAAGGACACTCTCACTTTTTAAAGGTATGGGGCCTAGAGTGAATGAATGCACATCACATTTGTAGGGATGACCCTTTGTGTCTTGTACCGTTTAACAGATATGCATGCACCTTTGTGGGACAAATTGTTCTTTTTTTAAGTCATCTTTTTAGCATTCAGTTACAAGAAGAAAATGGCCAAGCAGGCAGAAGAGTTCTGTATTATTTAATCCATCCATCTCCTTCTCTGGCTTCTGGCAAGGGAGGCTGCTGTACTACTTCTTTCCCACCACTCAGTAGACCGATGGAAACAGGAAGTTGAGGGCTCTCCCTGCCGTTGCCTTCAGAAATCTTGTAGCATCTGACAGATTGAGACACATTGCTTCTCTCTCAATGAGGCCTGCATTGTTGACAGTCTCCAGGCAACATGATTGAGAGGGAAGCTGGACAGTCTGTCAACTTGGCCTTCACAGGGCTATTAGAGTGAAGCAAGAGATAAAATGTATTTTGTTTTCAACAAGGTTCCATGTCTGTCTTATATTATCAACTCCAAAACATACCATGAAATATGACTTCTTATTATCCCTACTTTTAGAGCACTTAGAAACTGTTAGGCGAGGTGGAAGTAAAGAACTGGGTGTAACTGGCTGCAGCAGCTTACGCTTGTAATCCCAGCACCTTGGGCAGCTGAGGCAAGAGGATTGCTTGCATCCAGGAGTTCAAGACCAGCCTGGGCAACATAGTGAAATTCTGTCTCTACAAAAAATAAAAAACTAGCTAGGCATAGTGGCGCATGCCTGGAGTGCCAGCTACTTGGGAAGCTGAGGTGGGAGGATCCCATGAGTCCTGGAGGTTGAGGTTGCAGTGAGCTGTGATCGCACCACTGCACTCAGCCTGGGTGACAGAACGAGAGACCTTGTCTAAAAAAAAAAAAAAAAAAGAACTGAGTGTTAATTTTTCCTGAGTAGTATGATGCTACTCTTTCTGAGATCACTATTTGTGGTAGATAAGGTAATGCCCTCACACCCCGAAGTTATGAATTCTGCTGCTATCGTGTATGCTAATGCCTTCCATAGGCACTAGAAAGGCACTTTAACCATTGACCATTATTTAAGGATCCATTGAAAAGTAGAGTATATATTTCCTATTGCTGATGCCCTGACCTAATCCCTGGAACCTGTGAATATGTTATGTTATATGGCAAAGGGAAATGCAGGTTGGAGACAAAATTAAGGTTGTTAATCGGCTGACTTTAAAATAGAGAGAGCATCCTGGATTATCCAGATGGGATCAATGTAATCACAAGGGTCCCTAAATGTGGAAAAGGAAGGTAGAAAAGTCAGAGTGGCTGAGAAAGACTCAGCTGGCCATTGCTGGCTTTGAAGATGGAAGAGTGTCATAAGTCAAGGGGTATGTGGAGCCTCTGGCAGCTGGAAATCACAAGAGAAAGGATTTACCCCCAGAGCCTCCAGAAGGAAGCAAGGTGTCCTTGCTGACACCTTGATGTTAGCCCAGTAAACCCATTTCAGACTTCTGACCTCCAGAAATATAACATAATCAATTTGTTTCATTTTAAGCCGCCAAGTTTGTGGCAATCTGTTATGGCAGCAATAGGAAACATATACTCTACTTTTCAATGGATCCTTGAATAATGGTCAATGGTTAAAGTGCCTTTCTAGTGCCTATGGAAGGCATTGGCATACACGACAGCAGTAGAATTCGTAACTCTTGAGTGGGGATACTACCCCATGCCTCATATTCTGTAGAAAACAATATTAAAGCTACATTGCTTGTCTAGCCTTATACCAGAGGGACTTATCTGATTGGTGTGGCCTGGTGATTTGGGCAGGGTTCAGCTGAGATTGTTCATTTCCATTCTGTGTGGTGTTTTTTGGGTTCACTCACATATTTGTGGTCACTTGGCATGTTGATTGGTGTTGCCTGATCCTGGATGATGTAATTTACAGGCCTAGCAGTTGGCTGAAGTGTCAGCTGGGGCACTTTGGTTTTTATCCACATGGCCATTCCACTGGTTTAGCTAGCCTGGGCTTCTTCACTTGGTAGGTGAATTTTGAGAAAGAGAATGCAGAGGTCGCTTGACTTAGACCTTGGCTCAGAAATTCCTTAACATCATTCTGCTTCTTTCCATTGGCCAAGGCAAGTGATGGGAACAGTAGCAACCCCACATTGCCGGGGGCATATATACAGGGATGGGAGGCATTTGTAGCTATATATATATATTTTTTTATATAAATATTTTTAATCTAAATATATAAATATTTATATATATATTATATATATATATATTTTTTTGCTGTTGGTGCTGTTGTTGTTTTGAGATGGAGTCTTGCTCTGTCACCCTGGCGGGAGTGCAGTGGTGCGATCTTGGCTCACTGCAACCTCTGTCCCCCCGGTTCAAGCGATTTTCCTGCCTCAGGCTCCTGAGTAGCTGGGATTACAGGCATGCATCACCATGCCCGGCTAATTTTTGTATTTTTAGTAGAGATGGGGTTTCACCATGTTGGTCAGGCTGGTCTCGAACTCCTGACCTCATGATCCACCTGCCTTGGCCTCCCAAAGTGCTGGGATTACAGGCGTGAGCCACCGTGCCTGGCCAGCAATGGTTTTTTAAGTGTTATACTCCCTGTGGCTCCCTTTCTTAGGTTAGATGGCCTGAAGCTGGTATAGATTCTTCCTTCTGTTCCTGCCTCTTTCATGTGGTGAGTCTGCCAAGGCAAGCTCTGCCCTCAAGAGGAAAGGCTTCTAGTTGTTTAGCTGCTGTGGCCATGAAAAGGTGGCTAAGTATAACTCAGTATGGAATAGGAAACTCATTCAGATCACAGGGACAGTTTCCATTCACCAGACCAGGTAGCCAGCATTACCACTATTATTAGGACCTCTGATTCCTTTGTATACTTCTCAATTGCTTCAGAACGTGGAAGACAGAAAGGCACGATTAAGTAATACCTCAAGAACTTAGCAAAAACCACCTGAAGGA
This sequence comes from Pan troglodytes, assembly GCF_028858775.2. Taxonomy (NCBI): domain Eukaryota; kingdom Metazoa; phylum Chordata; class Mammalia; order Primates; family Hominidae; genus Pan; species Pan troglodytes. Next base: position 39,603,175 of record NC_072407.2, on the reverse strand, counting down.
TACAGAGAAATAACCAGTGACAAGAAGGGGAAAGTTCAGGAAGGACAAAACTGGGACGTTATTCTGAAAGTGAAGGTGCACGTTCTACCAATATAAATGATGAAATAGGATGCACAAGGAAAATGGTCTTTGCCATCCTTATGGACTAACTGTAATATGTCCAATAATTAGGATGTTTAAAATATGTTGACAAAGTTCTGGAAAGCATTGGCTGGTTTTGCATTTACATTCTGTTGAAGTCATTTTCTCCCTGTAATTGATATTTGGACAGTTCTCCTGAGACAGCAATGGGGCATAATATAAACTGTCATATAATCATGTAGACATTTCAATTCTCTCTATGTCATCTTTCTGTCGACAACCCAAAGGAATCTATATTGCACGTACACATAAACAGATGTGTTTTCACTATTGTTGTGGATGCAATTGATAATGGAAACAAGAAATGAAGGGTCTCTGAAGAAGAGTGAGATTTTTTCAGTTCAGTCCAGTTAGTGAAGCCCAGTTCAGTTCTGAACTTAATCCAGAAGTTGTTATTTTTCCACAAAAATGACAGTGAAAAATCAGAGTTACATGGGAGCTCTCATTTTGCAGCTGCAGAAGCAACAGCAGCAGCATGGAGAGAAGGCATTGGTGTGTGGCCACACGCAGCTTTGGGGTTAGAGCAGGCAATAAGGAAGCAGTGCATTACAATGGAAGGAGCATGGGCTTTGGTTAAAGATAGACCCATGTTTTTGACTCCTGCCTTTGCAAATTACTCACTTTCTAACCTTTCCTGTTTTCATTTCTTCTGTAAAATGGGGCTGATTGCCCTCATCTCATGACTATTGTAAGGATTAAATAAGATATATTTCAAATGTCTACTACTGTGCCTTGCATATTGTAGGCACACAAGAGTGATGACCATACAGAAATGAAATTTGCAGAATTCGTGGGGGGAATTGTGATTCAAGTCCTTGCATGGGTCTGAGCAGTAGCTAGTAAGAACAGAAGTAGCTAGGGTGGAAGAGAGATAGATAGATAGATAGATAGATGATAGATAGATAGATAGATAGATAGATAGATAGATAGATAGATAATAGATAGATTGTAGAAAGCTCCATGTTTTTAGGGATGCATTTTTAGCAAGTACATTATAAGAGATAGTATTAGAACTAACTTTTCACTTTCAGATAATTCTCAAGAAATAATAGGTCTGGTTGGAAAAGCCATGGACTAGTGTGACAGGTCTAAGGGGATAAAAGAGTAATGTAAGATGACAACAGAATAGGCAGAACCGGACCACACTTGGACACAGAGAGCTCTCCAAGCTGATTTTGAGCTGTGTCATACCTATGGCAGAGGCAGTATTGGTTCCCATGGGCTACCCTCCAATCTTTCCTCTTGTCGACTTGGCAAGCCTGGGACCTCTTCTGAAAACCTCAGCTCTAACAACTCCTAAAGTGTCTCAGTGTAACAGGTAAGGAAACTGACAAAATCAGGGACAAGGGCACACTCTCCCTGTTGAGCCCCTCAGTTGGTTTAGCAACCAGGGAGAGGCCGCTCCCTGGCTTAGCTCTTTCATCCATAAGCTAGGATCCCTGGTGCCTCTCCCAGTTCTTTCTGCAACCTGCTATAGCATCAGGAGGAGGGAGGGACTCAAGCCATCTTTCTGCAACTCAATGCTCATATTTCTGGCTTGTTATCACTGTGATGTATCCTTAGGGACAGTGAGTCACATCCTAGAAGTAGCTGGCATCCTGGGAGCCATCCCTGACTTTCTCTCTCCCAGCAGGGTGGGAGAAGAGCACCTCTCCTTCCAAGGCATGGAGGCAAGAAAGTCTTCCCCTTCTCAATCCTCTGTTATGGCTAAGCTTTACACACTAGAGTTCAGGTGTGCAAAACCAGAAAGGAGCTTCTTTTATTTTAGTAATGGATTGTCTTCTGCTCTGAAGCCCCCATAGAAGTAGGGGGAAAAACACAAATAAAAATAGACATGCCAATAAAAGAGAACCCAGTCTCTTCCAGTTCAAAATACTTCCCTTTGGGCAAATATTCTGAAGTGGTTCCTACCAAGTCTTTTTCTCTCTTTTCAAGAAGTTGCTTTCTACTCTTTTTCAAGATGGCACCTGAGGTGGAGGGAAGCAGAGCCTTAAATATCCTCACAGCAGAGAGGAGGAGTTCTGCACTTGCGTGTGGTCCTCTGGGCCGCTGTTCTCTGGGCCCCAGCTTCTGGCCTTAATAGCCTTCCTTGCCTCAATGTGAAGCCTGGTGGACCTGGTGAATGTTCTCTCAGTCCATGGAATACAACTTCAGCCATCTTCTGCTGCTGACTCCAGCCACCTGAGATTTTGCTGGTGATACTGGTCCTTTAAGACATGGTCACAAGCTCCTTGAGACCCCCAGACCTGGCCAGACCTCCCTGTGGCTTCTGCTACAGGGTTTCCCCATCTTGTGTCTCAGTGAGCACTTGCAGGCAGGCTTCTCAATTCTTAATTCTTCTTTACTTTCGCCATCCCTTTTATTGGTACCTGAGAACTTTCCAGATCTTCTTTGTGCTCTGCTGAAGCCAAGAGAGAGCTAGGGTGGGCTAGAATGAGGCTATCTCAGGCCCTGGCTATACAGGCACCCACTTCTGCCCATGCTGCCCATTAGTACCCAAACCTGATGTACAAGGCACCCTTTGGAAATGCAGACTTTTCCCACAGGCTGTGGCTCTCCCAGGCTGTACCTGGGGAAGCAGAGCACCAGCCATGGTCTTGCTAGGTTTCTCCAAAGTTTCCTTAAGTTCCTAGCGCATGCGCACACCCAGCCCAGCCTGGGGTTTTGATTTGGTTGTGGGAGGGAATTCAGGACACTGTCACACCTGCCTATCCTCTCTTCAGCCCTCTTCTCAGCTCCTCCCTCCACGGAAAGCACCTTCTATCTTCCCCTTCTCTCCAGCAAGAACTGTCCTCATATCCTCCTTCTTCCTTGTTCTTTACCCTTTGCCTTCCCTTTCCCAGGTCCAAAATGACAAAAGGATTATAGGAGCAGAAACAAGATTTCCAACCAAGGAAAAATATGGAAAAGAAAGGGACAGGCACCTCAAGCTGTGTGTCCCAAGCCTTGGTGAAGGCCAACAGAACAGGGAGTGGCTCACCTCCCATTGAGATGTTATGAAACTAGGAGGACCCTTAGGAATACTATAGTCTAGGAGGAGGTTCAGAGAAGTTAAGTGGCTTGCTCAGGATTGGTGAATTGCCCAACTAATTACCCCTACTAATTAGTTGAACAGGGTCCAGTGTTCATTCCATTTCACCACACTCCCTCCATATTGTCAGTTAATATCAATGCTAAAACATCACAAATAAATACAAGGAGGGAATTGAGACAATAATAACCAGAGGCACGCTGTTGTGGATGAGGAGGAATGTATTAGTCAGAGTTCTCCAGCTCTTCAGAAAAACAAAACCAACAGGATGGATGTGTGCTATATATGTAAATATATGGAGACAGAGAGAGGGGGAGAGATTTTAAGGAATTGGCTCACATGATTGTGGAAACTTGGTGAATCCAAAATTAGATGGGAGACGTGAGGGGGCCGGCAGGTTGCAGACTCAGAGAAGAGATGCAGTTTGAGTTGAAAGACAGTCTGCTAGCAGAATTCCTTTCTGCTTGGGGAGGAGATGCCAGTCTTTGTTCTATTAAGGCCTTCCATTGTTTGGATGAGGCCCACCCACATTATGGAGGGTAATCTGCTTTTCTCAAAATCTATCTCATCCAAAAAACATCTTTGCAGAAACATCCAGAATAATGTACCAAATATCTGGGCACTGTGGCCCAGATAAGTAGACACGTAAAATTAGCCATCACAAGGGAGTTGTGGGTCTCATTGTGAACTGGAAAGATGTTGCCGAAAAGGATCCACTATCTCATCTCAGTGGGTGGAGTTTCCAGAGAGTTAGAGATTACATCTGGATTTTTGTTGTTGCTGTTGTTGTTTTTGAGACAGGGTCTTGCTCTGTCACCCATGCTAAAGTGCAATGGTGCAATCATGGCTCACTGCAGCCTTGACCTCCTGCGCTCAGGTGATCCTCCCACCTCAGTCTCCTGAGTAGCTGGGACTACAGTCGTGCACCACCACGCCTGACTAATTTCTGTATTTTTCATAGAGATGGGGGTTTCACCATGATCACTAGGCTGGTCTCGAATTCCTGGGCTCAAGTGATCTGTCTGCTTTGGCCTCCCAAAGTGCTGGCATTACAGGTGTGAGCCAGCATGCCCAGCCTAGATTTTGGTTTTAAGTGGGTGACCTGGTCCCCGGACACCACATCAAGAAAGGAGGGGAGATAAACAATGTTCAGGAAGGGAACAGGGAAGAGATGTTTCCCCATCTGCTTTGCTTAGGTCATGTTTGTAAGTAACAAAAACCAGTTCAACATGGAGAAACCTTAAATACATATTACTAAATGACAGAAGCCCACCTGTAAAGACTGCATACTGTGTGATTCATGTTCTGGGAAAGGGGAAACTATGAAGACAGTAAAAAGATTAGTGGCTGCCAGGGGTTGAGGGGGAGGGAGGAGTGAAAAGGCAGAGTACAGAGGATTTTTAGGGCAGTGAAACGAGTAGAGATGATACTATGTCATTGTACCTATGTCCAAACCCATAGAACATATACCACCAAATGTAAATCGTAATGTAAACTATGAACTCTGGTGATAAGGATGAGTTCATGTAGGCTTATCAATGGTAACAAATGGAAAACTCCAGTGGGGGATGTTGATAGTGGGGGAGGCTGTGCATTTGTGGAGGCAGAAGGAATTTCTATATCTTCCTGTCAATTTTGCTTTGAACCTTAAACTGCTCTAAAAAATTTAAGCCTTAATGAAAGGACAAACAAATCAGTTAAAGCTCACTTTTTCTCACAGGGGAGTTTATTATAAAGACATAGGAGTGTTTTTTTGGAAGTCAACAACAGGAACAAAATGGGGCTTGGAGAAGCACTAAGATCAGGGATCAGGGCACACACAAGCCATACTCAATCTGGGTCTCTTGCCTCTGATCTCTTCTTCCATTCTTCTTTTTTCCTGGAGCCTTGATTTCTCTGCTTCTCAATTTACATGGTGGCTGGAGCATGTCCATTGTACATGTCTGGTTATCCGAAGTCATATTCTCTTTTTCTTGATTCCATTTCCAGTTCCTGGGAGAACTTTGTTCAATCTAACTTGAGTGAATTGGCAACATCTGGGCCAATCAATCATGGCAGAAGATTGAGGCAATATTTTACAAAATAACTGCCAAAGGCTCACTGCTGTGATGAGGAGGGAGTTAAGAGTTTCTACTTGAACTGGGTGGGCATTGCCAAAAATGATCCACTCCTTTATCTCAGTGGGTGGGGATTCCATGGCATTAAAGTTCATATCCATGAGAACTGGCATGGGGCCGCCTACCTCTCTGACCCTCTACCCATCCTCCCTTTGGTGGATGCCAGCCTCTGTGACATTTCTCAGTAGCTGCAAGTAGCAAAGAGAACCTGTGGGAAATGCTAGCCTTGCCTCCTGCCTTCCGTTGAGGGCAGATTGGGGCTTGTAGCTGCTATCAGCTGCAAGGAACTGAGGGTCATGCCATTGCATTGCCTGAAACTGGAGATCATTCACAATTCAGTTCATGGTCCAAGAAACAAAAATAATATTTAATGAGCAAAATCTTCTTTGTCTAATTATGGTAAATGTCAAGGTTGAATCCAAGTGCTTTGCTTAAGGTCAAATGCTCAGTGCTATCAAAAAGCATTTAAACCAAAGCTGATGGGCTATTAAAGCCCAGGCTAGTTAAAATAAGGCACAGTTCTTTAGTGATTTATTTCCTCCTATTGGAAGCAGTAATGTTGAAGTTGGAACAGTCCACAGCAGCTTGTGCTTTGCTCTTCTCCGCTGCTGTCTATAGACAGGCGAGGGATTCCCTGATGAAATCAATGCTCCAAGTCTCCTAAAGAGTTACTTTCAAGGACCAGGAATTTCATTTCCATTTGGTCAGTTATTTTAAGGTATTGACCTCTTTCTGATTTAATTGGTCTGAGGTGAGACCTGGGCATTGGTATTTTTTTGAAGGCTCCCAAGTGAAGTGTTTCTAATATGTACTGGGATTGAGAACAACTGAGCTAAATGCTTGATTTAGTTAATTAAAATAAAATGCTGAAAGCTGATGCCTTTGGGTCCTGAACTCTTCTCCATATTGCTCTGCCCTTACTCATAGTTTTCATTCAAACCAAATATATATTCTTCTCTCCTGCCTCTTATTTTTGGAACCCAGAGCTGTCTCCCAGGAGGTGGCTTGCATTGTTAAGCTCCAGAAAGGGCAAAGTAACAGTTCCATACTCCCTTTGCATTTGGTAGTGAATAGGATGGAAACTATCCCCCAAATATCTGTTAGCCCCATATCAAATGGATTGGTGAAGACCAGTTTTGAAGGTTCAAGAGAGAGATGAGAATTCACACTACGGGACAGGCCACTTCAGAAAGTCTGAAAAGAATGGGACAGCAAAGCTTTCCTGAGCAATGAAGAAATCTTTCTCCCATTATTTATGCACACTGCTTCACTGTTCCTTCTTTCTTTCTTGTCATACAATAGAAATAATGATCTTGGTACCAGACCCTGTGTTGTGCGAGGACAATTAATCACCCACCTAGTCATTTATTTCCTCATATTCTTCCCCACCAGGACCATTATCCTGTAGGTAAACAGAGTTGCCAGTAAATCACGGACAGAACACAGGTCAGTGGGAGAATGGTTGATTAAGCGTCTCTATAACTTAAAGTTATGTAGCACCTCTCATCCCAAAGGATCTCCAAGCACCAGATAGACTGATGTATGCACTGCTGCAGAGCCCCTCTATTTGTCACTTTCTACACCTTTGCGTTAGGGGGCTGGAATGTTTATTGCCCTTTTCAGGCAGTTACCCTAGAAACTGCAGTCATGGGTAAGACAAGAGGAAAAGGAAGGAACTTTTCACTTTCCTGTCCTTTCAAGCAACAGAAATCAACTAGCAATCAGAGAGTAACCTACCCATCCTCTTGGGCAAAATTTCTTTGGTTCATGAAATGCTGCAAATATTACACAATTCCATGTTTCTTCTTTTTCTAAAGAGGGCAGCAACTGAGTAGGCATTGAGGTTGAGTGGTGAGTGTGGACAAGATCTAAAACAAGTATTTCCAGGGTAAAAATATTTAGGGTCTACTAGAATCATAGTCTAGGGGGAAATCACTGTTTGAAAATCTTCATGTTAACTCTGCCCCTTAACCTTTAGTAATAAATGGAGGCTTTTGAAAGAAAAAAGCAATTTCCCCTTTTCCTCCCAGTGTTTACTTAAATTGTTTAATTATAATGCTACTTTCAAATTTATCCTTATGGCTCTGATATATATATAAAACCAAAAACAAGTTAAATTATATAATTCAATACAAGTTAAATTCAAACAAAACTACAAAGCCAATTTAACAACCTTAATTTAATGGGAAGGATGATGTTGTTTTGCTGAAATCAAATTACCTTTCAAATGAAAACATGATATTGACTGCTGCCTCATTAATTCTTTTAAATTTGGCATGTCTATGCTACTGGGTGCGATGTGATGACCAATTTTTCCACAATTTATCTTTATTTGAACTACTATGGAAACTGCCTTTGTAAAGTATACGTATACTATCAACTTATTTGGCCTTAATTTGTGTTAACCCAACATGTCTTTGCAAAGCTTACATCTGTGCCACTGGAATAAACAAGGCCACTGGAATCCTGTGGTATGATTTGATCATGAGTCATTAGAATGATGCAGAAGACAGTAAAACTCAATTTTAAGACTATGATCAAAACGAAGACCTCCAATTAAAAAGATCCTCGTAAAAAATTTTAAGACTCCCCTTAGGGGGGCCTGTGGGAGCCATGGACCTCACATTAAAACACACATACCCAAAGACATTAGGTTTAGGTCAGTAGTAGGTTTGAAGTTGGAATCAAAGCAAAATTCTGGGCAAAAAAAAGAAGCCAAATAAAATTAAATGATTACATGACAATACAATTCATTACTCAATAGAATAATAGACTTGAGTATGGAATCTTGTTACAGGCATGTCCGAGACTGCTATGTGTCCAACTGTGTCTGTTCTCTCCTTTTCTCTTTTAGTAAGAAAATTCTCCCCTACTCCATAGGTGCTTTCAGGCAACATGGCTAATCAGCTAGAGGCCACATTTCCCAGTCTCCCTTGAAGCTTGTTGTGGCCATGTGATCAGCTTCTTGTGAATGGGAGCTTGAGTGTAAGTCTTTCACATCTGCTCTCTTTTCCTCTTCTCTCTGGCTGGTACTTGGATGTGGCACTGCTGAATCAGCATCAGCCATGCAGCACCACCCTGAAAAGATCTAGAGGAAGAAAATAAAAGAAACCTGGGTCCCAGGATATCCTGGCAGAGCAGAGCTGCCAACCTCCCCTCCTTACCACTATTCTGTTGCATTAGAGAGACATAAACCTCTTTGCTGATTAAGCCACTATATTTTGAGGTCTCTTTGTTACAGCCTCTGAATCTCTACTTTAGCTGATAGGGGCAGTGGTAGTATAAGATCCTGTTCCACTCATTCAACAAAATAGATTATGTGCTTATTGTATGGCAGGTGCCAGAGAAGAAGACATTTATTTGAGATTGCCCGTTTAGTTAATGGTGAGCTGGGGCAAAAATACAGGTCTTCTGACTTCCAGCCCAACACTCTTACAACTTCATGCTTCCTTCTCATCTAGCTGTGTGGCTAATGCTTCAACTATTGCAATCAATTAGGGGAGGGCTGAGTGTTCCCAGAACTGAGTGTGACCTGGTAGGCTTTACTCTCACATGGCTTGTTAGACCCTTGTTTGTTTGGGGTTTTATTTCCTGAAAGGAAAAAATAATGATAGTCCAAGACAAATTAGAGGAGTTACTAATACAGAAGAAATGTTTATTCATCACTGCAGGACCAACCCTGTCCCCTGTGTATAGAGGGATGTACAGAGCAGCTTACAGTATTGGAGGGATTGGGCTTGCCAGCAATAACATTGGTAGGGAAAGGCAGAGGCTGGAGTATGTAGTCTAAGCCAATGTTTATGCCGGGGGAGAAAACAAACTGGAGTCAGGTTAGGTCGACCCGTCTTAATGTTCCAAAATAGAGTTTGTGGGACAAGAAAAGAAAGTAGCTGAAAACATGATTGGACATACAAGTAATAGATTTTCTTCCTCCACCCTCTAAAAGTAATTCTTTATTGGATCATCTTGTTTTATTTTCCTTAGGGTATTATAATGATCAGATATTTTCTTCTTTTTTTTTTGTTCACACTTTTATTGTCTATTTTACTTATAACAAGATATTTCCATGGCTCTGTAACTTACCACTGATTCTCTAGTGACTAGAAGAATTAGACTCTTAAAAGTATTGTTAGGCCGGGAGTGGTTGCTCACGCCTGTAATCCCAGCACTTTGGGAGGCCAAGGCGGGCAGATCATGAGGTCAGGAGTTCAAGACCAGCCTGGCCAATATGGTGAAACCCCATCTCTACTTAAAATACAAAAAATCAGCTGGGTGTGGTGCCTGAAGTCCCAGCTACTGAAGAGGCTGAGGCAGGAGAATCGTTTGAACCCAGGAGGTGGAGGTTGCAGAGAGCCAAGATCACGACACTGTACTCTGGCCTGGGCGACGGAGTGAGACTCTGTCTAAAAAAAAAAAGTATTGTAGGGTGAATAAAAGAAGAAATGAACAAGCGAATGAATAGGAAATGTGACAACACAGAAAATGACCTACATAAATCAGGAAACATAGCACAGTTCTGCTTCTTTGGTGACAATGTAAAGATCATATATTGTCAATATAGACAAAGAAATACTATGCTGTTACCTCTTAGAGGGGGAGCTATCACTCTACAATACTCTTTTGCCCCCTGACCCACTGCTGCCAGAATTTTCATTGTCTTATGCCTCTATGCTGGCCATAGTATGCTCCTTGCAAACCTCTACTACGGGGAGTGTACTTGACCAAAAGCCCCAGGCACTGCACTCTGAAGTCCATTACTGTGTCTGTGCTGAGGCTGTGCTCCCAGTCAATGACCAGTGCAGCAGGGCTACTGGGGCAGAACTTTTCTAGGCAACACAGGAATCCTCCCATGCCAGCTTTGGCTTGAAGTCTTCCTGAGGGTTTTACAGGACCCTCCTTGGACTGTGTGGCAATCTGGGATGCTTCCCTTCCTGCTCTTCCTACTCAGGGCCAGGATCCCATCTCAGTCTGATGACTCTCCCAGCCTTTTCTGACTCCCTCCCATTTTCTCTCCTAGGTGTTTCCCCTATCAAATCCTTGCATATTTGATCTCATGTTGGAGTCTGACTCTCAGAGAACCCCAGCTAACATGGGCTCTAAGAACTGTCCCTGTGGGGCCTGTGCTGGTTGGAAGGCTGGCTAATCCCAAGCACCATCCCGTTTTGAATCCAGTGCCTGCTCTCACTCACACAGCCACTGTTCAGTTTGCCTTCCATACCTAGATTCAGTCCAAATTTAAAAACCCTAACAGAAAAGCAGAGGTATAAAGCAAATGCTATCTATTAGCCTTTATTCTAGATAACTGGCACTGACAGGAGGAGAAAATAGCAGAAGGTTAGGAAGTTGAATAGGAAAAACAGACATAAAGATCTCTTTTGAGTTTAGAGCCTTCTCACCATGAGAGAAGATGTCAGCTCTGACACACAGCATGCAGCATGTTTATTGAATTTTTGATAGCAAAAGAAGTGAGATTAGGGCATTTAAGGGGATGGCAGCAGCCCCTGGAATGGAGGCACTGAAACATACAGCTCTGTTGGCTTTGTGTAATCACAGAAGTGGGAGGTAATCAGACAGAGCATGTCAAAAACTAGATCTCACAGTATGCCTTGGACAAAGACAATGCATGTGAACATTTGTTCCTGAGGAATGGGTTCCCACAGTCCAAACTGCCACATTCTCTCAACCTGGCACAGATGTTTTTCTCCTCTTTTATTAAAGTAAGACAATTTTATCCATTTACAACATAACAACAGAGAATGTGTTAGTTATGTATTACTTCATAACAAATGACCCCAAAATACAGTGCTTAAAACAGCAACATAGTTTTCAAATCTCCCAGTTTCTGTGGATCAGGAATCTGGGGCAGCTTTACTGGCCCTGTGGTTCAAGGTCACTGATAGACTGTAATCAGGGTGTCATCTGGGCTGCTATCATTTCACGACTTACTTGGGGAAGGTCCACGTCCATGTGGTGGCTGGCAAGATCCATCTCCTTGAGGGCCGCTGCATTGAGGGCCTCAAGTTTCTCGATGGCTTTGGCTAGAAGCTGTCCTCAGTTGCTTGTAGGGTGAGTCTCTCCACAGGGCAGCTCTCTGTGGGTGGTGCTGGAGTTCATCAGAGTGGAAAACAGAGCGGGACAGGGGAGGATTTGAGCAAGGTAGAAGTCCATCTTTTTTGTAATCTGTCTTAGTCCATTCAGGCTGCTATAACAAATATCATAACTGCATGGCTTATAAACAACAGACATTTTCCCCTCATGGTTCAGGAGTCTGGGAAGTCCAAGATCAAGAAACTGGAAGAGTTGATGTCCGGAGAGGTCCCATTTTGTAGATCATAGATAGCACCTCCATGCCGTGTCTTCACATGGTAGAAAAGGAACAAGGAGTCTCTCTCTGACCTCTTTTATAAAGACAATATTCCCATTCATAAAGGTTCTTTCCTTATAACCTAATTGCCTTCCAAGGGTCACACTTCCTAATGCCATCACATATAAATTTTGGGGGTGGGGATACCAACATTCAGACCAGAGAAGTCTAATCTTGGGACTCTTACCCCATCTCCTTCTCCATATTCTATTGATTAGAAGCAAGTTACTAGGCACAGTCTGCACTCAAGGGGAGGAACTTACATGAGGGCATGAAAGACAAGAGAAAGGGATAATTGAGAGCCATTCCACAGGCTACATGTCACACAAAAATAAGCTGCACTCGAGGGCATAATGGAAGAATGACATGGAAGAATGAGAAGGTGAAAATGTATTTCCAAGAATATGATCCTTTAATAGGGCTGTCTTGGCTTTTGCAGAGAACACATGACTGGTTAACTCTTAAATCGTGCTAGACAAACCTCTCCACTGAAGTACTAATCAACTTAAAATATCAATGTACCCATGGAGCCAAAGCAGTTAGTTGCAAACAGAAAGTTTCTTTAAGTTTTATGCTGTGTCTCAAACATTCACATGAATCATGCATTCTAGGCCATAATATATGTGTTTGCTTAAATATAAAGGTATAAAAATTACTTCCCATGGAGAAAAATTAATTTTCCAAGGCGAGGCACCATGTGGATTTAGTTTGAACTGACTCAGATTTCGTAACAGTAGTTTCCTTTTGATGGGTCATCTCTGCTGAGTCATTCATGCCTATTTCCTCTGTGACATGGGGAAGCTAACTATTATCATCTGCTAACAGCGAAAAGAGGAAAGATCTTGCAACATCTATTTATTTTCCTTTTTAAAGGAATTTAGCCTCCCCACCTGCTAATCCTTGTGTGGTCCACACACTCGCCATGTTAAACAACCATTTGCTCTTCCCTGAGCAGAGCAGCTTTTTCTTGCCTTGGGTTATGTGAACGTGTAATTCTCTGAGCCTGGGCTGCTCTGTCCTGCCATGTCTCTCTGTGTGATTCCTCTTTATCCTTTTGCCTGCAGCCTGGGGAGTCAGAGGATGTCTCAGGGAAATAGCGATGCTTCAAGAGAGTTAAAGGCTATACCAGCCTCTTCCCAGAGCCACCTTTGCACACCTTCATTTGTGCACAAATAAATCTATTGTGATTATATAATGTTTCTTTTTTATTTATTTATTTATTATTATTATTATTATACTTTAAGTTTTAGGGTACATGTGCACAATGTGCAGGTTAGTTACATATGCATACATGTGCCATGCTGGTGTGCTGCACCCATTAACTTGTCATTTAGCATTAGGTATATCTCCTAATGCTATCCCTCCCCCCTCTCCCCACCCCACAACAGTCCCCAGAGTGTGATGTTCCCCTTCCTGTGTCCATGTGTTCTCATTGTTCAATTCCCATCTATGAGTGAGAACATGCGGTGTTTGGTTTTTTGTCCTTGCGATAGTTTACTGAGAATGACAATTTCCAATTTCATCCATGTCCCTACAAAGGACATGAACTCATCATTTTTTATGGCTGCATAGTATTCCATGGTGTATATGTGCCACATTTTCTTAATCCAGTCTATCATTGTTGGACATTTGGGTTGGTTCCAAGTCTTTGCTATTGTGAATAGTGCCGCAATAAACATACGTGTGCATGTGTCTTTATAGCAGCATGATTTATAGTCCTTTGGGTATATACCCAGTAATGGGATGGCTGGGTCAAATGCCATTTCTAGTTCTAGATCCCTGAGGAATCGCCACACTGACTTCCACAATGGTTGAACTAGTTTACAGTCCCACCAACAGTGTAAAAGTCTTCCTATTTCTCCACAACCTCTCCAGCACCTGTTGTTTCCTGACTTTTTAATGATTGCCATTCTAACTGGTGTGAGATGGTATCTCATTGTGGTTTTGATTTGCATTTCTCTGATGGCCAGCAATGATGAGCATTTTTTTATATGTCTTTTGGCTGCATAAATGTCTTCTTTTGAGAAGTGTCTGTTCATATCTTTTGCCCACTTGTTGATGGGGTTGTTTGTTTTTTTCTTGTAAATTTGTTTGAGTTCATTGTAGATTCTGGATATTAGCCCTTTGTCAGATGAGTAGGTTGCGAAAATTTTCTCCCATTTTGTAGGTTGCCTGTTCACTCTGATGGTAGTTTCTTTTGCTGTGCAGAAGCTCTTTAGTTTAATTAGATCCCATTTGTCAATTTTGGCTTTTGTTGCCATTGCTTTTGGTGTTTTAGACATGAAGTCCTTGCCCATGCCTGTGTCCTGAATGGTAATGCCTAGTTTCAACGTCTCCTTTTCTAGATGTGAGCTCCTTAAGGAGAAAGACTGACTTTTCTTTTTTGTACCACAGCTGTGGTTATAAAGTTCCCACTATTTGGCATATAGTAGATGTGCAAAATATGACTGTCGATTAAATCAGTGGTTCTCAAACTTTATGGTCTTAGAACCTCTTTTTTTGCTTGTTTGTTTTGTTTTGAGACAGGGTCTCACTGTGTCACCCAGGCTGGACTGCAGTGAGGTGATCTCGGCTCACTGCAACCTCCACACCCAGGCTCAAGCGATCCTCCCACCTCAGCCTCCCAAGTAGCTGGGACCACAGGTGCACACCACCATGCCCAGTTATTTTTTTTGTATTTTTGTTTAATACGGGTCTCCTGTGTTGCCCAGGCTGATCTCAAACTCCTGACCTCAAGCAATCCACTCTCTTCAGCCTCCCAAAATGCTAGGATTATAGGCATCAGACATTGCGCCTGGCCAGGACTTCTTTATACTCTTAAAATTTATGGAGACCTCCAAAAAGCTTTTGTTTATGTGGGTTATATCCACTGATATTTACCATATGATAAATTAAAACTGAATAAGAAAACATTTATTAAAATTTCAGTTGATTCATTTAAAAATAACAAATGCATTATGTTAACTAAATAACGTTTTTAATAAAAAACATTTTGAAAACAGAAAACCAGTTAGTCAGAAGAATCGCATTGCTTTATATTTTTGCAAATCTCTTAAATATCTGGCTTAAAAGGAGTCAGCTGGACTCTCATATCTGCTTCTGCAATTAATCTATTGTGATATGTTGTTTTGGTTGAATTTTATGAAGAAGATATGGCCTTGCACAGACACACAGTTGGAGAAGGAAAAAGCTTTTTAATGGGCTTTTGAGATAATTGTGAATATTCTTATATTTTGTAATTCGAGGTAGGATCTTGCTCTGTTGCCCGGGCTGGAGTGCAGTGGTGTGATCATGGCTCAATACAGCCTTGACCTACCAGGCTCAAGCGATCCTCCCACCTCAGCTCCTCTAGTAGCTGGGACTAGAGGTGTATGCCACCACGCTAGCTAATTATTTTTTATTTGTAGAGCTGGAGTCTTACTATGTTTCCCAGGCTGGACTCAAACTCCTGGACTCAAGCAATCCTCCTGTCTCAGCCTTCCAAAGTGCTGAGATTACAGGCGTGAGCCACCATGCTTGCAGATATTATCCTTTGATACTACACAAAATTTGCTAAGTGGTAGTTTCTTAAAGGTTATTTTCAGTTCACTAATATGGTTCACTAAAACCATATTGGTGAACTCTTCATACCCTGTTATACTAAAATCCATTGGTCTGTCTTGAAATTTGAAGGGATCTTTTACCCATGCATGATTTTGTAACATTGTGGAAAATACTGGCTCACTGAGGTTATGTATATATTCCAGATATTCAAGCATTTCACTATAAAATATCACAAAATCATACTTGTCAATATTACCACTGATTTCATTAGAAAAGCTCTTAAATATTGAGAAACTATTAAGCTCATAACAGTAAATAAAATTTTTCCAAATTCTAATTTTCAGTTGAAGGCTTAAATTTTATCATTGGTGACACATACTGTCAGTTGCTTTTCTTGAAATGATGAGTCTTATTTATGTATTTATTTTGAGATGGTGTCTCGCTCTGTCACCCAGGCTGGAGTAGAATGGCATGATCTCGGCTCACTGTGACCTCCACCTTCCAGGTTCAAATGATTCTCCTGCCTCAGCCTCCCAAGTAGCTGGGATTACAGGTGCATGCCACCACACCCAGCTACTTTTTTATATTTTTGGTAGAGATGGGGTTTTACCATGTTGAGCAGGCTGGTCTCGAACTCCTGACCTCAAGTGATCTGCCTGCCTTGGCCTCCCAAAATGCTGGGATTACAGGTGTGAGCCACCACACCCAGCCTCATTTTATTTATTTTTGATAAAAAGTCTGCCAAATTCTCAAATTTAAATAACTGAAATTTATTTGCTATCATTATGGGCTGAATTGTGTCCTTCCCTCAAATTCATATGTTGAAGCCCTAACCCCCAGCACATCAGAACGTGACTGTATTTGGAAACAGGGCCTTTAAAGAGGTGATTGAATTAAAATGAGGCTGTTAGGGTGGGCTGTAATCCAATCTGATTGGTAATTTTGTAAGAAAATGTGGACAAACAGAGGACACCGGGGCGCACATACAGAGAGGGGCTACCATGTGAAGACACAGCGAGAAGATGGTCATCTGCTTTCCAAGGAGAAACCAAATCTGCCAATGCCTTGATCTTGAACTTCAGGGAAATTGAGAGGCTGCTGGCTGCATTGGTGAGCGAGAGTGAGGAGGCAGGTAGTGCAGTGGTCTGAGGCTCCTGGTGGCAGCTGTCATTGTGAGAAGAGAAGGGAGCTGGATGGGCTTCTTCAGCAACCATGTCCAACACACCCAATAGGGCTGAGATTGAGAAATTTGACAGGTCGAAATTGAAGACAGAAATGCAAGAGAAAAATCCACTACTGACAGCAGTGACTACCAACCTGGACTGATTAAAAAGGATCAAAGGACTGATGTTTTTGTAGATATCACTGTGAACAGATGACATGGGGACCAGGTAAGCACTCATAAACTTGGCATGTTATAACCCCCTCAGAATGTGGTCACAACCACAGAGAGAAAGGGCAGAAGACTGGATTCCATATGAAGGTAAAGATCTGCCATTCAGCTACAAGTGGAGCTCAAGAGAGAAATTAAGCTGTTACGAAAAATACAATTGTATTTCTCACTCACATGAATTTCTGAGCTGAGATTTGCCCCTGCTACAGCCATTTTACAGATGAGAAGACTGAGCCTTAGGGACAGCAAAGCACGTGCCCAAGGTTCAACAGTTTAGTGGCTTGGCTGGAATTCAAACAGAGCCCAGTTTCTAAACTCTCCAGAAGAGTCAACTTGAGGCCGGGGATATTTGGTGTCTAAGGTGACATGACCATTCAGGGTAAACTCAGAGATGGAACTACATCTGTTGACTTCTCAGCCTGTGCTCTTTTCTAAGCCAATGGGATTCTGTATTTCAAAGGAATATGGTGAATTTCTACAGTGAATTGTGTTGTAAGTGAATTACCACTGGCTTCCCAAAAGACCATGAGAAAAACCTTTTGATCAAGCATGGGTTATTTAAATCTTGGCTTTGCAAATTAATAACCTAGAAATATAGAGACTGTTATTTAATCTGCCTTTACCTCCCTTTTTTCTAAAAAATGGAGCTCCTAAAATTTGTCTTCCCATTCCTTAAGTGTGTGCTGTGCATGTTGACTTCCTTCCAAGGACTACAGTATGAAAAGGGGGAAACAAAGAGTAACTTCACAGTGGAGAAACCTGGCAAATACTACCTCAGCCAGATGACCAAGGTCAACATCATCCATGAAAAGCTGATAAAGCAATGCTTGCCATGTTGTGCTGAGAATGGCCCTTGACCTCTGTGATCTTTTTTCCCCAAAACACATAACCCCAATGTCTTTCCCCTGAAAACACATAATCCCCAAGACATATAACCCCAATGTCGTTTGCCCCAAAACACAGAACCCCCAAAACATATAACCCCAATGTCTTTCCCCTGAAAAGACATAACCCCCAAAACATATAACCCCAATGTTGTTTGCCCCAAAACACAGAACCCCCAAAACACATAACCCCAATGTCTTTTCGCCCAAAACACATAACCCCAATATCCGTTTGGTTGCTATAACAAAATACCATAAATTGAGTGGCTTATAAACAACAGAAATTTGTTTCTCACAGTTCTGAGGCTGGGAAGTCCAATCAAGACAAAGCAGATTTGGTGATCTGGTGAGGGTCTACTTTCTGCTTTACAGGCAGCCATCTTCTCATTGCAACCTTACAAAGTAAAATGGGCAAGTGGCCTCTCTTTGGCCTTTTTTATTTATAAGGGCACTATTTCCATTCACAAGGGCTGTGCCCCAATAACATAATAACCTGTTGGGCCTCAGAAAACAGTTCCCCAAAATGAAGTTCTCTGAAGTAGCCTCAGAAGCAAAAGTTTTTGTCTAACCTTCTCTTGCCCTCCTGTTTCTCAGTCCCATTCTCCCCCAAGGCTATCTTTAGCCACAGAAAATAGAATCCCTCTTCCCCAGGACAGGTCATAGAAACCAGAACTCCTTTTCTTCAAAGTCAGCTGTAAAACCTAAAAATATTAGTCTAATTTATCCTCTACCTTTCTGGGTAAAAACTGGCCGTAAAGCAATTATCTGATATACCTCGTTTAACTATAGGTCAAAAGAGGACCCTACCCATACCCAGAAGGACCAAATGAATGCTCAGAGGCCAAGAAGAATCTAGAGAGATAGGTCTTGCTGGGTTTCCCCCTCAGTCTATTAGCATTAGATAATACCTATTTTGTCCAATGGTATTTCTACACAGCTGTCTATAGTTTGTTGAACCTAAGCATGAAAATGGACAATTTCCTCTGTATCTTTAGGTCTTTATTCTGAAGCCTCCTGTGAACACATGTTAAATAAATGAATATGTTTTTTTTCTCCAGTTAATCTGCTTTTTGCAAGTTGAATTTTTTTTTTTTTTGGTGAAACTTCAGAGAGCCAAGGGGATTCTATACTCCCAAAGACCCTACCTCCTAATATTATACCATCACCTTTGGGTGAGGATTGCAACATATGGATTTTGGGGAAGACACAAAAATTCAGACCATAGCTCCCAGTCTAACAATGATGACAAAAGTACTGGGCACATTCCATTTGATGACCATTCTACAAAATACCTGACCAGTTTTCCTCACAACTGCCAAGGTCATAGAAAACAAGAAAAGTCTGAGAAATTACTGCAGTAATTTCAAAAGAAACCTAAGAAAACAGGATGACTAAAAGTAATGTGCTATCCTGGATTAGATCCTGGACCAAAAACAAAAGACACTAGAGAAAAACTAAGGAAACAGGAATAAGGTATTATGGACCTTAGTTGATAATAATGTATAAATATGATATCACTAACTGTGACCAATGTGCCTTACTAATATAAGATGTTAATAATGAAAACTGGGTGCAGAGCCTATGAGAAGTCTCTGTACTATCTTTGGAATTTTACTGTAAATTTAACACGATTCTGAAACAAAATCATCTATTTTAACAAGGAAAAAAGAATGGATATTGGTATGTAAGCGAGAAAATAACTTTGGTAAGAAAGTATCCTTGACTATGCTATATTTTATTAAAAGGAAATTAATTCTCAAACTTAATTTTAATGATTTTTAGTAACAAAGCACTGGTGACATGCTTGTAGGTCAAGAAACTTGGATTGAAAAGTGCTGAGGAAGATGGTGTCTATAAAATGCTTTTCAGCAGTTCAGCCTTCTTAATTCAGATAGTCAGGTAGTGCCTGAGGTTCTTTTCTGAATTCAGTCTCTATCTAGTCTTCAACTTCAGTTGTAGTCAGATTTTGCTAATCATTAGCATCACAGGAAGGTTTACAATTTTTATTAAAAGTATATATTTTGATTAATCCAACATATCTAAAATATTCTAATTTCAAAATGGAATAATAAAAATATTGATGTGGCTTTTTAAAAAATACTAAGCCTTTGAGATCTGCATGTGTTCTGCACTTACATTGCATTTCGATTTGGTGAGCCACATTTCAAGTGCTCAGCAGCTACGTGTGCAATTCTGTATTACCATATAGTATAAGAAAAGTACAATGACACACACATACGTATGCAATCATAATCTCTGAATTTTTTAAAATAAAGAAACTTAGATGAACAAAAAATGAATTGCCTTGTTCTTACTGTTCTCCCTTCATTATGAATTCATTTGAGGACCATGCCAGTTCATGGACAGGTGCCTGGGAGTTAGGCACAGTTGGGGTGGGTCGAGTTGTCTAAGGGTACCTAGGACTGTCATACCCACACCTGAGTTGGCTCCTTCCTTCCTTTATTTAACAGACATTATTGAGAGCCTACACTGTGCCAGGCTTTGCTAGGTGCTGGGGATGCAATGGTGAAGGTGAAAAACAGATGGGTCCTTTGACTTCATGGAGCTTCCAGCCTATGCCAATGACAGGTTAATAAAAAAGGAGCTGAGTGCTCTGCAGTGGGTATTAAAGATAGGGTGAGCAATGAGGGAGTGTATTTTCTGTAGAGATTTTACAAACAATAATACAAAGGTTTAAAAGTTGTTCTGTTTTTTATGATCATCATGCATCTGCAATTCTAAACCACGTCAGTGATAAAACACTTGAAGGGGTCCATAATACATCACTGTAGCATAAAAATTATTTTGAGCTAAAGGCATTTGGTTCCTGAAATCTTCTATCTGATTAAAAGCAGAGCCTACCAACAGAATTCGATTGTTATAAATTCCCTCCCTGGGGGAAACTTGGGAAGATTGATTCTTATCACTGGAGATGAGAAGTCAGCACCACACACAGATATTGTCACAAAACTGTCATATCTCTCATCTCTTCCCCTGAGGGCCCATTTATCTTTCCAAATAGCCATTTGTTTTCCCTTAAGTGCCCTTTCTCTTTCCTTTCCCTATTAAGATAGTATGTAAACCCCAAATTCTAACCACCTCCTTGGGTCACATTTCTTTGTAAACTCCAGTGTGTGATTAAGTTTGTTTTTTCTCTTGCTAATCTATTGTCAGTTTATGTCTTTTTTCCACTGGGTTCAAATCCCAGTCTCATCATTTAAAAAATTAATTTTAATATTTATGGATACACAGTAGGTGTATTTATTTATTTATGGGGAACATGAAATAGTCTGATACAGGCGTACAATATATAATAATCACATCAGGGTGAATGGTGTATCCATCACCTCAAGCACTTCTCATTTCTTTGTGTTATGAACATTTCAATTGTCGTACGTCAGTTATTCAAAATGTACAACAAATTATTGCTGACTGTAGTCACCCTGTTGTGCTGTTAACTGCTAGATCTTATTTATTGTATTGAACTGTATTTTTGTACCCATTACCCATCACCATTCCTCCTCCTTCCCTAGTACCCTTCCCAGCCTCTCATAACCATCATTTTATTCTCTCTCTCCATGAGTTCAATTGTTTTAATTTTTAGCTCCAACAAATGAAAATGTGAAGTTTGTCTTTCTGTGCTTGGCTGATTTCACTTAACATAATTTTCTTCATGATATAGTTTGGCTCTGTGTCTCCACCCACATCTCATCTTTTAGCTCCCACAATTCCCACGTGTTGTGGGAGGGACCCAGTGGGAGACAATTTAATCATGGGGATGGGTCTTTCCCATGCTGTTCTTGTGATAGTGAATGGGACTCACGAGATCTGATGGTTTTAAAAATGGGAGTTTCTCTGCACAAATTTCCTCTGCTTGCTGCCATCTATGTAAGATGTGACTTGCTCCTCCTTGCCTTCTGCCATGATTTTGAGGTCTCTCCAGCCATGTGGAACTGTAAGTCCAAGAAACTTCTTTCTTGTGTAAATTGCCTAATCTTGGGTATGTTTTTATCAGCAGCATGAAAATGGACTAATACTCTCTAGTTGCATCCATGCTGTTGCAAATGACAGGATCTTATCTTTTTTATGTTGGAATAGTACTCCACTGTGTATATGCACCCATTTTCTTTATCCATTCATCTGTTGATGGACACCAAGATTGATTCACTTGATTCCAAATCTTGGTTATTTTAAATAGTGTTGCATGAACACAGTGCAAATATCTTTTGATATGCTGATTTCCTTTCTTTGGAGTATACATCCAGCAGTGGAATTGTTAGTTATTTCTTTTCTCTTGCTGCTTTTAGGATCCTTTCTTTATCCTTGACCTTTGGGAATTTGATTACTAATGCCTTGAGGTACTCTTATTTAGATTATATCTGCTTGGTGTTCTATAACCTTCTTGTATTTGAATATGGACATCTTTCTTTAGGTTTGAGATGTTCTCTATTACTATATTTTTGAATAAACTTTCTACTTCAGTCTCTCTCTCTCTCTGCCTCCTCTTTAAGGCAAGTAATTATTAGATTTGTCCCTTTGAGGTTATTTTCTAGATCCTGTAAGCATGCTTTATTCTTTTTTCTTTTGAATCCTCTATGTATTTTCAAATAGCCTGTCTTCAAGCTTGCTAATCCTTTCTTCTGCTTGATCAATTCTGCTACTGAGAGATTCTGATGCATTTTTCGGTTTGCCAGTTGAATTTTTCAGATCCAGAATTTCTGCTCGATTCTTTCTAATTATTTCAAGCTCTCTGTTAAAGTTGTCTGATAGGATTCTGAATTCTTTATCTGTGTTATCTTGGATTTCATTGAGTTTTCTCAAAGCAGCTATTTTGAACTCTCTGTCTGAAAGATCACATATTTCTGTCACTCTGGGATTGATCACTGGTGCCTTATTTAGTTGTGGTGAGGTTATATTTTCCTGAATGATCTTGATGGCTGTGGATGTTAATCAATCCATAATCCACAATCTTCAATGTCTGGGCATCGAAGAGTCAGATATTTATTGTAGTCTTCACAGTCTGGGCTTGTTTGTACTCGTCCTTCTTGGGGGACTTTCCAAGTATTCAAAGAGAACTGAGTGTTGTGAACTAAGTCTTTGGTCACTGTAGCTTTATCTGTATTAGGAGGCACCCCAAGCCCAGTAATGCTGTGACTGTTGCAGACTTGTAGAGGTACCACCTTGGTGGTCTTGGGGAAGATCCGGGAGAATTCCTTGGATTAACAGGCAAGACTCCTGGTTTCTTCCCTTACTTTCCCCCAAACTCTCTCTCTCTCTATGCTGAGCTGCCTGGAGTTAGGGGAGGGGTGATGCAAGCACTCTCATGGCTACCACTGCTGGGACTGTGCTGGGTCACACCTGAAGCCAGCACAGTACTGGGTCTTGCTCAAGTCCTGTGGCAACAATTTCCTGACTACTGCTGATGTTTATGCAAAGCCCAAGGGCTCTTTAGTCACTAGGTAATAAATCCTGCCAGGACTGAGCAGTGCAACAGATTCCCTTCTGGCTCAGGGTGGGTCTAGAAATTCCCTCCAGGAGGGGATGCCTGGAATCAGGGACCTTAGGGGTCTGCTTGTTTCTTTATTTTACTGTGGCTGAGCTGGTACCCAAGTTGCAAGACAAAGTCCTCTTTACTCTTCCCTCTCCTTTCCTCAGGCAGAAGGAGTCTTTCCCCATGGCCACAACAGCTGGGAATGTGCTGTGTCACACCTGAAGCCAGCATCATGCTAGGTCTTCTCCAAGACCTGTGGTGACTGCTTCCTGGCTCCAGCTGATGTTTATTCAAGGCCCAAGGGCTTTTCAGTCAGCAGGTGCTAAATTCTGCCACGACTGGATTCTTTCCTTCAGGACAATGGGTTCTCCTCTGGCCCGTCTAGAAATGTCATCTGGGAACTAGGGCCTGGAATGGGGGCCTTGGGATTCTGCTTGGTGCTTTATTTACTGTAGCTGAGCTGGTATTCTAGTTGCAAGGCTGAGCTGGTATTCTAGTTGCAAGACCAAGTCCCCTTTACTCTTGCCTTTCTTCCCAGAGCTGGGAGCTGCACTGCCTGGAGTGATGCAAACAATTCCTTGGATGCCCTAGTTGGTGTCTCACGGGGTCAAATGCAGCCCAAATCCACGGTCCCAGCTCAACACAGCACCAGGACTTTCCAAGGAACTGCAGTCCTTGTGGCCTACACTGCCTTTCAAGTTTATTTAGGGCACCAGAGTACTTTAGCCCGTGCTGGTGGGGATAGCTAGAACTCAGTTTCCAGCTCCTGGGATGGATGATGTAAAAACCAAGTACTGTGATTGCTCACCTGATTTTTTATTCTAATGAAGGTGCTTTCTTGTGTGGATAGTTTTTCGATTTAGTATTCCTGTGGAGGGACAGGAGGGATGATTGCTGGAGGGTTCTATTTGGCCATCTTGTTCCACCTCCTATTGTCAGTTTAATTCACAGACTCCTAAGTACTGAACCTAAGAGGGCGGAGGAAAGGCTTTTCCTCCCCAGGATCCTCCTCACAGGAAGACTTTTAAGCACTCAGATTCCTGTGCCCCACTCCAACCCCTAAGAGGACCTCTGGAAAGCTGGATTAGGCATTTGAATGTTTAAGGAGCTCCCCAGGTGAGTCTGAAGTTCATTCAAGTTTGGGAACTCTTGATCTAGACCAAGTAACAAATATAATTCTTGACCACGCTGATTGGGAAGGACTTCGAGTCCTTGGTAGAAACAAATACAGTCATGTGTTGCTTAACGACAGCAAACATCATAGAAAGTACTCTGAGAAACCTAGATTGTATAACTTACTATGCACCTAGGCTATATGGTGTGTAGGCTCCTAGGCTACAAAACTGTACGGCATCTTGCTATACTGAATAATGTAGGTAAT
This sequence comes from Pan troglodytes, assembly GCF_028858775.2. NCBI lineage: Eukaryota > Metazoa > Chordata > Mammalia > Primates > Hominidae > Pan > Pan troglodytes. Next base: position 39,578,830 of record NC_072407.2, on the reverse strand, counting down.
TATAACAACTGTAAATATTTGAGTGTCTAAACATATATAAAACATAGAAAAGGCACAGCAAAATTAAGGTATTATATATAATCTTATGGGACCACTGTCATATATGCAGGCCATTGTTGACTGGAATGTCATGATGCCATGCACGATTGTATTTGGATTCATTGGTGATGTCTACCAAGGACGGCAAGTGAAGGGGTGAATGAGGAGGGTGGGGGAAATTATTTGTCACAATTGCCACATATTTGCCATTCTTATAATTCTCTAAAGTTTTAATAGCTTCTAGTCTTATTTCCTTCGGTCCTCTTATTTTCCTTTTTGGAATCGTAGTTTTGATAATTTTAGCAAATCCTCAAAAAACTTTACACCCTTCCTTTTGAATGACACAGGCTTCTTGGATTTCAAGTATAGTTGCCAAGAGTCGCTGTCTACATTTGTCCATTGGGCTTTTCCTTTTGGCTTATCTTGTTTTTCCATTCCTTCTCTTTTGAATTCTGGAAAAAGCTTGGGAGTGATTCATTAATCATACATTCTAACTTTAAAACAGAAGAATCTCTGGCATTAGTAGTAAAAGAAGGCAGCTAAAGTGTGATATTATTACATTCCTTTTCTTTCTCATTCATTCAGCTATTATTTTTAAACATCTTCTAGGGGTCAGTCCTCATGCTATTTGGCATTAGGGAAACAAAGATAAGTAGAAGACAAAATCTCTGTCCTTGGGAAGTTCCAAGTCAAATATGAGAGATAGGTTCTGTGCCAAATGATGACAACGTGTTAAATGCTGTAGGAGGAGGTGTTAGGGAGCATGAAGGAGGGAGAGCCCATTTCTGTCTGGAGGAAATGACTGAGGTTTCTGAGGTGCTAATCATGTCCCTTCTCCCTGTTAGCTCATTAATTTGTTAAACAACTACTGAGCACCTCCTGTGTGCCAGGCTGTGATCCAGGCAGGTGGGGAGACATCAGTGAACAAAAAGAGAATTTGTTCTCCTTTTGGAGAACTTGTATTGTAACAGAGGAGCCCATGAGAAGTAGATTGAAGCATCAGATGGGGATCAACATGCCAGATTTATTAGCTGGTTATTATTTAAGACAACAGAGTACTTTAGCCCTTGCTAGTGGTGATAGCTAGAACTCAGTTTCCAGCTGCTGGGATGGATGATGTAAAAACCAAGTACTGTGATTGGGATGGGAGGATGTGGCTGGAATCTGCCTTGCTCTTCCTTTCCTCCCAAGTCTCCTTCCCTCCCATCATCTTCAGGGAAGGTAAAACCTGCCTCATTCTGCCCAGCTGGCATGTACTTACTGTAGAAGGCAGGCCCCACCTTAGAGAAGGAAGAGTGGTCAGGTGAATCTGAAAAAGAGTGCTTTTTCTGAGATTGCAGTTCAGATAAGCTACTCCTTCTCACTAGGAGAAGAGTACAGAAGTTTGTGGTGGTGGCTGGGGGTGGTTTGGAATGGAGAGGACAGAATTTTTTCCTTTAGATCCTGGAGGAAGGTAGACAGAGGGGAAGAGAGCCTTCTTTGCTTCATATCAGAAAAAAGTTTCAGAAAGGCAAAGAGTTAGATGATGAGGATTTTTTTTTTTTTTTTTTTTTTTTTTTTTTTTTTTGGAGACAGGGTCTGACTCTGTCACCCAGGCTGGAGAGCAGTGGTGCGATCTCAGCTCACTGCAGCCTCCACCTCCTGGACTCAAGCAATCCTCCCATCTCAGCCTCCTGAGTAGCTGGGACTACAGGCACGTGCCACCACACCAGGCTAATTTTTGTATTTTTTGTAGAGATGGGGGTTTTACCATGTTGCTCAGGCTGGTCTTGAACTCCTGAGCTCAAGTGATCTGCCCGCCTCGGCCTCCCAAAGTTCTGGGATTACAGGCATAAGCCATTCTGCGAGGCCTGAAGCATAGGTTCTGCAAATAATATTTTTACTCCCATTACTTAGATGAGGAAACTTCATGAGACATCTCTTGTGCCCTGCCTCACATCCTCTTGGGCCCATCATTTATTGCAGCCATTGCCGCAGCAACCAGCTTGCACAGGTGTAGCCTGATGACACCTCATATGGGCCGCACTTCACTTCTCTCACTTTCCACCTCAGGGGCTTGTCTAACGTGGAAAATCTTCAGGAACCCATCTGGCCCTTATGCATGTATAATCTGGGAGGGTACGCCTATCGGGAGAATGGAGCCCATCAAGAACTGTCCCTACCTCTGTCCTTGGGGCATTCAACATGACCCCCAGAAGGTACCTGCACAGTTGGGCCCAATTGTCCACAATAGTGGCCAACTCCAGCCCTTGTAATGGCTTTTTCTCTTTTCCTGTGTTACTTTTTTCAGTTCTTAATCCTTTCCCCAGACCATTTCCCAAACTACCTGCGTGAAAGCTCTTGACCAGGCTTTGCTTTATGGGGGAATTTGGCCTAAGAAAGAAATTGCAGTTCAAAAAGGGTAGTGATACCAAGCTACCACAGATAGTATATTGCAGAGAAGGAATTCAAACCTGAACTTCAGTCAAAAACAGGTCCTTTCCGGCCCTATCTTTCTCCTCTGCATGCTATTGGTTGCTAAATATACTTGCATTCATGGGTGTTCTAGGAAAAAAGGCTAAAATAAACCAGGGATGAAAAAGAATAAGATATTTTGTAAAGTTTGAACATGTGAAACGTACAACTAGTAACTGGTTTTTTTGGAATCTTGAGAGTCATTGCCATCAATGATTAAATTTGGAAAGCTTCACAAAATAGTGGTTTTGGAATGGTTTTCTAAACATTATTTGTTTTGGAATCTATTTAATGTGGTTTTCATAACTTATAAGTGGTTTTTAAGGCAGTGCAAGCCTGTTTAGTGTCAAGATGTGTTTTGGAACCAGATCACTTAGACAAATATTTTGGTAACAATTTTATACTATTTAAAAATTAAATAATTTTTAATCAAAACAATTTAAAACTCTTTAAAAACCTATTTATCTGAGTACCGAGATTTCTGGATAAGTTTTACTTTATTTAACTTCCAAATACTTACTCAAACTAGCTTGGATTCAAGACAGATTTCAAAGCTGTATGTTTTCAAAATGGCTTATCTAGATAACACAAAAATATATAGACCACTTTATTGTCTCAAAACATGGATTTCTCATCGTATAAATATGGGCCTAGGCAAAGAACTTCGCATTATTGCAAAATCAGCTACATATTTTTAAAATTAAAACATCCGTGCAATGTGCAAATGGATTGAGATGTTTTCTTTATCAATAATATGGAAACTATTTAGCAAAACTTTCAGCCCAACCTCTTCTTTACCTCCCGTAGGATTATGGCTGTGTGGATTGTGGATCATTGGATACAACCATCCCTTTACGGATTAGCCTTGTACTTTCTCTTTTACTTATGTTACTGCTTGTAATTCTCACAGCAGTGCTGTGAGGTATATACTGTATTATCCCTTTAAAAAGAGAACACCCAGGGTCGCAAAAGGTTTTAAGTAACTTGCCTAAAGTCTTAAAAGTTTCTAAACACAGGACAGGTTTAAGGACTCTGTTTGGGTCCACATATCAAGCTCTTAACCATGATACTTCTTACCTAGCGCTCAGTATTCATAACTTTAAACTTATGGACCCATTCTATCTTGTCTATATATCCCTTCACTCTATTCTATTTCAGTAGTTCTCAACGAAAGAACTGCTATGTACCTGCAATCAGCTGCTAGATATATTACAAGTAATCTACTGTCAATCACAAAATACTGATAAGAGCTAATGATTTACATTGAGAAGCTACAGTGGATTCTGGATTATCTATAAAGTCATATCATTCCCACACATTTCAATTCATATATTCTTCTTGAGTGAAGGATAAAGGGGAAAAGTGCAATTAGAGAACAAAAAATTACATCATCCAGAGGAAAGGAAGCATCTTTAGCATCCTCTAGGATGAGAATGGCCCTTAGCCAAGACCTGAATGTTCTTACACATGGTTACTCTAAACTCAGGCTGGAGCTAAGGGGGTTGTTATTTAGATATCTATCACTCATCAATGCCAATTACCTGAGGACACCATTTGAAAGGGTGAGGTTAGCAGTTGGAGGAAAGGAAGTCACACTTCTGCATAATAAAAGAAAGGACTCACTTCTTTATGTAAGAGATAGCCTCATACATTGAGAATTATGGGAAAAATAAAATATTTCTGTTTATCAGATGACTGTACTGACTCTGAAATTGATGTTTGTCTTTGGAATTGTGAGTAGATGTGTTTGATTTTGATCGTTAGGAGGAGCTGGACAATAGGGAGAATTATGAAGTTTATCTCTAACTTCCGTTTGTACACCAATTTCAAAAGCATTTCAGGAAACATTCTGGGATATTTCATGGGCCTTACAGTGTCAGAGGACAGGGTTGAATCTTGCTGGAGCTCTCCCCAGCCCCCACTCAGGCTCCATGAATTCCACTTGGGGATACTGCCTGCTGTGGGGGGAATGATGGATCCTGGGACAAGACTGGTTTCTTTTGACTGGGGTAGGGTTGCTCCAAAGGTTGGTGGAGAACTTTCCAGAAGAGAGTAAGAGGAGATGCTTTCCCTGAGAATCACAAACCCGAAGACCAGAAAGGAAGACTGGGAACTGTGTGTGCTCACAGGGCACTCCATGAAAGCCTTATACACAGCACATTCAGAAAGTCATTTGTTTTCTCATGAATCTGTTGCATTTGCCCCGCGTAGATTAGCAAAAAAAAGTCCCTGCTCCCAAACTGAACCCTAATTAAAATAATTTGTCATGGACAGATACTGGTTAGGACTCATCTACTAGAATTAAACAATTTTGTCTCTGACTTGCTATGAACCTGTTAAATTAAGTAAAGAATTAAGACAATTATGCAAATAATTTTGCCTTCAAATATAGTTTTCCCTGACAAATATATCTAATTAAGGCAAAGGATTTCTTTATTTGAATTTTCTCTGAACTACTTTTGGGTTATGTTAATTAAGCCATTGCCTGTGGAAGGAAATGCTACTGAGAGGAGTGGGTGTTGGGATTTTCATGGGAAAAGCTGTAATTTAATAAATAAAATGACTGTCTGCATTTCTACCTTTCAGGGGAGGGGCTAATTCAATATCTTACATTTTGCTATATTTATGTTTAATTTAGTTTTAGAATTAGGTGGCTCTTCTGTGAAGGAAATCACCTTCATTAGCCTTGATGGACTTTTTGGCTTGGAATTTAAGACCCCCTTGGCTGAATCGGGATGGGCAAGCATACATTGCTGTGGATAGAAAGTCTTAAGAATTAGAGCTGGGGGAGCTGATAGCCAAAGCAGAGAGAAAATCTCCCAAGAGAGAAGGACCAAAAGAGGAAGGAAACATTGAGGAATTCCCCACATCAGAGAATGACATATTTTAGGGATGAAATGCCAAATATTAATTTTTGGAAATGTATGATTGTGTGTGTGTGTGTGTGTATGTATAATATATATTATATATATTTATATTTTATATATATAAAAGCAAATACATATACATATATGTATTTGCTTTTGTAAAGGAATTGTAAATGATAAAAACACTGTTAACAGAATCCAGATTCTGGATTCAGAAACCAGACTGCATTTATTTAGATTTTAGATCTAACACTTCCTGGCTGCATGACCTTGAGCAATCAAGTTCCTTAACTTCTTTGTCTTCAATTTCCCCAAACTACAAAATGAGGACAATGTTGGTGGTACCTAGTTATGGAGTTTTTGAGGAGGCTAACTGAGTTAACATCTGTAAAGGGTTAAGAGCAGTATTTGGCCTAGAATAAGCACTTTATAAGCACTATAGTTACATTTGCATTATTAACTATTTTAGGGGAGTTTCTCTGAACCCTGCTTTGTCCTTGGCTATTTGATATCTTTTGCGGCAAAACTCATGAGAGCATTGCTTACCTTCTACCTCCAGTGCCTTTTCTTGCATTCTCTCTTTAAACAGTATTTCTCAAGTTTTCTTTTTTTCATTAGTGTCTCCTTAAGGAAACTTTTTTGATATTGTTTAACCGCCTCTCCCCAGCTATAAAATTTTAATACTGCAGATGTTCTGTATAGCCATTTATGTACGATCCATACTAACTACCCCATTGATCTCTTCTGATATCCTGGCTCCAAGTTCAGTTATGTATTGACGGCTCCTGACTTTACATCCCCACCAAACATCTCTCTTAGACTCCAGACTCATATATTTGCTACTTACTTGATGTCTCCACTTGGGTATCTAATAGATGCTCCCCCGACACTGATGTTTTTGAGATTTAACTTTTGAAATTCCTCCCCAGACCTACTCCATCCACAGTTATCTCCTCTCGTTTTCTCACACCACACCAACCATTAGGAAATTCTGATGACAAAGTAAATCTGAAATCTGCCACCAGCTTGGTAGGAGCCACATCCCCTGATTACTGCAATGGCCCTCTAACTGGGCTCCCTGGTATGTTCTTGGCTCATGGTAGTCTATGCGCAATGCTGCAGCCTGAGTATTTCTGATAAAACACAAGTCAGATCACGTTACTCCTCTGCTCAAAACCCTCCAGTGGCTCCCTATCCTACTCTAAGAAAACCCCAAAGTCCTGATCATGACCCTGCCAGCCCTACCTTTCTGACCCTCTGTCCTCCTCCTGTCCCTTTCATTCATGCTCCTTCAACCACACCGGCCTCCCTGCTGTTCCTCTACCTGTCAGAGTCTAACACACCAGGCGCACTTCTGACTCATGGGCTTTGCAGTAGTTGTTGCCTGCCGCACGGAGAATGTTCTTCCTCTTTGTATCTTCATGGCTCCTTCTCTCACCTCCTTCAGGTCTTTGCTAAAATGCTACTTTCCCAATGAGGCTTTCTTGTCCACCTATTTAAAACTAACTCTCCTGCCCCCTGCACTCCTGGCTCCCTTACTGGTTCTATAGCACTTACATAGCACTTACACTTATACATTTTTAGTATGCTATTTTAACATATAGTTTACTTATTTATTTGTTGTTTATTTTGTCTCCCCTTGATGAAATAAAATCCATGTAGCTGGGATTACAGGTGCTTGCCACCTCGCCCAGCTAATTTTTGTATTTTTAGTAGAGACAGGGTTTCACCATGTTCACCAGGCTGCTCTTGAACGCCTGACTTCAGGTGATCTGCCTGCCTTGGCCTCCCAACATACTGGGATTATAGGCGTGAGCCACCGCATGGGGCCTTCTGTGTGTTGTGTTTGTTGATTTATTCCAAGTACCTAGAACGATGCCTGGCACACATTAGGCACTCAGTCAGTATTTGCCAGGTGAATTAAGTCTCCCTGACCCCATGTTCTTCTGTGTAGCACATGCTTCCAGGAATGCTCTGTGCACATACAACCATATGAGATTAAAGTTTAAGCCGATTCTTATATTTGCTATGCTGTAATTCTGTTGCTTACAACCTTCAGTAAAAGTCCGCTACACATAACTTTAAGGCACTTGGAAGGGCTGAAGGAGTGGGGTGGTGTTTAGTGTGTCACAAGAGGGACAGAGAATAGACAAGAATCAAAGGAAGTGAGTGGAATGGAGAGAGATCATTCGACAGAAATGCAAAATCAGGGAAAGAGGTGACCAGGAGAAATGTAAGGCCCCAAAGAATCCTCAGAGTTATTTGGGTAATGGTGTTGATTCTGATTGCCAATTCATTTCCTGTTCTATTTGAATGATAAATGAAAGGGCCACACCATGCTGCTAAGGCTGGGAGACTTGGTGATACCAGACAATAGATATTTGATGAGAATTGAAGAATTGCCCTGATTCTTTATTTCATTATACTAACATAGATATAACCAGGGCCAAGCTTTCAAATAACAGATCTCTAGGTTTCTATATTCTTCTTTTACTCTTCCTAAGGAGACTAGCTCAGTTCTAATGGCTGGGACCAAAGGGGTCCCAAAGGTGGAGGAGAATGGGCTGCCAGCCTTGGATCATGGGGTTGGATAAAATTCTTCAGGATCCCACCCTGCTGAGTCTAGAGACAGACTCCACTTTTTCTTCCTCACTGAGGCAGTGACTGAAAATGCTGGAACTTAGACGACAACCACAGGGCTGGCCTTCTCAGTTGATTTTTACAACAGCACAAGGATATTTCCTTCTGGCTGAAATGCCTGGAATTGCAGGTCTGGAACATGTATTAGTGGAGTAATGTCTGGAGAGAAAAGGATGGTGATATGGAAACACTGACTGCTATGGCAACAGTTGGAATAATAAACAACTTCTTTTTTCCTAGGAAAATCATAGAGTTTGGCCTTGTGGCAACATTTGGAGAGGAATTATGTAATACACAAGTTAGGTCTCGTGTTTGGCTTGATTTTTTTCCTCCTAGGTTGAAGAGAATTTCTCAGTGCCATGTTGGGCAAATTGAGGCAATTATACATTATTCAAAACCTTTCCAGATATTTCCTTTAAACAAAATTCATTCAGAATGTGTGAATTAAAAAGTCAAAATCACCTCTCCCCCTTCTTATAGCTTACTCTTCTTGGGTAACAACTAAATATAAGAACCATCATAAAATTTCTATACATGACATACAAATGTGTTACTAATTGGTTTGGGTTTTTTCTGTTTCATGGTTATTGAGTGGGAAGGGCTTAGTAGGGTGCAGTCAGTAATTAGTACAATTTACGCCAATGTTTACTTTACATATGCTCTAATAATTTCCCTTTTCAATCTCTTGAAGGCATCTTGGGTGGTCTCATAGCTTTCCAATCACTGTCAGGTATTAAAAAGTCCAGTCCAGTACACATTAAGTCTTCAATCTCTCATCTAGTTCAAAATTTCTTTCCCTGCCACCCCTGCCACCACCTCTGACCCACCTTAGTCCTGAGCTGATGGGGAAGGAGGAGTAGTGGTGATATGATCTGTTCTTTCAAACTTTTCACACCCTGATGTCCTTTGTGGCTTTTGGCTCCCCCAGGATGGGGAAGAGGGAGTTAGAAGAAAAAAGCAAAGTCTTACTTGACTTGCAGTGCTGTGTGGCAGGTGCCTGAATGCTGGCTCTTCAGGATATACCATTTGATGCAATTATTATCCCCAAGACTTGGGCCCTACTCCCAAGGGTACACTCTAGGGTCTACTTGCCTCCTATCCCCACTCAATGTTCACAGAGTTCGTTTGGCCCAGTCCTCCCTCAGATTTGGGCAAGAAGGCTGCCAGCCTTTTATCCGACACTTTAGAGGACTCCACTTTTGTTTTCTTTTGCCGGCATCTCTTTGACCAGGTGAGAACTTGGCAATCCACAAGGATGTTCCCAGCTGAGCTCATGCAGCTCCTGTAGACCTCATTTTGGGTAGTGGGACTCCTGAATCCTCTGCTTGGATGGCCTCAAAGCCTCTTCTAAAGCCCCCTTGGTTTTCTTCCCCAGGTTCACCTGGGACTCACTGCAGATGTGTACACCCCTAGACTCAAGGGGTTGCCAAGGGGTGCTGCTTGTTGGGTATATGGATGAACTTGTATGTGTGTGTGGGAACAGGAACCTGGGGTGGGACAAGAAGGGAAGCTTAGCAGGGCCAGCTCTCATTATGCCTCTGTGTATAGGAGTCAGCTCCAAGGATTTTTAGAAGTTTCTTTTTGGATCTGGCTTTCCAGGTCATTTTGAAAACATATTTGTTGTGGTAGAATGATAGAACATGTTTCATTGAGCTTTATTTATACTTTAAACTATTTAGACATAGAGTATGTGGGCCTCCATTTGTACTCCTGTTGTGGACCCTGGAAATATTAGGAGTGGCTATGACTCAACTCATAGGAAACCATATGCCTCCTTGACATGCACAACCTTTCAAGTACAGGTGGGCTCTGCCTCTGCCCTCTCTCTTCTCCCCAGCACCACAAGTTGCTTTAGCTAGTCTCCCACCTTTATACTTCTCTAGGCTACAGGAAGGCACTTTTTTTTTTTTTTTTTTTTTTTTTGGCAGAGTCTCACTCTGTTGCCCAGGCTGGAGTGCAGTGGGGTGATCCCGGCTCTCTGCAACTTCTGCCTCCCGGGTTCAAGCGATTCTCCTACCTCAACCTCCTGAGTAGCTGGGATTACAGGCCCGTGTCACCACATCTGGCTAATTTTTGTATTTTTAGTAGAGACGGGGTTTCACCATGTTGGTCAGGTTGGTCTCAATCTCCTGACCTCGTGATCTGCCAGCCTCGGCCTCCCAAAGTGCTGGGATTACAGGCGTGAGCCACCATGCCCAGCCGAGGAAGGCACTTCTATCTCCCTGTCCAGAACTCTCAAACTCGTGGGGCTACAATTCAGATTCTCCCAGAGCTCCCCACTCAGGTAGTAGCGCCAGGTGATGGGTTTGCGGATTGTTCCCAGGATGCATTAAGCTGAAGGGTGAGATGTAGCTGCCTCTCCTGGCAGACAAACTCAAAGTCCATGGGTAGTTCTCTGGAAGCATATCTCCCTCAGTTTGAAGGGAAAGGGAGGAAAAACACGATTATGCACGCTACTCCTATGCATTTCCTTCAAAAAAAATTCTCTATGGGATCTCAACCGTTTCTTATATGACCTGGAGATGGGCGAGGGGGCCTGGTAGTAGAGGTCCTCTGTGGGTGGATGAGACTAGAACTAGAATGCGTAGGTACTTGCCACTTACTGTTTTTAGCTTTGGGCATTAGCAGAATTTAAAGGTGATAGGAAAAGTCCCATCTAGTAATCTGTAACATATACGTATATACTCATTTATGTCTCTAAACTTGCCTTTTTCACTGGCATGACAGTTTCTACATTCTTCAACAGCTGTATAATGTCTCATGTGGTAGAGGTGGATGTAGCAACATTTATTTAACTATTCTCATATTGATAATTATTTAGGTGGGTTCTTGATGTTACGAGTAATGCTTCAATGAATAATCCTTTAACATCTATCCTTGTGCCCTTATGTAAATATTCCTAGAATTGTGATTGTTGAGGCAAAGGGTACATGCATTTCACATTTTGATAAAAAGCACATTTTGTGTTTTGATAGATAGAGGCAAATGTTCAAAACATTACAGCAATTTACAATCCTATTGAAAGTATCTGGGAATGCTCTTTTCCCCAAACCCTTGCCTATACTGAATAATTATCAAGATAATCTAATCTATTCTAATCTGGTGAAAAATTACATCTCCTTGCTATTTTAATTTGCATTTCTCAGATCACTAATGAAGTTGAACATCTTTTTATACATTTATGAGTCATTTGTAATTCTGTGAATTACGTTTATATCCTTTGATATATTTAGAACTCTTTGTTCTTTAGTCATAATAACGACTTGACTATGAAATACACTGCAAATATTTTCTCACCATCTGTTATTCTCAAGATGCTTTCATTATAAATAGACAGATTCTTAAAGATTATTCTGTCTTGAATTGACTTTCGATTATTGACTTTAGGTTACTCTCTCTGAAAAATAGAGTAATGTATTAGTCAAAGTAGGCTAGCTGATACAACAAATTACCCCCACATGTCTAGAGTTTAACCCAGTAAAAATTTGTTTCTCACTGTTGCAACAGTCCACAATGGTGTTCGTGGTCAGCTGTTTTCCAAGTTATGACTTATAGACTCAGGATCCCTCCATCTGGTGGCTCTGCCCTCCTCAAGATTCTTGAAGTCTTCATTTAGCTGGCAGATGAGAAGAGAGAGACAGTAGAGTCTCTGCTGTTTCATGAACCAGACTTAGAAGTGGCATGCATCACTTCCCTCATATTCCTTTGGCTAGAAGACGTGTGGCAAGGGAGGCTAGAGATGAGATCCTTTTAGGAGTCTGCAGGAAAAGGTAAACACACGGCAGGCCCTGCTATAGTAAGAAGAGCAGTAGAAAAACATCTGAGCAAATATGTTGTTTCTCCAAGCCTCATTGTGTTACTGAAGGAACCCTAGTGGCTGTTAGGAAGAGTGCATAGGGTGATTCCTGCTGAAGAATTTTCAAAACAGAGAGGCTTATTAAAATACCAAGGATCATGATTCTGTTGGTATAAAGTCCTGACTACATCTGTTCCTTGTGTAACAAGATTTAAAGTCTTCTTAAAAGAGACAAGGGCTTCTTCTGAACATTTTTACAGAGGTAAAAGATAATCCCTCAATTCCAGAAGAATTCTTGAGTTTTTTCTGCCCTTCTCTGACTCAGAAATTTTCAGAGTAGGGTAATTGAATGCTGAGGTGATGACCAGGCAGCCCTTGCGGGGTTTGGGGCTTAGGGTAATGGAAATGGGCAGTTGAATGGCTGAGAACCCACAAGCCAATCTGGAACTAGGGTGGAGTTGAAATCAGTAGGTGGCTGCGTCGGGAAATCATTGTGGGGAGGTTGAAAGATGAGACTTGGGAATGTAACTCTTGTAAGAGATTACTTTAGTAACAGATAGACTAGGGTAGAGGAAGGAAAAAGACAAGGACAGACTGGAGTTTGAATTTCCAATCCACATCCAAAATGAGAGAGAGAGAGAGAGAGAGAGGCAAAAGTCCAGGCTGGCAATAGAAAGAGCAACGAGAATTGCTCCCCAAAAGTGATGCGTGGATTTCCAGCCAAATTAAACATTTTATCTGGTTATGTTCAGCAGCCCTGACCCTAGGACTGCCCTTTGGCCATTGAGACTTTCTCTAAACCCAAGTCTCTGTGTCATCAGGAAGCAGTGCTTCACCATCTGGGTAGTCAACCGTCTGCAGGGGTCATACTGGGGCCTGCTGTGCTGTGTAGGGGCCCTGAAAGTATTTGGCTAGTTGGAGAAGTGATCCACTGGCATTTGTAACTAGAATGATGGCAAGATAAGCAGTCTCTGTTTCCCCATTTGTGAAATTAGAGAACCCATCTGAATGACCTCAGAAGTTTTAGCCAATGTTTACATTCCACTATCCGGGATGTTGAGGCTAGCAGACATCATGACCTGTTCTTTTATTGAGGTAATTAGTCCCACGGCCAAGCAAAAGAAGACAGCAACTTCTCCCCAGGCTCCTCACTGTCTAGTGGAGTCCCTTGGGTAAGTTGCTTTCTCTCCCTGGGAATGTTTTTCCACATGATAAATGGTGTGGAGTCAGTGGAGTGATTTCTCTTTCTGTATTAGGCCATTTTTACATTGCTATAAAGAAATACCAGATACTGGGTAATCTATGAAGAAAAGAGGTTTAACCAGCTTATAGTTCTGCAGGCTCTACAGGAAGCATGGTAGTATCTACTTGGCTTCTGTGGAGGCCTCAGGAAACTTACAATTATGGTGGAAGGTGAAGGGGGAGCTGGTACTTCACATAGCCAGAGCAGGAGGAAGAGGAAGAGAAGCAGGAGGTGCTATGCACTTTTAAACAACCAGATCTTGTGAGAACTCACTATCATGAGAACAGTACCAAGACAGGATGTTGCTAAACCATTCATGAGAAATCCACCCCCATGATCCAATCGCCTCCCACCAGGCCCCACCTCCAACACTGGAGGTTACAATTCGACATGAGATTTGTGCAGGGACACAGGTCCAAGCCATATCTCCTTCTGTCTCTGACTTTCTAGGAATCTAAATACAATACGTGAAAACCTGAGTTTGTAGAAGCACATGAGTTCTGCCGCAATGCAATCAGGGTGATCCTCCCATTACTGAGTGTGTGTAAATACTCAGTGGTCTTTATGCTGCCCACAGCTACTCAAAGACCTTCATGGCTTCCTCATCACTTACACAGAAGCCAAGAATGTCCAAGCAGAGTGCTTCCTGCTCTGTTCTGGTGGCTTCAATGCCTAGCACCCCTCCACACACCAATTCTTGCCATATCTCCGCATTCTTCCTTGATGCCACTCCCTGTTTGCTTCTTTCTTTTGAACAAATCCATGTTGATGGTCCGCTGGCTTTAAATTTTGGCTCTTAAATTTCACACCACCAAAGCTCATGGTTAACTCCTAACCAGTCCTTCTCGGAGTCCCAAGTGTCCCTATGGCGATGGATATTGGAGAGTAATTGTGCACCAAAGCATTTGTCCTTGTTTGTCTGTGTGACCAAATTTTGGAGGGTAGCAGATGATGGTCAAGTGATCTTTCACTAAGGTAATGTAAACAGTGGCCTTTTAATTGGCTGGGGATTTGGTAGAGGCAGAACTCCCAGAATATAACAGTTTCTGGGGCTATCTTGGAGCACGAATTTGCACAAGTATTGCTAAGATGCGAGGAGTCTGACAATCAAATATACACTAGTAGCAGCCAACAGGGTCTTGGAGTTATATAGGGGCTGGAGGAGGTCCTGGTCCCAGAATATTTACAGGTCCAAGATATGCCTATCATCATCAAAAATCAGGCTGAACTGTTTGTTTGAGGCCTTATATAGGGCTGGGGGTGGTTATGATGCTTGAACAGAATGCCAAACCTATTTTTCCTTACCCCAGGAAGCTTCGTCTATAATAATTCAACAAGCAGGACTGGAGAGTGGTCATTGATAGGAATGTTACATTGGTTAATTAGCTTCTTCAGAATGACTAGCACAGTTCCCAGGTTTGACCAGAGCTTTATTTCTACCACTTTATAAAAACACATCTGTCAGAGAAAAATGAATTTGCCGACCCAGAAGGACAACTGTGAGAGAGAAGCTCAAGTGTAGCAGAGATAATTTTCTATCAGAGCTTACTTATTCAGGAATTCCACTCTAGGTCATGGCAAATTGAGGAAGGGTCCCTGTTTTGCTCACCTTTGTTTTTGGTGCCACATTACGTGGCAGCATCAGGAATGAATGGGTGACTCTGGGGCTGTCCCTGTATATCCATAATGGAGGCTCCCAGGGCTGAGGAGCCCTCCTAGGTGAGGGAAGCCCTGTAGGATCACCCCACAATCTGGCACATACTATCCTATCTTGTTATGCTCTAAATCTCAACTGCTTTCTTAACTAGTTTGTAAGTTCCCTGCAAGCAGATAATAATAGTACCTGCTTCCTAGGGCGGTTGTGGGTATAAATGAGACCACGTGTACAAAGTGCTTAGCACATTATCTGGTAAATAGAAAATTCTCAATAGATGGCATAAGCCCTCCAGAGCCTAGAACACATTAGAACTTTAATAAATACTAATTACAATAATGAATGTTTGATTACCTCTGTTGAGCTGAGGTCTATTTCCCTGTAAATCTAGATCCCAGAGCACTTGAAACAGGAGGTATTCAGGAGATAGTAGTTATGATAGTCACCCTTAATCCTCCCAAATTATTCCCCTTGTACAGATGATGAAATGGAAACTCAGAGAAGTTACCCATCTTGCTTCTGATCATTCAGCACAGTTGTGGCAGAACTGGGGCTCAAACCCTGAGCTAACTTCAAAGCTTCAGTTTTTAATTACTTTGCTGTGTTGCTTCCCCAGGGAAGTAGGTTGAGATTATGATGATTTCAGCCATAATGGTTTCTATTTTCTGTCTGTATGGATAATAAAGAATTTAATATTCAATTAACCTTTACTGAGCCCTAACATGTACCAGGACCTGCTAGGATTCTTTGTAGGGTACATTTGTGCAATCTACTGAAAGATACCCCCTTTGGGTGAATGTAGCCATGGGCACATGGTGTGGTCAGTAGAAGCTGGGCTGGATTCCAGCCTCCACTTGTCCCCTAGCCTGGGCGCCTGTATGCAGCACACAAACTTCCCAGGTGTATTTGGTGCCCTGGGAACTGGCCACATCATCGAATCTACTCTCTTCAACAGTCCCCTTGCCTCCTCACAGAACTACTTCTTGGGTTTCAGGGCCAAAGGTCACTTGACCATCATCTGCCACCCTCCAAAGTTTGGCTGCACAGAAAAAAAAGGACAGATCCTTTGGTGCACAATTACTCTCCAATATCCATCTCCATGGAAACACCTGGGACTCTGACAAGGGCTGGTTAGGAGTTAACCATGAGCTTTGGCTGGTGTGCAATTTAAGAGAGAATGGGTGACTCAGTGATATGGAGAGGAACTAAAATTTAAAGCCAAGGACCATCAACATGGATTTGTTCAAAAGGAAGAAGCAAACAGAGAGTGGCATCAAGTTAGATCTCAGAGATGTGGCAAGGATTGGGGTGTCCAAGCACAATGCCACTCCACAGATGAAGAGGCTGAGATTCAGAGTTGCGGCATTTCCAAGGCTACACAGGTGTCTGTGCATATGCAGTGTTCAAGTCAGAGTCCTTTCACTTCAAATTCAGAGGCTGGTTAAAGATTGCTGCAAAAGTAATTGCGGTTTTTGCAATTATCTTTTTTTTTTTTTAAATAAAGGCAAAAACCACAGTTACTTTCACACCAACCTAATATAAAGCAGAGTGGTTTACTGGGGTCATAGTAAAGACTGACTTGGAATTCAGGAATCATTGGATAGAATCTGCCACATTTGACAACTACTGCTCTTAAGATACTCTTGCTTGGTTGTAGCCACATCCCTGGTGAGTGGTAACTGTGGTCTCTTGGCACTACAGAAGAGACAGAGTTACAGGCAGGCTGAAGCCCTCTGGTGAGAAAGCACCGGTGAGCTGGGGCTGTGGAATGTGATCACTTGAAAGATATGATGAGGCTCTTGGAATAGTCAGGGTTTCAGGTTTCAGTGCATATGCCGTGATTTTCTCACTGGGGACTGGAAAGTATACCTGCACTTACAGAGTAGCACATGCTCAGCTGAGAGCCTGGAGATCCTGCCAGTGGCTGAGTGGGGCGGGACAGACAGTTGGGTGCTGTGGTTAAGATGCTGGGCTCTGGAGAAAGCATGGCACTTACAAGCAGACCTCTGAGATTAATATCACAGCAATATTTCCTACATGAGGAAATTTACATCTCAAGGGAAGCTGACTCTGTTTCCCCATTTCCTCTCTTATTCTTTCATGGCTTTTCTAGCCCTTTGGAGATTGAGTTTATGATTTCCTTGGTAAGTCACCAAGTCAAATCAGGACCTCTGATTTTAGAATGTGGTTCTAAAGCATTGGGATTTTTTTCCCCCCAGTGAAAGAGATGTATATTTGGATGGGCTATTCTTGATCTACTCGTTATAGATATTTCTTCCTTCCAATGCTGGAGACATTTGAACCTCAAACAACTGGGTGCTGGAAATATATTATAGCAATGTTTCCTACATGAGGGAGTTTATATCTCAAAGGAAGCTGACTAAGAAACAAGCATTTGTAATCCAGTATAATAAGAGCTAAAATAGGCACTCACACACTCAAGGGGAATCAGAGAAGACTTCCTGAAGGAAGTGATGTCTAACTTGATCCCTGAGGGATGAGTAAAAAGTGGAGTGGGAAGAGGGTTTCAGGAGGAAGGGACAGTCTGTGCAGAGGCCCAGAGCAGTCAAAAACGGCTTGTTTGAGGAACAGAAAGGCAAGAAGATAAAAGACCCTGCAGAGTTTTTAAGCCTCATTCATGCATTTGGGCTTTATACTGGGGACAATAGGAGGCCTGGAAGGCTTTTGAACAGAGGATTAAGCTGCCCTGCAGTCGAGAAGGAAAGATCATTGTAGCTCAGTGGAGAAGGGAATGGGATGGGGACAGAGACAGCAGGCAAGGAGGCCAGTGAGAAGGCTGTTGTCATAGTCCAGATGTGAGATTATTTAAGGAAACTTAAAAACCAGTCTAGCTCGAAAACGTCAAAAGCAATTGCAACAAAAGCAAAAACTGACAAATGGGACCTAATTAAAGTAAAGAGATTCTGCACAGCAAAAGAAACTATCATCAGTGCGCACAGACAACCTACAGAATGGGAGAATATTTTTGCAATCTATCCATCTGACAAAGGTCTAATATCCAGAATCTACAAGGAACTTAAATAAATTTACAAGAAAAAAGAAAACCAAACAATCCCATTAAAAAGTGGGCAAAGGATATGAAGAGACAAGTCTCAAAAAAAGACATCTATGTGGCCAACAAACATGAAAAAAAGCTCAACATCACTGATCATTAGAGATTAGAGAAATGCAAATAAAAACTGC
This sequence comes from Pan troglodytes, assembly GCF_028858775.2. NCBI lineage: Eukaryota > Metazoa > Chordata > Mammalia > Primates > Hominidae > Pan > Pan troglodytes. The sequence goes on along the minus strand of NC_072407.2, from coordinate 39,560,933 downwards.
AATAAGATACCATCTCATGCCAGTCAGAATGACAATTATCAAAAAGTCGAGAAACAACAGATGCTGGCGAGGCTGTGGAGATATAGGAACACTTTTACACTGTTGGTGGGAATACAAATTAGTTCAACCATTGTGGAAGATACTGTGGCAACTCCTCAAAGACCTAGAACAAGAAATGCCATTTGACTCAGCAATCCCATTAATGGGTATATAACCAAAGGAATATAAATCATTCTATTGTAAAGACACATGCATGCGTATGTTCACTGCAGCACTATTCACAATAGCAAAGACATGGAATCAACCCAAATGCCCACGAGTGATAGACTGGATAAAGAAAATGTGGCACATATTCACCATGGAATACTATGCAGCCATAAAAAGGAATGAGGTCATGTTCTTTGCAGGAACATGGATGGAGCTGGAAGCCATCATCCTCAGCAAAGTTATACAGAAACAGAAAACCAAACACCACATGTTCCCACTTATAAGTGGGAGCTGAAGCATGAGAACACATGCACACAGGGAGGGGAGCAACACACACTGGGGCCTGTCGAGGGGAGCAGGGGGAGGGAGAGCATCAGGATAAGTAGCTAATGCTGTGGTGCTTAATACTTAGATGATGGGTTGATAGGTGCAGCAAACCACCATGGCACATATTTATCTGTGTAACAAACCTGCACAGCCTGCATATGTGTCCTGGCACTTGAAATAAAATTAAATTAAAATTTAAAAAAACCTGAAAAATCCCATTACTGTACAACATGGCCTCGTTCCATTAGCACGGACAGTCAAGCCTGGACTGCAATTCCAAAGAAAAACAACAACAACAACAACACCCCAAAAATCAATCTAGCTGTGCCCATTGGGAAGGACACCTCTCGCCTTTCACCCTGGAGTAGCTGGGTTGAGGTCATCTACGTCTGAAATCTCTCAGACCACTGTGGTAGGTGAGAACCCAGCTCTCCTGGCCCCCAGACCACTGCTCGGCTCCAGAGCTTCCCCCTCCCTTGCCCTTTCCAGAATCAGTCCTTTCCCCCAACTGGTTAATCTTTGCTTCCAGCACCCCAGTAGCCTCTGGACTGACCACTGCATATTTCATCTGGTGCCCTTTCATTTTCCTTCTGCCCCCTTTTTGATCTTCCCTTGACTTCCCATGACAGATGTGGAGATAAATTTGTTGCTTTCTTGGCTGGGAGCTGGGTCTTCTTTCTAGTTCTGGCCTGACATTTTCCTTAGCTCAGCAGGGCAGAGGCAGCAGCTTCACTCAGGCCTCAGATGGAGCAGAGGAAGAGTGAAGAAGGTCTGGTTGTTGGGTAGTCTTATTGTAGACATGAGGAAAGAAAGAGGAACTAATTCTGATCCCCTCCGTCAGTACAGTGCCCTGTCTCAGTGGTTCTCAATCCCTGCTGCACATAGAATCAACTTCGGGGTCTTTAAAAAAAAATGTCAGCTTCCCACTCCCCAAAATTCTGACTTAATTGTCATGGGAAGATTCCAGGCCTCTGTAGTTTAAAAAGCAGCCCAGGTGGTTCTAATGTGTAGCCAGGATGGAGAACCATAGCTCTATTAACGTGATTCAGAGATACGCTGACACTAGGTGGGGGCATCCAGGCAGGAGTCTCAGCTCTGGCAGTTTTTTTTTTTTTTTGCTGGGTTTGAGCTTCATAGCTTCTTTGAGCTTCATCTATTTCTCCCTCTGTAAAATGCAGAAGTTACTTACTACTTCTTAAGATGGTTAGTTACTGCCTCTTAAGATGGTTAATAGGCCAATCAAGTTATGCATTTGCATTGCTTGGTACATAATGCCCAACTATGAGCACTGATTGGTTATTTTTCTTATTATTTTGCCTTCACGTTAGGCATTGTTCTGTCCTTCTAGTTCTGTTTTTACCCCCAGCTACTTTAGTGTGAATTAAATGATCAGATTTCTATCATACGTCTGTGGGAGGACATGCACTAAATGATGGGAAAAGGCACAGGATTAAAACTCTTACAAAATGATTAAATAGAATAAGTTGGTCTCCAGGGACTCCACTCTCATTTCCTCTTTCTGTGCCCTAAGGTTTATAGACAGGATCTGGGGCCAAGAGAAGCACTTCAGTACCGAGTGAGCAGCCCCAGGGAGGATGGAGAGAATTCCTCTGCTCTGGAAATTTTGTCTTTAATTTAAGTACTTTCAATGCCATTATGAAATAAGACTTTCCATAGCTCCCCTGCTGAAGCATGTTCCATTGATCCCTAGATGGTTACATTTCTCCTGGTGACCTGTGTGGTCTTTTCCTATGAGTACTCTCAGAGTCACCTCCCGTTTCTCCTGTGGCTTCCTTTGGGTGTGACCAGGAGGGCTAGGATGTCTAGCATGGTGGGCCGATGAATGAGTCCTTCCAGTCACGATTAGCTCTGCAAAGAACTCTGCCCCTTACTCCTGATAGCACAAGTGTGTCTTGCTGGACACAGCAGAAATGTCAACGGAGGATGGAAAGGTCAGTGCAAATGCATCACCATGCTAGGAAAAATATTAATATTAATATTAATAGCTCAACACATATCCTTCACAATGAAAAGAACAATGCATCCCTCTCAAAAGATTTGATACTAAAGAGACAGGCTGTGGTGCTCTGGGGCAGCTGAAATTGACTTCCAGAGAGAGGCTCAGAGGGCCAAGTGATGGCTGTTGAGAGAAGCCCAGACATTCACAGCAATGGATTTCCAGCTCAGAGGATATTACATTGCCTTCCCATAAAGATCTGCTCTCCATTAAGACAGAAAACAAACAATGGTTTCAAATACAAGCCTTGAAAGGATTAAGCTAAAGAATCTAACAGCAATTCAATTTCTGAAAGTTGATGCTGTCTTAAAAAGAGGCCGTACAATAATCCTAAAGAATTTTTAAACGTTTTAACAGTACCTAGAAGTCCTTTGCATTGAATCACTTAATAATTCAGCAAACATTACATGCCTAATGAGCATCTGTTTCTCCTGTTTCACCACTAATATATCACAAGGACAGATTTTCCAAATTGCAGGCATCGATTTTTGATTGAACTGCTCCTCACGCAGGCAACTGACTCTGCATAGTGTGATCCAGGGCAAGTAGCTGCATGGATTTAATTGTGTGTCCTGGTGAACTGAATGACTGACTCACTATATAAAGAAGCTTTATTACAAAATTAAAAATGATCATAGCTTGGTATTAATTATTAGCAATTATAAAAATTATTGTGACTTCAACATAAACTTTTATTGTTTCCGTTACATTTTATTTAACAATGGTTAATTCTTTCTCCTGAGCCAACCTCACAATACAGTGAGTGAGATAAAATATATCAAGTGTTTAGCATGGCGTCAGACATTTAGGAAGCAGACAAGAAACGATGGTCTTCAGTTTATCACAGGAAAACTATACTTTTCCCAAAAGATAAAAGCATTTTGGAAAACTGTGGGTTTTCCAAAAGAGAAATAAAAATGGTTCCAGCCTGGGCTGGGTGCGGTGTCTCACTCTTGTAATTCCAGCACTTTGGGAGGCGGAGGCTGGCAGATCACAAGGTCAGGAGTTCGAGAACAGCCTGGCCAACATGGTGAAACCGTATCTCTACTAAAAACACAAAAAATTAGCTGGACATGGTGGTGCATGCCTGTAGTCCCAGCTACTCAGGAGGTTGAGGCAGAAGAATCACTTGAACCCAGGAGGCGGAGGTTGCAGTGAGCCGAGGTTGTGCCACTGTACTCCAGCCTGGGCGACAGAGTAAGACTCTGTCTCAAAAAAAAAAAAAAAAAAAAATGGTGCCAGCCTGTTGGCTGGTCTGATTATCTAGAAATGACAGTGTTCATGAAGTTCAGGGTTGGATATTCGTTGACATTGTTGTTTTTGCCCTTTCTTGAATTAATATAGTAGCTCCCCCTTATCCATGTGTATTAATCTGTTTTCACACTCACGCTGTGGATAAAGACATACCTGAGACTGGGTAATTTATAAAGAAAAAGAGGTTTAATGAACTCATGGTTCCACGTGGCTGGGGAGGCCTCACAATCATGGTAGAAGGCAAAAGGCACGTCTTACATGGAGGTGGCAAGAGAGAATGAAAACCACGCATAAGGGGAAACCCCTTATAAAATCATCAGATCTCATGAGACTTACTTGCTACCATGAGAACAGTATGGGGGAAACCACCTCCATGATTCAATTATCTCCCACCAGGACCCTCCCAGAACACGTGGGAATTATGGGAGCTCCAATTCAAGATGAGATTTGGGTGGGGACACAGCCAAACTATATCACCATGGCTTCTCTTTCTGCAGTTTCAGTTACCTGGTATAGTACAATAAGATATTTTGAGAGAGTGACAGAAAGAGAGAGAGATAGAGATGCCACACCCACATAACTTTTATTACATTATATTATTATAATTATTCTACTATATTATTATTGTTATTAATTTCTTACTGTGCCTAATTTATAAATTAAGCTTTATCATAGATTTGAATGTATAGGAAAAAACAGTATATATAGTGTGTGGGTACATATATATCTATGTATATATATATGTGTGTGTGTGTATATATATATATACACACACGTATAGATATATAGGCTTCAATACTTGCGGTTTCAGGCATCCACTGGAGGTCTTGGAACATATTCCCCAAGGATAAGGGGGGAATACTGTGGTAATATTAGCAGCAACTACTGTGGTAAGCCAGGTCTCCCTAAAGGCTGAACAGGCAGGCCTCCATAACAACTATTTCAGCACTGAGTGGTTAAATTAAATATTAAAAGCCAAAAGACCTAGTGCCCCTATACAAAGGCTGGAATGTAACAAAAGCCCACCAGGAGTTTTGCCTAGGCTTTTCCTGGGCTTTAAAGCATGACAAGATAACAAAGGAACTCTTAACAGGAGCCGTTTAGGATTAAACATGTCTTACTGGGGGTCTGAAGAAACTCCCCAGGCCTCCACAAAGAAGCTTATTAGGGGTCTAAAGGAACTCCCCAAACCTCCATGATTTAGCAGGAGACAAGATAAGGGTAATTACCCCAGCATCTGGACGTATTTGGATCAAGTAAATTTACTAAGGCTCCAGAGGAAGGTGTTCAGGATTCAGATCTTAGTTATAGATTAGAAGAATTTAATCACTTACATCTTTAGACGAATGCACACTTACATGTAGACGTATAGCTTAGAAGGTATATAAGCTCTGGAAAACTTTGTAATTTTGAGTTGGTCTGGCGATATTTTCCAGGCCTTCTCCCTGTACCCAGTTATAGACATAAACTCCCTTCTCCCAGTTCATCTGCATTTTTGTTATTGGGCTGTGAAAATAAGCAGCCTGACCCTTGGTTTGGTCTAGGAGCACTACTGCAACTATTATATTATAATAAATATTAATATTAGTAGGAATAGTGGTAGGTGCGTTCATAATTATGGCTGGCATCAGTTGTTTCTGATTCCCCAGTATTTTGGCCTCTGCTTTCAGTAACAACTAGGCTTTCCTTTATATAATTATCCCTCCCCATTGGATCTGGTCTTGGTTGGGATGTCAGAGTGTACACCTTCCTTTGGCCAGTGGCTCGAAGATGGCACCCTGGTAGAGCTGATCGGTCCTGACAGTGGCACCCTAAAGAGTCCATCATTAGTTCCTGTGGCTGACATATCTGGGGCTCTTCTGCTTCCTGGTTCTTTCCAAACCTTGGCCATTCAATTTAGCTTTTGATTCTTTCAGTTGTCTCAGAGTCATCTAATGTATTTTATTTTCTTTTAAGTTACACAGAGATGATTTGCTTTGCTTAGTAATCAAAGGGCCCTAAATAATACCTGAGAGGTCACATTGGTCATAGTAGCTGTGGTGGTTGTTGTCATCCTTTTTGAAGTCACAGTAGTAATAACTACCACATACTTACTATCTATTATGTTCTGGGCATAGTCTAAGCATTATCTCATATCATCCATCTAACAATCCTGTGAAGTAGCAGATACATACCATTACCACCCCCTTTTGCAGATGAGAAAACTGTGGCTTAGAGAGATCAAGTAATTTGCCTGTAGCTGGTAAGTGATGGAGCCAGGATACAAATGCAGCATCTCCAGCTGTGATCCTTATACCCTTGATCACACCATAGCTTCTCTGTTAAATGACTCTTTGGGATGTGCCTGGCAATGTGCTATCACTTTATATCAATTACCTAGTTTAATTTTCACAAAAATAATTAAGTCTCAGTATGGGTTCTGATGGCAGCCATACAGATGAGGAAACATGGGCTCAGATAGGTTAAATACTTTGTGACTATTGCTCAATCCTAACATTCCAACCAAAGCCATCAAGCTGAGAAAGGTCTGAGCCTGTTGGGAGAAGAATGAAGACAAGGGCCTGGTCTGCCCAGATTTAACCTCACTCACTGTTAATGGAACAGAGAACCTTAAAAACATGTCGAGAATTAGGCTTCCTTTGGAGGATTCTCAGGAGGTTTCGGCAGAGAGGAAAAACTTCCTTGTACTGAGATAACTTTGAAATCCTCATAATGAGGCCAATTTTTTTCTCTTCCTTTCTTCTTTGAGAATTCCAGGCCTGATTAGATCATGCTCTGTACTGGAGTCGGCCAAGGGCCGTGGTTTAAATCACGTGCTCCTGATGACCTTACAAGAACATCTAAGAAGGATAAATCTATTTGTTTTACACTGAGATAATGGAAAATAAAGCTACCCCTGCTCCTCTCCAGGAGACCTTGCTTGCCAAGTTGGTTTTCATAACACACTTTTACAGTTGATTTATCTTCTCTGAAAAGTGAGACAAAAACTAAAAAATTAAGCAGCACTTAGCAGTGCTTTTGCCAAAAACAATGAAAGCCAAGAGCATCATCGTAGACTCTGTTACCAGAATTGGCAGGTTGATGTGTTTCCAGACACAGGAACAAAGACCCCAAATTCCAATGAGTCTGGAGAAATTTTCAATGGCCATCTTTGTAGTGTTTTGTCAGGAAATGAATGATTGGAAGGCACTTGTGTGGCTGCTGCTTGGCTTCTACCATCAACACCACATCCCCCTGCCATTTATGGCCCCCACCTCCAAACTCCCAGGCCGAGTGGGGTTGAAAATTTGGAATTTGTACCCAGGAGGTAGAATGGGGCCACTTTAATAATTATCTGGTCGGGATGATTTTCTAGAGGATGCTGATGAGGGTGGTGTTGGGGAGGAACAAAGGGGATGGCAAAAGAGCAAGTGATTTCTGCTTTGCATTTAGTAGCAGTTACTTCTAGACCCAAACAACTTATTTGCAACTTTCAGAAGCATGGAAGGATGGGATTGTCATTGACTTAGTGTTTCTGTGCCTCATATTCCTTTCTGTAAAATTGGGGCAATCCAGTGCCTAACTCAGGCTAGATGGGAGAATTACATGAGATAATGCATGCACTGTGCCTAGCACAGGGTAAGTGACCAATAAATATTAGGCTTTTGTTATTATTACACTCCCAGCTGCCTTGCAGCTTGGGTCATTCTGGGTCCCCATCTATGCCCACTCTTCTGCCCTCAGGGACTTGTGGCCTTCTTAGATTATATCTAAAATCTTTCCTGGGCTAACATTCTATTACCCAAGCCCATTCCTCTCTGTTTATAGGTGAAGAGAGAAACTGATGCCCAGAGAGGTGAAGTGACTTGTTCAAAGTCACAGTTAGCAAGTTTAATTCTGTTGCTGCTCTTACGTATTAGTTACCTATTGCTGCATAACAAATTACCCTAAGATATGGCATCTTAAAACAACTAACTTGTATTATCTCATGTGGTTTCTGAGGGTCAGGGATCTGGGGGCAGCTTGGGTTTATGGTTCTCTCACCAGGTTGCGGTCAAGGTGCCAGCTGGGGCTGTGGTTTCTGAAGACTTGACTGGGGCTGGATTTCATCATTTCCAAGATGACTCTAAAGGATAGCAGAAAATGCCACCCCAAAATATGCCATTTTGGCTTAAGAATTATTTTGAGCTGAAGGCAAAGGAGAAAAAGCAGATAGATACAAGAAGAGTTATCTGCCCTCCCTCTACTTGCCAGAAACACGATGTAAGTTTGTAAAGGTGCCCTCTCTCTTCTCCCTACCAGGAAGGACAGAAGTTAGTCACTAGAGACAACACTAGACCCTTATAAGCCCAGAGAGGGCACCAGAGAAATCTTCATTAAAAACTTTACCAATGAGTCCTTCTCTTCCATTAGCCCCCACATGTATTTGCCTTTCCATAATTTGCCACCCCTAGAAGCTCAAAGTCCTTTTCCTTTGTCTTATCACTTCTCTAAAACTGTATGGTTCTTTTGTTAAGATGCAATATAAGCCCAAGTTCTAGCCACCCCTTTGCGTTACTCACTGGGTGTTCCCATGTGTATGTGTCATGCACATGTTAATGCAATTCTGCTTGTTTTTCTCTTGTTTATCTGACTTTTATCAGTCTAATTTGCAGAGCCCAGCCAACCAATGAATCTAAGATGGGTAGAGGGAAAACAGTTTTTTCTCTCCAGCAGCTTACTCAGATGGTTGTTGTCAGGAAGCTTTCGTTCCTTGCCTGGGAGCCTGTCCTCAGGGCTGCTCAGGACATGACTTCCCGCAGGGCACGTGATCCAGGAGGGAGTGCAGATGGAGGCAGCAGTGTCTTTCATAACCTAATCTCGGGAGGGATGTGCGGTCACTACTCCCATCTGTGATGGGTCACACATACCAACCCTGGTACACTGTGGGAGGGGATCATGCAAGGTTCGTGACAACCAGGAGGCCAAAATTATGAGACACCGTCTTGCAGGCTGGCGACCACCCCCGTTTAAGTTAAAGACAAAGTCCTTAACAGAGAACTGCTTAACTTATCAGCCTCCACTCATAAAATACTCCTTTTGATCTCTGGGCTTTGGTTTACGCTGGCCTTTTTTCAGTTGCCACACACACCACATTCCTGCCCAGCCTGCCTTTGCAAGTGTTGCTTCCCCCATGCCTGGAACACTAATGTATCACTCCATCTATTAATATCCCATCAATTCTTCTTCATCCTTTAACATTCAGCTCTGGCAACACTTCCTCCAGGAAGCCTTCCCTGCTCCCTTAGCCTAGGTCTGGGCTTCTGGTCATATGCATTGTCTTGGTTGAAATTGAGTCATCAATTATTGAATGGATGTCTCCCTTACAGGAGTATGTGGTCTGACTTGCGCTCTCTGGGTTACAGGCAGGGAGCACGGATCATAGAGTCATGCTTAGATTCCAGGTTTCTTCACTCAGAATCCTGGATCCAGACTCTTAATAACCACTTTTTAATCCTCATTCCTAGAGGGAGAAAAATAGCTGTTATTGTGCCTTGTCCTTATACAAGCCTCTTTTCTTTGGTTCTAAAAATAGAGTGGTAGATTTTCCAGACTAAGCATTGAGCCTATATTTTTGCCTCCAGGCCCCCTACATTGGTCACTAGAAAGCATTTTTTAAACTGTATATTATTTTATTCCCTCATCAATTTGATTATTCTTTGTCAGCCAGCACAGAATTTTAAAAATCACCAGCAATACTCTTTGTCACAGGCATTCTTTGGAGACCCAGGTCTGCTTCTAGAATACATTGGGAGGAAGAATTGGAGAAGATAATTCTTTCTTTTTACCTGGCCTTGGGGTTTGGCATACTGAGAATCGCTTGGGACAGTGGGGATGTCTCAACTTTAGCCTAAAATGGAATTCATGTCTGCAGAAGCAGTGACGGGGGGTTAGCGGAGATCAGGAGGTGATTTGCAGGACAGCTCTCCCACCCTTAACAGGGAGGAACCAGGGGATGGGGAGGAGCCCTTGAAGTCAGCCATGCATTTGAGTCTGGTGGAAAGGAGGCTCCTAAAGGAAAGAATGAGAAACTGTTTACACAAGAGTCTCTGTGAATCTTGAGGGCACAAGGAGGCCCTTTTGAAGGTCTGGGTGACCCCATGTGATGCTGAGGGGAGAGGGACAATCTCCTCACTTCTGAATGGACCAGAGCAGCCTGCTGGCACTTTGAGCAGCTGTGGGAGCAGTGGTAGGTAGCACCCTTGCCGTGGACATTGGCATTCTTGTGATGGACTGGCATCCATGGCCGCTGGGAGGCAAGCATTGCCAACTCCTGGGGGCCTTCAGATGCAGGCAACATAGGGGAATGAGGTTGGAGAAGAGAAAAATCCAGTGGTTGCAACTGGATGCATTGTGTCTAATGGTGACTTGTTGGTTTGTGAGCACCTGAGAGACACTTCCAAGGGATGCTGGGATACAGGAGACTGAGATCTCATGGGGGCGTTGATGTTCCCTAGGATCCTATGGGAGAAAGAGCAGTGAAGTGTGGGAATGGCTGTGATAGGTGACCAGTTGCTACCCACAGGTCAGAGACCTGAGAAACTCAGCTTTATGTAGAATAAACCCACTGAAGTTAGAAGCTTAGTGGACTTTATAGATCACAGAGCTTAACACTTCACTTTACAGAGGAGGAAGCTGAGGCCCAGAGACGAAGGTTGATTTTCCCAGAGTTGATAGCTAAGATGGAGATCTGAGTTCTAGCCTTGCTTCTCTTGGTACCTCAGGGAGTTTGAGGGAACTTACATATATCACTGATATTTTCTTGAGGCCACTGAGACTTGGAAGTGTGCATTGATGCTGATGCCAGCAAGTTGTCACCAGGCTGGGTGACTCTATGTTGTGTGACTGCAGGGACAGACAAAAGCCAGCCTGGGCTGGGTGTGGTGGCTCATGCCTGTAATCCCAGCACTTTGGGAAGCTGAGGCGGGTGGATCACTTGAGGTCAGGAATTCGAGACCAGCCTGGGCAACATGGTGAAACCCTGTCTCTACTAAAAATACAAAAATTAGCTGGGTGTGGTGGCATGCACTTGTAGTCCCAGCTACTCAGGAGGCTGAGGCAGAAGAATCAATTCAGCCCAGGAGGTGGATGTTGCAGTGAGCTGAGATCAAGCCACTGCACTCCAGCATGGGCGACAGGGCCAGACTCCAACTCAAAACAAAAACAAAAACAAACAAACAAAAAACCAGCTTGCCCAAGATGTCTCCGTTGATGGCAGACCCTGGACTCAGCAATGTCCTTCATTGAGGTCATTCCTTTGGGCTAGAGCTAGGTACTTAGCACAGATGCTTTTATTAGAGGAACTGTCTCTAGTCAAGGGGGACAATTCCTGAGGAAGTGGGCTCTGTCAATGAGCATGGGAGAGGGGCTGGAGAAGGGAGCTGGAGCCTGTAGCACTAGCAGAGACAGCAGCAACCATGTGTGATGGCAAGCCTGGGTGCAGCCTGGAGGGGAGGCCCGGGGATGCCAAAAAGGGTGAGCAGATGCTAAAATGGGGAAGGAGTGGAAGTGGAGGACAATGACAAAATGGGCTACTTCTCAATTTTACCTTGAGGCTCCCAGCCCATTTCCCATGCCTCCTCAAGGCAGCAGTCCCTGCATCAGCCATGGGCTCAAAATCCCCCTTCCCTGGGTAACGATGCTTAGGTGTTACTCATTTATGTTTTTGAGTCTTTCTTCCCTGCAAGTCAGGAGGGGGAAAGAAGAGAGGAGAGGGGAAACCAAGGAAAAGAAAGGGGAAAGAGAGAATGAGAGAGGGAAAAGAAGGAGAATAGAGGGGGAGAGAGACAAATATGTGAAAGAAAATGAGAAACAAACATGTGTGCAGAAAGAGAGACGTACAGAGAGACACAATAAGAGAAAGGGCAGACACGAACAGTAAATTGCTTCCAGAGTGGAAGGAACAAAATACACCCTCTTTCAAGGACTTCTGGGGCCACTGTTTAATAGCATCCAGCCGCCTGGCCACAGGTGGGCCTCTCACCTAACTCCCATTAGAGCGCCTTGCCTCTGGAAACCTGCATGATTTATGGGTCCTCTGGGCTCATGGCTAGACAGCAACCCCCACCCCCCACCCGCCACATACAGGTTGGCCTTCAGTTGCCCTCCTGCCTGCATGTGGTCCAGCAGGTGGATTTGAATTTCTGATGACTGCAGACACCTGTGTTTCCCTGAAGTGCTCACCATCGTGATGGAGAACAGACCCAGGCCATACCCAGGAGGAAGAGCCCAGTGGAGGAAATAGGAAAGGCAGACTTGTTGGAGACATGAAATATCACTGAAAGTGTGGGCCCTGTTCGATTTCATTAACTGTTTACATTTCCCTGGCTGCATTCCACTGATCACCTGACCAAAAACAGAACTGGAAGCACAAACCTGAAATGAGATCAGATTTTCCAATGAAATATGATAAGAAAAAAAGAGTCCAGAGCCAAATCACAGGTAAATTGGCCCAGGTCACCAGAGGGACATTCATGAGGAGCCCGGTGTCAACACAGCCCTGGTCCAGTCTGACTTATGGTTGTGCTGAGGCCCTGGGAGGCCCACTGTGAAGGAGAAAGTGTAAAGCAGGTTCACAGAGCCCAAGGGAAGCATGTGTGGGCTTGGATTTATGGGGGCCCCCTTTCGGAGAGTAGCATACTTCCTCAGATAATGATGCTGTTGCAGCTCATGGAAACTCAAGATGCAAAGTTTAAGGCCCATGTTCAATCCAGCAGGGCAGAGGGGAAAGAGAAGACTTTGTTACAAATCCTAAATCCCTTTAGATGCAACACAATTCATGCTGCTCACCTCTAAGCCGCTTAGCAAAGAGTAACCATTTAATTCCCACGGAGCATGCCTGGAAAATTCTCCCTAGTCCATAGATACCAGGTTTCAAGGGCTGCTGCTTCTGCTTAAAGGAAAAAGTGTTCCCTGCTAAAAATCTTCATGACTCTCCTTTACAGCCTATTGAAAGAGCTTTTTCTCCTCTGTCAATTTTCCAGCCTATGACATCAGAGGAGGTAACTTCTGCTTCTTTAAGTCCTCACTCCTCAAACTAGTACACAGACTAGCCTTTTTTGGGCATTGTTTGGGACCTTGTTAGGAATGCAAAATCTCCAGTCCCTGTCCCATTCCTGGTGGGTCAGAATAGTGCCTTCTCAGGGGAGCAGCACTGGGAGGTTGAATATGCAGGGGTTGCAGTAGTTAGATTGGCCTTGGTAAGCTACAGCCTAGGCTGTTGTGGCCTGTGCAACACCTCCATCTGTGCTACTATGGCCATTCTGTTTATGTGCCCATCATGCCAGGCCTGGGTGGCTGATGACAAACAGTGGCTAATGTCAACTGGATGAGCCATTTTGTCTACTGTGTTGCTCAATGCCTCTTCCATGGTGGAGGCTTTCTTGTTGACCACTGTCACTGTACCCACTCCCATATGCCCATCCACGTGCCTGTACTATAGACTTTCTTGGCTCCAACTATTCAGTCCATTTCACTTCAGGCTCCTGATCAGCCAGCAAAGTCATTCACCCCAGCCCATGAGTCTACAGACATATTCTCACCTCAGACCACTTCTCCTTCCACACAAAGCAGATGACAAGGTACACTACTCAAAGCTCCACCCATTGGAAAGATCTTTTCTCAGCACTGTCTTTCAAAGCTACTCTTGAAAGTGGCTGCAATGTACTTACCACCCACCTTCAGCTTGCACTCAACAACCAAGATGTCCCACCTGTAAACCAAGCTTGGGGTTCCCTCCTTCAGATAGTTGTACTGGGAATTCCCCTAACCATATGGCCACAGTGCAAGCTGAGAGAGGGGCACTGGACAGCCATGGAGGATGGCATGTGGGTCTGGAGTTTCCACTCATGGAGCTTGATTGTTCCCTCTGGTCCTGCTTGGGTTTGATTCTGGATAGGCCATTTCCATCTTAAGATGGATTGCCATGGGCTTGTATAACTTTAGGACTTGGAGGGTCTGATAGAACTCAGCTCATGATGGAGAGTTTCATACTTGTGGTCACTTGATACCCCAGGGACAGGTGTTCTATGTCCACTGGGGTCTAGGAACATTCCACTATTCACTCTTCAAAAAGCATAGAATTCTCTGCTGCAGATGGCATGACCTTGGTCCAGAACATCAGGGGCTTAAGTTGATTCTCCCACTGGGGCTTGCATAGATCCATAATGCACCTTTTGCCCCCATTGACATCTCCAACACAAAATCTTTTGCCAGGTCATATGTTCCATGTGGCCAAGCTACTTGCATTACAGCCGGGACTGACTATAGATCCCTTTCTTGCTCCAGGCCCCATGCAGTCAGCTACCTTTTAGGTCTCCTGGGTTGAAGTGGCATTGAGAGGTGTGAAATGTATTGTCTCCAGAGCCCAACCAAAGAAGGGTTCTGGAGGCAACCAATGTCAGACATTGTACTTCATTCTTTGTAATAGAGGATGCAAGATGCAGCATTTTATCCTTTACTTTGAACAGGATCTCTCAGCATTCTCCTAATCACTGGATCCCTAACAATTTTACCAATGCACCATGTTCATGCAGCTACATAGAGTTTATCTCCTACCATCTGAAGTGAGTTGTTTCACCAAGGCCTCCAGTGTGCTAGCCACCTTTTACTCTCCCTGCTCTGTTATTGATGTAATGGATCAATGTGTTATCCTGCAAGATGTCCAGATACTCCAGATTGTTTCTGACTATATTGTGATGACTGCAAGAGAGTTAACATACACTTGGGACAGTACCATACATGCATATTATTGTCCATTGCACATGAACAAAATTGTTTCTGATTCTCTTCTCTGATTGTAATAGAAAAGAACTCATTGGCTGCATATCATGCACCTGAGTTGACATAGATCTTCTCTAGCAATGAGACCATGCATGATAAGGCAGCCATAATTGGATCTACTACTTGGTTGAACATGTGGTAATCTACAATTATTCTACATTTGGCAGGGACTAGACTGGTGAATTAAGTTGAGATAGGGATATATGAAAGAGTTTATCATTGCTGCGTCATTAAGATCTTTACGGGTGACAACAATCTCCAACTATACCCTTTGAATGAGATATTGTCTTTGATTCACTATCTTAGTGAGAGGATGGCAGTTTCAGAGACTTTTCCCCTGTACCCTCATTGACTGGGGGCTGCCTGGGAAGAATGTGGCCTTGGCTCAAATGTGGGAGTTAGGTCATTTTGGATAGGCTTGAGAGGGTCCCCACATATCCTGAAACCGTAAGCAAATATCAGAATGCATGTATATTTTTCTAGAATCCATACCTTTTTATTGAATTCTCAAAGGATTCTTTAACACTCGAACGATAAAGTTACACTGATATGAAGCCTCCCTTGATCCTTCCATTTTCTCCAGGCCTTTTTCATATTCTCTCTTGTTTAAAGAGTTGATGATGTACTTCGATGCCAGCTACTCTGGCCTTCTTTGTGCTCTGCAAGAACAGTAAGCCCATTCCCAGCTCAGACCTTTTGCATTAGCTGTTCCCTCTGCCTAGAGTGTCCTTTCCTCAGAGGCTCCCATGGATGGTTTTCTTTTTTTTGTTAACCTCAGTTTTCAGTTTAAATGTCACCTTCTCATAGAGGCCTGACCTGATTCCACAAAATAGTCACTTTCTATCATATTCTCTTGTTTCATTTCTAACACTATCATCATCTGGTTTTCTTTCTTTATTGCATATTTTTGTCTGGCAGTACATGAACTCCATAAAAATGGGAATCATTCATCTTGCTCACCATGTTATCCCCACCGCCTAGAATAGTGCCTGGCATATAGCAGACACTCAAAATGGTTTCTGAAATAAATCGATAAATGCTTGTTTTCTTTATCCGTCTGAAAATGGTTTCCTACGTGTTCCCCCCTTATGTCATCTTTATAGCGCTATAAAATTTATATATAATTATAAACAAACCAAGCATATAAAAAAAGCTTAGGTAATAACAGATACCTATGTACTTATCTCAAAGATGAAACAGATGTTAACATTTTGCTTCAATTATTTCAAATTTTGCCTGTGCTTCTTTTAAATTTTTGCTAAAAATTTCATACCCCATATTTTGCTCTGCGCTTCCTTCTCAGCAGTAACTGCTATCTTAAAGAAAGAAATGTCATTTCTTTATATGTTTTAGTAGTTTAATGATATGTGCTTATATTTATAAATAATGCATGCTATTTTTTGTATGTTCTGAGATTTTATATAAATGCTTGCATGCTGTAGATATCTTTTGGTAATTTGGTCCTGGGTACTTTACATTGTTGTTGAGCCACAGGATTAAACAACTCTGGAGCCATTCTACCTGTGGGCTTATTGTTATATGAGAAAATAAAATTCCTTGTTATTTAAGCCACATGAATTTGGTTTGTTTTTATGTACAGGGAAGCCTCCTAACTGCGATAATCTAACTCTATTTAAACATTCCTCATTGTTGAGTCCTTAGGCTCAACAATATCTATATTAAATGTGGCTGGGCTGGCAGTTTTCATTTGGCTGCATGTTTACTGATATATAGACAGTTTTAGTTTCTCCTTTAACCCATGTTGCCCAATCCAGAAACCTTTTGTATTTGTATTTTATTTCTGTGTGCTATGGTCTGATTGTTTATGATTTCCCCCAATTTATATATTTAACACTAATCCCCATTGTTACAATGTTTGGAGGGGGAGCCTTTGGGTGATGGTTAAGTTATGAGGGTGGAGCCCTCATGAATTGGATTGGTAGATGCGTATGGGGCTGTCCTAGTACAATCAGGCTGCTATAAGAAAAATACAATAGACTGGAGAATTTATAGACAATAGAAATTTATTGCTCACAATTCTGGAGGCTGGGAAGTCCAAGCCCATGGTGTCAGCAGACTCAGTGTCTGGTGAGGGCTCACTCTCTGCTTCATAGATGGTGCCTTCTTGCTGTGTCCTAACATTGCAGAAAGAGCAAACAATCTCCCTCAGGCCTCTTTTATAAGAATACTAATCTCCTTCATGAAGGCTCTGCCCTCATGACCTAGCCACACCCTCAAGTTCCCACCTCTTAATACCACCGCATTTGGGATTAGGTTTCAATACATTTTTAGGGTACACAAACATTCAGACCATAGTGGTGACTGAAGAGATCAGGGCTCTTCCCTTCCACCATGTGAGGACTCAGCTGTGAACCACATCATCTGTGAACCAGAAAGTGAGACCTCACCAGACAACAAATCTCCTGGGACTTTGACCTTGGAATTCCCAGCCTCGAGGACTGAGAGAAATACATTTCTGTTGCTTATAAGCCACCCAGTTTATGGCATTTTGTTCAGCAGCCTGAATGAACTAACACTTTCAGTTGCTTAAAACAATAAAATGCATTATCTTGCCCAGCTTCTGAGTGTCAGGAATCTGGGAGCAGCTTAGCTGGGTGGTTCTGGCTAGGAGTCTCTCATGAGGTTGCAGCCAAGTTGCTGGCTGGGGCTGCAGTCATTTGAAGGACTGGGGGATATGTTCTCAAGCTCATTCAGGTGACTACTGTCAAGAGGCTTCACTTCCTCTCCATGTAAGACTCTCCACAGGGTTTTTCCCAGATTCTCCCAGACAGAGTAATCTGAGCGAGAGAGAGAACAAAGGGGCTCCTCCAGCACACCACCATGCACCAGCCACAACCACATGGTCATTAAACTGGGAATCATCTTTGACTGCTCTCTCACTGTTATCCTCCACGTATCATCAATCACAGATCTCATCCTTCTAACCTCCTCAGTGCCTCTCAGTTCAAGCCACTTCTCTCCATCCTATTTTTAAAAACTCCAAGATGAGGTGCTCATAGACAGATAGATAGTTACAGTAGTTATAATATTAAAAAATAGTACACATTGATTGAGCTCCTATTATGTATAACAGCATCATTGTAGTCTTCTCACCAAAATTCAGAGGTAGCTATTACCCCCTTTTGACAGAGGAGGACACTGAAACTCAGAGGGACTGATGGACTTGCCCAGGTTCATACATAGTAGAGCCTTGATCCATATGGGGATCTTTTCACCACAGTGACTTTTTTGTGTGCCACTGTACTCCATTACCTTCTCTTGGAGTTATTCTATTTTTTTGTTTTCTTCCCTACCCAAATGACTCAACTGTTTTTGAGTTAGCCACTTGGACTGTGGTCAACGTTTTTGCCAGTGTTCTCTGTAAAGCTTTGCAGTTCAGTTGCATAGCAGACAACTTTTTTAAAAATTGAAGTTTATAAATATACATATGGATGTCAAGAACAGGTTTCCTCAAGTGATCCAGGAGCATATTAACTATGAAGGAGAAAAGCTTGCCGGCTTTCAGCAATTTGTGTGAACAATGACATAGAGCCAGAAGAATGTGGCCTGAGAAAGAACCACAGTTGTACCTACCCCCTTGCTGGCTCCCAGTGGAAGGGAGTGGAGCCGAGCCAGACCTGAGGCAGAACATGATTGCTCATTGTGTAGGTGAACAGCCGGGATTCATTAGGGCTGGAGACTTCCATGAAGGGGCCAGTTACAGCAGGCTCCAGTGGAAGGGCCCTTTGTCTTTTCCACAATCCTGCCCTTCTCCATCTCTGGCCTTGGCTGACTTGAACTTGGTGTTTTGCACAGCTGATGGAAACCAAACTTAATTACCAGAAGTCTGGGATGCCTCTTATAGGTTTGCAGACCAGTTCCACCTCTGTCCTGTTTCCTCTGGCTTTCCCAGTGTGTGGTTGCTGCTTAGCTGCTGATCTGCAGAAGTGATAGCTGGGAGATAGAGGGAACTGTAAGAATTCACAAAGACAGTCTCCTCTGCTGTTTCTTCCTGTGGATTCACATGCAACCAGCCTCCCTGGTGGCACTGAAAAAGGTACCATGTGAAAATTAGTGGGTATTATGACTTGTAATTAAATGGGTGGCCTGACTCTGTCTATTACAGCCAATTTTTTATTCCTGATGCTGATTATTGGTAGATAATTCTTAATTCCAGGTATCATGCCCTATCTCCCAGCATGCCACTTTGTCTTTTTCATACACAGCCTTTCTTGTGATTTATTCTCCCCGAAGCAAGCAGTGGTAGGAGGTGAGGGCAGAGGGGGAGATAAGCATCACAGAAACAGTTAACATTTACTGATATCTTAGTATATTTTAGGCACTGTTTTGAGCTCTTTACTCTAGCCCTAATGGCAACAGGTACTATTCTTCAGACTTAACAGATGAGGAAAACAAGGCCATCATAGGTGAAATAACATGCCCAAGTGTACACAGGTAGCGAGTGGTCCATCTGCATTCAACATTAGTCAGTATGGTCCAGAGCAAGTGCTCTTAAGTAAGAAATAGTTTTTTAAAGGTGAGGAGGAGGTGAGAGGGCCCTCCAAATGTCCACTGTGCAGTTTAATAGCCTAGACTCAATGATTGTATATATTCACAAAATCACTTTCCCCAAATCTGAGAAATATTTGGTCCATTTTTCAATTTTAACTTATGAAGATTAGTGATTCTAAAAAAGTTGGGAGTTTGCAAATGAGAAGGCTATGGCTCCCTCTTATTCAAAAACCTGCATGCAAAAATTTGCATATGATTTTGGAAGATTCAAAGTCCCTCAAAAAACCCCATCTCAACCAGGAGCTTCCAGATTAAGAATCCTTGATTTAGAACAATACTAAACTCTATCAATATGAAAAATGCAGTTGACCATAATGGGGACAGAGAAAGGTAAACTTGTGTAGGAAAACAGAAATTTGTGTAGGGCTGAATGTCCACAGTAAACTACTGACTTTTCTGTATCATAATAACAGTTCTCCTCTTTCTCTTCCAGCCCTGGGATTATTGTGCAGTTCAACAAGGTAATATCTGATTACTGCTTTGACTTCTCCGGAAAAATACATCCTCCACCTTTGCAGAGCATCTTTTTGAGAGTTTCTTTCCAGGTCCTCAGCTCTAGGAAATTTACAAACCCAAATTAGTGACAACAAACTAACAAATCAACTCTTGAAGGGGATTCCAGAAACAGAATAAGGGCCTCTGTTTCCAGACCCCTGAATCTAGAGAAGTAAAGACCTGGTACCAGGGGCTTCCTTAGCAAGTAGCCAAACAGGTTTGTTGGGAAGGAAAAATAATCTTTCTTCCCTACCCATCTTAGATTCCTTGGCTGTGGCCCTGTAAATTAGAATGACAAAAAAAGAAAAAAACAGATTAACTAGAGAAAAACAAACAAAAGTTTTTTATTAACTGTGCATGGTGCTTACATGTTGAAGTACCTAGTGAGGAGTAACTCAAAGAGATGGTTAGAATTTGGGTTCATATTGCATTTTTAAAAAGAACAATAAATTTGCAGAGAAGTGGCAAGACAAACAAAAAGGACTTTGAGCTTCTAGGGGTAGCAAATTATGGGAAGATAAAAAAATGGGGGTCCTAATGGGAGATAAGACTAGTTAGTAAGTTTTGGTATGTAGATTCCTCTGGGATGATAAGGGTCTAGGGTTGTCTCCAATGATTAACTTCTGTCTGTCCTGGTAGAGAGGGGAGGTGGAGACACTATACTTTTATAAATTCAAGTCTGCTTTTAGGAAAATGGGGGGAGAACAGAGACCTATTCTTGTATCTACTTCTTCTTAACTGCTTTCAGCTCAAAATAATCCTTATGCCAAAGGGGCATATTTGGGGGTGGTATACACTGCTACCCTTCAGGTTCATCACCTAGAGCCCCATCCTGTCAGGGGGATGCAATTCATGTAGGGATGAGGCTGCTTGGTATTGACTCAGAGAGGTGTGTGTGGTGGGGGCTGGGAGGTGGGGAGAGGGAAGATGAAAAGAAACCCCACGTGTCATGGGAAGGACCAGGTGGAGATAGTTGAATCATGGGGACAGTTACCCCCATAAAAGTTTTAATTTTGTTCTCTAGATGTTGGTGGGCCCTGGTGGTTTAGGAGTAGGGTGTGCTGAGCTCAAAGCAAAGTCTTGGGAAGAGAAGTCACCCTGGACTATTGATGAAGGCCTGGAGTCAAGATTAAGAAATGGAAGTGGAAGGGAAAAGATAAGGGGAGAAACCTGAGGAAGGTAGAATCTGTAAAGCTCAGGTGCTGCCAGCTGGAGTTGAAACAGACTCCTGAGAGGCTCTTATGCCTACAGTTATTTGGGAACTAAGTCATCTTCTTCCCACTCCCATCACCAAAGGACCAGGACTGGTTGGCCAGCAACAAGGTGAACCTCCCTTCTTCTAACCTCTGCCCTCTACCTCTTAGGTATATGCTGCCCTCTGGTATTCTGCTCCTGTTTAAGGCTACTCTTGGTGCTTATTTTAAACTGATTTCACCTCGATATGGAAGTTGAGTGTAGGAACAAGACTCATACCATGGGATGTTCTTGGGGGCAGTCTCAGGTCAGATAATAGAGATAATGATTAATATTTATTGTGCACTTAATATGTGGTAGGCTCTGTGCTATGGGCCTTACATGCATAATCTTATTAAATTCTTCCAGTGATCTACAAAGTAGGTCTGATTATTATTTCCATTTTACAGATGAGAAGACTGAGATTCAGAGAGTTAACTTGCTTAAGGTCACACAGCCAGAAAGTGGTGAATCAACAATTAGAACACAGGCCTGCTGAGTTCTTGCTTCCAGTCACTTCACTGCAATAGGCCCCCAGAAGCAGGGCTGGAGTTCAGAAATTCTTTCTAGTAGAGCATCTGTGTCAGGGCTCCTGACCTTCTGACCTGTCGTGAGCTTTACAGATTCTACCTTCCTCAGGTTTCTCCCCTTATCTTTTCCCTTCCACTTCCATTTCTTAATCCTTACTCCAGGCCTTCATCAATAGTCCAGGGTGACTTCTCTTCCCAAGACTTTGCTTTGAGCTCAGCACACCCTACTTGTAAACCACCAGGGCCCGCCAACATCTAGAGAACAAAATTAAAACTTTTATGGGGGTAACTGTCCCCATGATTCAATTATCTCCACCTGGTCCTTCCCACGACACGTGGGGTTTATGGGAACCACAATTCAAGATGAGGTTTGGGTGGGGACACAGCGAAGCCATATCAAATGGTGAAATACAATTCTGCATATGTAGCATCCTAAGAAGCTCTATAGCCTAGTGGCTAAGACTACAGCCTGTAGGCCTAAGTTGCCCGGGTTCAAACTCTGGCTCTGCCCCTCACTAACTGTGTGGCCTTGGATGAGTTATTGAATCCTCAATGGTTCCGTTTCTCTAATTGTAAAATACAGAGGCTAGGTTTATTGTGAGGAATAATTGAGTTAATACATGTAAGGTACATGACACCTGGCACGAAGAAGTTTATTAAAAAAAGTCACCTATTATCTTATAAAACATCCTTCTTCCTCACTTCGAGATGTCACTTGCTATCTTGTACGTAAACTGAGCCCTTTCGGTGGAGGCAGTGAGGGTTCTTGTGTGTTCTTCTCCATCCCTGCCTGGCGTGTGCGCAGGAGCTATTTATGTTGCTGAATTCACCATCGTGGGGATCACAGGAAGAGGAAAACTTTTTCCAGTAGCTCAGGAGCTGTTTGTGTCGCTGAATTCACCATGACGGGGATCATAGGAAGAGGAAAACTTTTTCCAGTAGCTCAGGAGCTGTTTGTGTCGCTGAATTCACCATGACGGGGATCATAGGAAGAGGAAAACTTTTTCCAGTAGCCTGTAGTTGCAAAAGATAATAAGCTTTCCAACCTGTGATCACCTGGAGCAAACGGAGAGGAAAGGAGATAAACGAGGAGTGTTGGGTGCGGAGTGGAGGAAGGCTCCCTTTCTCCTCCCATCACCAACTCCTCCTTCTCCTCAGGCCAGGCTTTTAATCAGGCTCCCCGCGTGCAGTCAGAGAGGGCAAAGCCAGCTCCCGTCTCAGCCTCCCGTAGGAAGATCTCCCGGCCTCACCTGAGCGCCCCGCAGCCCTGGGTACCTCTGCTCCCGCCCAGGGTCCTACGGCCCCTCCTCCCATCACCCAACACTGGGACCCCACCTGTACCTAGGCTGGCCTCCCTGCCCCGCAGCTTCCTTTGCAGCCGCCGTCCCCGGGTCTCCAGGCGTGGCCACACCTCCCGGGGCCCCGCAAGGGTTAAGGCAGCAGAGAGGAGAGGTTTGGGCTGACGTCGCTCTGGCTGAAGGTGGTTCCCCTCAGATGAGGATGGGAGAGCCTGGCGAGCTGAAACCCGAGCTCCCGCTCAGCTGGGGCTCGGGGAGGTCCCTGTAAAACCCGCCTGCCCCCGGGCCTCCCTGGGTCCCTCCTCTCCCTCCCCAGTAGACGCTCGGTCACCAGCCGCGGCAAGGATGGAGCTGGGTTGCTGGACGCAGTTGGGGCTCACTTTTCTTCAGCTCCTTCTCATCTCGTCCTTGCCAAGAGGTACTGTGAGTAGCGTCCGGGACACCCTAGGAGGACACCCTAGGAGGGAGCATTTTCCTCCTGGGGTCTGCCTGGGAGCAGGACTGGGAGTCTCAGGAGGTGGGCTGTGTGTGTTTGGGGTGAGGGGTTGAGGGAGGGGGGGCTTTTCCAGTGATAATTTTAGGGACTTGGCTGGTGGTGCTGGAGCTCCTGTGGCCCTCCCTGAGACTGTGACGTGGTTTTGTCATCCCAAATCGTGGGGCTGTACTGTCTCAGGAAAGCGGACCAGCTCCTATTTTATTTGCTCTTTTTATCATTTTAAAAGTACCAAATTGCCTTAGGGAATCAATTCTGAGTTACCCGCTCTGACTTGCAAAAGCGAAGTTTCTCTTGGAAAGGGCTCCCTCAGAGGTGAGCAAGAAAGAAAGAAGAGAGGGAAAGAAAGAAAGGAATAAAGAGCAGGGCTTGCTTGGTGTTCTTCTGGTGAATCTTGCTTCACGAACTCCTACAGCCATACCCCTTCGGAGTAGATGCAAGCACAGGAGATTGACTCACTCAGCATATATAGACACACTTCCTTTCTGATGAGAGTGAGAAAGAAGAAAAAGCCAAGGTTAAAAGTGCAGATTGTTTCTGGGATGCACAGGGTTTGTTTTGAAAGAGCTCTGGCTTCTTTGGTTTTCATATATCATTTTCTAAGCCACAATCCCCAGGTCAAATGGGCTTCTGGGGACAAATGAGGCTGGGACATGATACGGAGATCCAGCTAAGGGCAGAAGCGAGGACATGGCAGGTCCTGCTTGCTGGCAGGCAGGGAAGTGGGAACGTCATAGGAACATCTGTCCTTCTATGGCCCAGGGGGTAAAGTGAGACCTCATGAGGTGAGGGCAGGCTGAGATGTACAGAAATGACCAAACGGGGCAACTCTGAATAGGGGCAGGTTATGTATGAGCCTTCGCTGTTTCCCTTCTGTGCTGGTTACCTGTCACCTGAACTCTATCTGAGAGCTGGGTGCTCTGCCGCTGCAAGTAGCTGGCAGGTGCCTGAGAATGAAACAGGCCAGGTCGGGTGGGGAGGATGCTAAATGCAATAACCTGTGTAGAAGGGAAACTTAGCCATAGGCACATCCCTTCATGATCAACGAAAAGCTGAGATACACAAACCCCCCTGCCCTTCATTTTGGTCAATACTTTCCATCTACCTAGAGCCTGCCTGCCCAGGTAGGATCTTCCTTAATGATTTACAATAAAGATGGTGAGTGTTTCATTTGAATTTTGCCTCCATGGTGTCTGGAGCAGCCCAAAGACAATAATAAAGGAAGAAGGAGCCCTTCATAAGGGCTGACAATCCATAAACCTAAACACTTGCCTAGGGGTAAGTGGGTGACTTTGCATTAAGGCACCTCCCTACTTCATCTTCGCCTTTGCATGGTGTCGGTGGACCAGCTCCAGAGGACCTGGTTCTTCTCAGAGTGCCAGGGCTCAGTGGATTTGATTCCTCAGGGTTACATCAGCGTTCCCCTGCTTCCTGTTTTATTACATGGCAGGTGAGGCGCTTCAAAGCCATAAAAGTTTAAAAGAAAATAAAAAAACCTGAGCTGCCTCTTTTCCCTAGCCCAGAATCTGAAAAATCCATTTATTTCTGACCCGAGAACCTCTTTTACCTTTGGCTGTGAAAAAGCTTCAGGGAGGATGCGCAGTTTGTTGGTAGCTAAACTGCTGCCTGAACCAGAGCGCAGCTTCATGTGTTTAGCAAGGATATTTTAGTTGTTGAATGTTTTACTCACATTTCGAGGGAAGACGGAGGAATGGCGTGGAGAAGGAAAATATTTCCTCAAGGAGTGAAGGAAGTCCACTCCCTGCTGGGATGCTGAATCTGGCCCCAGGCAAGAAAAGCTTGGAAGCATATTTCCTCTAATTAACTTTTCTAAAAAGAGTATTTGCTGAATTGTAAACATCCACTGGGATGGTACCAGAGAGTGTTGTTGCTCACTGGCATGTGACACATGTTGGGAGGATGAGAATCCAAACATGAGGCCAAGTGATAACCCAACATAAACAGAATGAGGGGAGAAACCCAACTCCACTGACTTCACCAAATTGCAGTAGCTCTGCCAGTGTGATTCTGCCGAAGAGGAAAACCTCATTTAAAATATGGGACTCTTGGGAATGAAAACTTAATCTGGAGAACTTCACAAGTGTTGCTTCCAACAGACATTAACTTGTGGGGAATGAACATAAATGCAACCAGGGAAGATAATTTGAAGTGCAGATATTCAGTGGGCAGGAAAAGCCAGCTGAGAAAGGAAACATGGAAAGAAAGCAAGGGAGAAGGAGTGGCAAGAAAAATGAGATGTGAGATTACACTGGGATGTCTTGGCAAATTCCTAGGAGAAAGCTAGGAAAATTGGGCCTTCTTGGCACGGGTGGATTTTTGCGGGGATCATGAAGAGGGTGTTCCCCTAATATACACTCTAAGAGCTCCTGGCATCCCCAACAGGAAAATAATTTAATGATGGGAACATGGAGTTTAGGAGCTGAGAGTGACTTTAGAAATTATTTTAGTATGAGTCCCTCAATTCAGAGGACGAAGAGATTAAACATCAAGCAAACATTTAGTGAACATTTATTAATGTGTCCAGTCTTTGAGCCAAAGGCTTTATGTGCATTAATTCTCAGACCACCCTGAAATGGCATTGCTATTATTATCCGTGTTTTACAGATGAGGTTCAGAGAGGTTCTATGATACACAGAGGTTTAAGGATATACAGGTATGGTTCCCCCAAAAATTGAACATAGAATTACCATTTGATTTAGCAATTCAATTTCTGGGTGTATACACAAAAGAATTGAAAGCAGGGACTTGATTAGATATGTTTACATCAATGTTCATAGCAGCATTATTCCCAATAGCCAAAAGGTGGAAACAACCCGAATGTCCATTGATAAACAAGATACAGTATACACCTACGATGGAATATTATTCAGCCTTAAAAATAAAGGATATTCTGATACATGCTATAACACAGATGAACCTTAAGACCTTATGCTAAGTGAAAGAAGCCAGACACAAAAAGACAAATGTTCTGTGATGCCACTTATATGAGGTACTTAGAATAGTCAAATTCATGTAGACAGAAAGTAGGGTGGTAATTGCCAGGGCCCAGGAGAAGATGGAATGGGAGTTATTATTTGATGGGTACAGGGTTTCAATGTGGAATAGCAAAAAGTTCTGGAGATAGATGGTGGTGATGGTTGCACAATAGTATGAATGTACTTATGCCACTGAACCATGCACTTAAAAACTATTTGAGGCAGGCGCAGTGGCTCATGCCTATAATCCCAGCACTTTGGGAGGCCAGGGCGGGGAGATCACGAGGTCAGGAGATCGAGGCCATCCTGGCTAACACAGTGAAACCCTGTCTCTACTAAAAATACAAAAAATTAGCTGGGCATGGTGGCAGGTGCCTGTAGTCCCAGCTACTCGGGAGGCTGAGGCAGGAGAATGGTGTGAACCTGGGAGGTGGAGCTTGCAGGGAGCCAAGATCATGCCACTGCACTCCAGCTTGGGCGACCGAGTGAGACTCTGTCTCCAAAAAAAAAAAAAAAAACCAAACAAAAAACGATTTGAAAGGTAATTTTTTGTTATGTATATATTTTCCACAATAAATAAATAAACAACTACACTGGCAGAGTAGTGGAGCCCAGGGTGAGCTCAGGCTGTCTAGTTTCTGAACCCAAGTTCCTCCGTTACCTGGAGGACATATATTCACACATCCAGCACATGGACTGATTATGCTGATGGACATCTAACTTTGTTAGGGTTTCAGGATGCACATGAAGCAGGGGAAAGAGAGCCCTTGCTAGCTCCTGTTTTAGTGGCATTGTTGCTGCTTCTTGGCTGGTTGTGGCAAAGAGGGAGACTGTGCTGACAGACCACAAACTGGCAGCCTTTGGAGCCAAAAGGCCTGCAGAATTTATTTAGTAGGATGCAAGTGCTTCAGAGTGTTTTGAACCTGAATGTCTTGAGGTAGGCTGGATCCTCTCTAGGGTCTGACACTCCACCTCTCAACCCATATGTTTAATACCTGCTAATCCTTACTAGCATTTGAAGTTTTGACCTCCATTTCTGAGAGGGATGGGACAGGAAGGGGGAATGAGAGGGAGAAGGTGGAAGGCTGGATGGTGAATGGAGGGAAACAAGGGAGTTCAGCTGCTGAGGACTAATTGGCCAACAGGATTTTTCAGAGCATCTGGTACATCAGACTTTTATCAGTGTCTAACATATTTTAATCTGTATATTTCATGGAGCATAATCTTACCTCTCTCTGTGACCTCCAACTCTTTAGTAAAATGTTTTACTTTCATGAATGCCCTTGAGCATAAGCTTTCAGTGGAAACTGAAGACAGGGCTGGGTGTTATATCTGGGTCAATAACCTGTGAACAAAGCACCTTAGACATGGGAGCCCAGAAGCAGAGGTGACCTAGAGCGCGTAAGTCCCTCAGGAATATGCAGAAGTCTTGGGGAGGGCTTTAGAATGCCATTGGCATGGACAATGGATTTGACTTAATCTTATCCACATCTGGGTTATACTGGCTAGACAGAAATGGCCAAGATAATGGTGCCTGGGACCTAATGACAGGTCTTAGGTCTGAAAATTATTTCCATCTGCCCCACTGGGGTGGTCAATCCTGATGCAAAAGAAAACTTCTCTACCTGCCTCCCCTGAGACCAGCTCTAGAAGCTGCAGTTGATTTGGGGTGTAAGCAAATTGGGAAAAGTGCCATTTCCATGATAAATGAGGGAAGGTTGTGCCCCATTCCCCCCTCATTGGGGAGGAGCTGTCATCCTCACTTTGTGGATATTTGAAAGTCACAAGAGCCCAGCCTCCCTCCTCTTTTATTTTAAAGGGGAGGGAAATGCAATGTTTACATTTTCCAGTTCCTAAATTCCAGGGCAGAGAACCCAGAGGCCAGCTGGAAAACTGAAAGCTACCAGATCAGTGGCAGAAACTCTATTAGATTCCAAGCCTGGTCTATGTTTAAGGAATTCTGTTTGTCAGTCATCTCAACACCTCGGCGAGAGCTTTAGATTAAAATGAAGAGAAAGAAGTAAAAAATTCAGGACACACCAGATCTCATACCTGTAAACAGAACTGCTCAAGGAAGGCAGAGAATTGGAGTTGGCTGGAGATATTAATCTCTGAATCAGTGTGACTGCTACCTCCTACTCAACTCTACCCCTTTTACTTGGTTGCAATTGTCTATGAGACAGACTCAGGGCCCACGTGGGTTGAGAGTGGAGTAAGTAGGGGTTGCACATCAAGGCATCTTTACCCTTGATGATAGAATCATCAATGGTGGAAACACCTTTGAAGAGGCTTCCATTCTAGCATACCTAAGGAAATGAATCCCAAGTTTGGCTATCCAAATAATTTATTGAGTTTGTGGTAAACACTAGGCACTCCTGTATATGCTTTATATATATTTACTTAATCCTCACCACAAACCTAGGAGGTAAGTACTATTGTTGTTTGCCCCACTTCATACACAAAAGAGCTTAGGCAAAGGGTTTCAGTACCTGCCCAGGTCATATAGCTGGATATCCGTGTTTTTGAATCTAGTCTGACTCCATAAGGCATGCCCTGAAATGTGACACACCACCACCACAGTAAGCAGTAGGTCCAACGGTGGCAGATCTGCTGGCTGTATTTTGGCGAAATGATAAAAAATCATGGTGTTAGTAAGGGTGTCTGATTATCCCTGGAACATCCCAAGTGCCCAGATTGGCCTGTGTCAAGTCATGTTCTCACCTCTGTGGAGGTGGAGTGGATGCAGGAAAAAGACAGAGGCATCAGCAGCCCCAGTAGCACCACATGGAACCCAAGAGGAGCCATTCCCTAGAGGAAACAGGGGTGCCAGGCAGACCAAAAGTCCAACCAGTTTCTGGGACAGCTGTCCATGGTGTCATGTACCTTGCTCCCAGTAGACATGAGAGGTGAGAATTTCTTTGTCCCATGGTAAATTTTTATCATCCAAATCACATGTCTGTTTGCAGAGGAACAGAATTGCTAATGAGACCATTTATTTCCAGTGTGGCCCTGACATTGTGTATGTCTGCTCCTTTATGGATGTGTTCTGTGTAAACTCTTAAGCCATGGGATGGGAGGAGCAGACCTGGAATGAATAAGGGGGAGCATTTTTCCCCCTTCTTTTTTGGCAAAACATAGTTGATGAATATTGCAGGGGATGGAGACTCAATCCTTTTCCTCTAATCCTAAGATGGGTTTTAACCAATTCATCTCCACCTTGAATGAGGATCTACTGTCTATCAGACACCAGTGTCCTGGATCTTATGTCAGCTATTTAAGGAAGTGGCCCCCTTGGCTGAGCAGCTATGAAGACTACTATTTCTCTCACTCTTCTCTCTCTGGTGTTGGATAAATGCCTTTATTTCTGCAGTCTGGGCATCTTTATCATCGCCCTCTCTGAGGTTCTGGCTGTCTCAGAGGGTTGAGTTAGTGGTTTGGCAGCAAGCATCTCTGTAAGTAGAAGTCTGGTCAGTTGACTTGATGTTTGGAAAACCAGGCTGTTGCTGCCAGAACAGAGTGAAGAACACATTTAGCTAACTTTAGCTCGGGTGAGACACAATTGTCCTCACACACTGACACAACAATTGTCCTCATGCACTGAATTTATGGTGGGTTAAAAAAATTCCAGCTAGCTTAATGAAAAACCACTGGATGGAGAGGGGATGTTGGGTTGTTTTGCTTGAAATCAAATGAATTGTTTGATGACTCCAAGAAACTAAAGCATCAATGTTTTTCAAATCCAGTTGCACTTCTATTTACTTTGTAATTCCACTCGATGGTATAAGGGAAAAAAGACAAAAAGAGGCTCTGTGGTCAAACAACTTGAAGTAATCAGTTAATTCTCTGATCACCTCAAGTTGTTTGACCACAGAGCCTCTTTTTGTCTTTTCCTTTATACCATCCAGTGGAATTAGTGCTCCATGGAATACAGCTTGGAAAACTCTGATCTCTCACCCGTAAGGCATAAGACATGGAAGAATATCTCACCATTAAAGAGGAAAGGGTAAGAAGGGAATTTGAAAGTCTAAGAAACATGAGCTTCCCTTTAGACTTTTGCATCCACCATGGGATCCCTCCTTAGAAGTTAACGAGAATGATGGAGAACACCTGAAATGTCCTAAGACAAGTTGCCTGGGCTTAGCTTCTACCTGGTATCATCTACTCCTATAATTTTCAACCTACCTTTGCTTACTTGGATACAAGCAGAAGTGAGGACACGGCTGGTGGTAAGGAATCCTCATTACAACACTTTTTGGTCTGGCTTTTTGCCTCCCAGGGGGTTAACTGCCTGCTTCTCAATGGTGTTCAGCCTCCCTTTTGGGCAAGCCTGGTCCTGTGGCCAATGCACTGGTAGAACAGAATGGGTAAGTATCTCAAGCCCTCGTGGAAATGAGATACAAATTGCAGTCAACAAAAATATTCACTAATGGACCCATTGGATTCCTCTTTCTGTACAATAGAGACTCTGAAAAGTCACAGCAAGAGAAGATTCTAACATCAGTCTTTGTCACAAATAGCCTTTACACTTGGAATCACACATGCTCCCATGTCCATATTCATGTATTTATTTAGTAATCCTTATCAAGCCCCTATCGGGTGCCAGGCATGGTTATAGGTGTTGGGAATATCAAGATGAATAGGACAAAGTCCTTTTTCTGAAGGCACTTGCAATCTACTGAGAGAACTTATGGTTCAGCTTGGCATTTCCCAAAGTGGGTTTCAGGAAATGCTAATCCTGGGAGATATTCAGCAAAAGTAAACAGAATCCAGGATGTTATGATGAAATAAGTCTGGGGGATTTGGAGATTATAGACTCTGCAGAGTCCTGCAGTAAAGAAAGCTATAATTCATTTTTTATAATGAAATATTTCACAAAGTTGTTTGACCACAGAGCCTCTTTTTGTCTTTTTACCTTATACCATCCAGTGGAATTAGTGCTTCATGGAATACAGTTTGGAAAACTCTGACCTCTTGCCCATAAGGCATAAAACATGGAAGAATATCTCACCATTACAGAGGAAAGGGTAAGAAGGGACTTTGAAAGTCTAAGAATCATGGGCTTCTCTTCAGACTTTTGCTGAGGTATGAGTAGGAAGTCTGATGTCCTCATCACTTAACGTTTGCTGAGATGTTGAAAGGGCCATGAGATGATGGCACATCCATGTTCCTATGAGAAAGGTTCTTGCCAGCACTAATCAATTTGGGCTATGGAGAAAACTCATTTCCTGTATTCCAGGTGCTTGTAGTAATGTGAGTGGTCTTGGATCGTTTGGCAAACTGAGGTGTGAATCTCATTTGTTAGCACGCCTGATGATGTGGCAGTCTGGGGGAGTGAGAAGAGCTGTGACTTGACTTCTCAGCTAGATGTATCATGTCAGATACAATTATCATCAGTCTACAGAGAATATTTGAGCATCCTTCTAATCCCTGGGACATTAAGTCTAGGGTCTAATCACTCCCTTCTCCCACCTCTTTTTTCCCCTTCCCCCCTCTCACAGAGGCTTCTCTAATCCCTTGCGATTATTTGTTTGAGCTGCCCCCTGCATTGTCACTGTTTCTACCTGACTGATATTTCATTAGATCATCATCGACTACCAAACATTTGACTATAATGTAAAGTAAGAATTGTGGTCCAATTTGTGGTCAAAATTCTCTTGTGTTTGTCAGTTCTGGTAGAGCCCAGTCACTGTGACCTTGATTTGCACAACCTGAAAGTGGTCTGTCTGTTTACACTGGGGCTGTATCCCATAGAGACAGCACATGGGTTTGTGCTGTTCATTGACCCCTTGTTTGTTGTTTGTGGGACCTACTTTATTCCTGCCTTCGCTAAATATTGTTCTTGTTGTCATGCAACACGGTTTTTCCCTTGGCCCTAGCATTGTGTGCCTTCTCTCTCTGCCCGGACTTGTTTCAGACAGGATGACTGCAGTGACAATGGATGAGGAATGAAATCAGCTGCTCCTTTAAAGGACATCTTGCCTAAGTGGATTTTGGGAAACTATGATCTTCTCAGCCCCCACTGAATATATACCGAATTCATCTTTGATACAGATTTCTTAGAATGGATGTAAGTTTACATGTGCATGCACACAGAATAATAAAAGTAGGCATATGAGGTGCATATTTGTGTGTGTATATGTATGTATGTGCACATGCATGGGGTATAAAGTACTGTGGTTTGAAACACTGATCAGGGTTTGAATCCTGGCTCTGTCGTTTATGGCTGGTTTTATTTAGCAAGTTACTTCCCCTCGCTGATGTGGCCCTATCACCTTCCAATCTGCAGACTGAGGATAATTGTGTCTATATCATAGGTTGACTGCAGGTATTAAATGAGATAATCCATTTAACATACTTAGCATAGTTCCCTGGCAAAATGGGAATACTTGATAAATTAAAGTTGTCATATACTCCTCCCCTTCCTTCTCGTACTATTCTCACTAACACAAGTTTCACAAGGAATTGAGAAGGAATGATACTGGGTGTTTTCATCTATAGTTTGATGAAACTTACATGATCCTCTTGAGGCTCCCTTTTTCAGGCCAAAGTCCCATTCTATTCATCTGTGACTCTGTCAGAGAGAGAAAAAAAAAGAGAATCCCAAAAGACTTGGCATACATCTGTCTGTTGACACTTGCTCTCTCTCCTTGGTTTTAACATGCATCCACCTTCCAGCCTTAGGAGAAATGCCTTTCACATGCCATGGCTTCATTTCTCTGTGTTTGAAATAGGGCTGGTGGCAGGTTCTTGTAGGCATGTGAGGGATAATGTCTTATAGAACAGGTGGTTCTGGGCTAATGATGCTCCACCCCAAACACTGAGGCCCCCTTAAAAGTCTGCAGATGAGACGTTGCTCATGGCCATCCACCTGTTGTGATTCAAGCTTAAAGCCAGCCAGGAATCCTCAGGCAAAAAGAAGTTTCCCTTGATCGTGTTCTAGCTTGCAGAGCTGGGGGAGGTAACTATAATAAGGACTAGCCTGCCTGAAGTTGCTGTCAGCTCAGGGCTTCGGGACCCGTTGGACATACCATTACAAATGCATCACCCTGGCTCAACATATTTCTACACTTGACATCTGTTGTTGGCCAGCTGCCTTTGGTTGACAGAAAATCTGGCTTCTGCTTCACATAGGGGAATCTGGATAGGAGGACAGTAACAGTAATTCTGGAAGCTTTTGGCAAAGAGGTAGACAGTGGCAGATCAAGACCCCTGATGTAGTCCTAATGCACTCTGACTCAGAAAGAAGATTTTAAAGTGTGCAAGCCTGGGAACAGGTGGGATAGTTTGTAGAATTCTTGGGTCTTGGGAAAACGAGATTGGATTTTTAGGGTATAGCTTATATTTCATTGTTTTTAATGTAGTCATTCTAGTGCTTTGATTGATATAATATTTGGCTATACAAAATAAAAATTGTATAGCCAAGTTTTATTTATTTCTTTTTGAGACTGGATCTTGGTCTGTCACCCAGGTTGAAGTGCAGTGGCACAATCATGGTTTGCTGCAGTCTTGACCTGCTGGGCTCAAGTGATCCTCCCACCTCAGCCTCCTGAGTAGCTGGGACCACAGTTGTGTACCACCATGCCCAGCTAATTTTTAAATTTTTTGTAGAAACCAGGGGGTATGGTGCGGGGGTGGGTTTGCTATGTTGCCCAGGCTGGTCTCAAACTCCTGACCTCAAGCCATTCCCCACCACGGCCTCCCAAAGCTCTAGGATTACAGGCATGAGCCATCACACCTGGCCGCCAAATATTTTTAGATGCATTATTCAATTATTTTATTCAGTAACCAATGCTAATAAAAATAAGACCTATTCAGCTCATATTCCAACATTTGAAATAACCCAGAAGCAGCTGTCCTTCAAGGATTTCCAGCACCACAGTTGTTGAGGATAATGGCAACTGGGGGATCCTCCGAGCTCCTAGAGTTTGGGTTTTGTTCCCTTTGGGTACGGATGTAGAATTTCTGTTTTTAAAGTAAAGCAGCAGGGGGCAAGATAAATGGAAGAGGGATTAGAGAAAAGGGACTAGGAAATGTAAAAGCAAGTGGGTGGAGCCCACAATGCCATGATATAAACCTGAACAGACTGCTTGAAAAGGCCATGTATGTGTGGGCCCCTGGAGGAGACATTACATCTCGCCTCCTTCGTTCCCTTGCCATCTGTGTCTTTTTCTATTCTGCAGAGAATAATGGTAATGTCTGACAAATATGCATTTTTTTCTTCAAAAACCCTTTATGCTCATTGTGTTTTTTCAACTGCAGTGACATCAACAATATCATCCCTGTGCCTCCATCCTCTCGAGGCTTTAGGGAAATGCCGTGGCAAGGTTTCTTGTCCATGGTTGTCCAGCAGCATAAAGGAGGGGCAGATTCCATGGATGTGGGTTCAGAGTATAGCCCAGAAGATCAGAATCCCTTTCAAGGCCACTAAGAAGTCAGGATTATTATCTTTCATCTTTAGACAAGTGGGAAAGGAGAACCAGTGCAAAGTACAGCTTTACATGGACTGGAGGGAAGGTGCCTTTTTGGTAACACATTCTCCTGGAAATAGTAAAAGCAGCATCACCGGACTGTGATTTTCAAAGGAATATGCTTATTTGAGAGGCAGAGACTTAGCTCCCACCTCCAGAGATTCTGAGGGAAGATGTCTGGACTGTGGTCCAGGAATAAGACTTTTAAACAAGCATCCCAGGTAGTTTCAATACAGGTGGTCTGGGGAGTGTGTTGTAAATGAGAACATGGGCTTCTGATGCACACAGACTGAGTCCCAGCTCTGCCACTTACTGTATAACCTTGATTAAGGTACTTAATCTTTCTGTGCCTTGGTTTCTTCACATATAAAATGCAAGATAGTAATGCAATTGTGAGGACTAAATGAAAGAACACAGAGAAACACACGGAAAGCACTCGGCATGGTTTCTGGCTCAGAGCAAGCTCTCCATGTAAGTTTATTGTTGTTGCCATTCAGAATGATGAATGACATACCTGAGAGCCAGACCAGCGTGATGGTTAATGCTCTCTGACTCTGGAAACAGCCTACTTGGATTTGAATCCTGTCTCTGCTACTTACTACTTGGGAGTATTTAACCCCTCTGGACCTCAGTTTTCTCATCTATAAATAGAAGTGTTAATTGTCCCTATGCTATAGGGTTGTTGTAAGGATTAAATGAGATGATATAGATGAACAACCTAGAACTGTGTCTGGTACACAGAAAGTGCTGTGAAGGTGTTTGCTATTAGTATCTGAAACAGGTTATTCATCAACCATTTTCAGTGATCTCAGAATATAACAATATCTCCCCTAAACTTTCCTTTGGTGTCACTATTGGAAGCAGAGCTCTGTTCTGAATAGACTACTGATATGACTCAGAGCATGATTGTTGATCTTAAACATGATAACACTAAGTGCTTACTGAGCATCCTGCTCGCCACTTTCCTTTATTTATTTATTTATTTATTTATTTATTTATTTATTTATTTATTTTTTAGACAGGGTCTCACTCTGTCACCCAGGCTGGAGTGCAGTGGTGTGATCACAACTCACTGCAGCCTCGACCTCCCAGGCTCATGCGATTCTTTCACCTCAGCCTCCTGAGTAGTTGGGACTACAGGCACATGGCACTATGCCCAGCTAATTTTTATATTTTTAAAAGATGGGGTCTCGCTATGCTGTCCAGGCTGGTGTCAAACTCCTGGGCTCAAGAGATCCTCCAGCTTCAGCCTCCCAAAATGCTAGAGTTACATGCATGAACCACCATGCCCACCCTAACCATTTTCCTTTTATTAGGTTTTGTATACTCATCACAACCGTGAAGAAGTACTATTATTACCCACATTTCACAGACGAGAGAACTAAGAAGTTTAGTGACTCGCCCAAGGCCACCTAGGAACTGGTGGAGCTGGGATTCAAATTTGGGCAGTCTCTTTTCTGGATGTTTCTACTCACCAATGCTGCTTTCTTCTTCAACTGTAAAGTCAGAGGTGTGAACTCTCAGGAACCAATTATTGTGTTGGAAAGAGCAAGGCTTTGGCCCCAAAAAGCTGAGTTCTGATCTTTCTTTTCACCTGAAAGCTGTGTTACCTGGGGCAATTTATTTACCCTGTTTCCTTATCTGCTAAATGAAGAAAATAACCTATTTCAAAGGGAGGTTATGAGAATATAATGAGCTGGTATGTGTCAAGGGCTCATATATATCCTTAGTGGGTGCTGGGAGTAGAGGAGGATGAATGAAAAGCCACAGTGTGAGACAGTGTACTTAATAAAGGATGAGAAAGGAAAGAAAGCAA
The DNA here is from genome assembly GCF_028858775.2 of Pan troglodytes. Classification (NCBI taxonomy): domain Eukaryota; kingdom Metazoa; phylum Chordata; class Mammalia; order Primates; family Hominidae; genus Pan; species Pan troglodytes. Next base: position 39,524,427 of record NC_072407.2, on the reverse strand, counting down.
CACATTCATTTTCGATCCTCTACCTCTCCTCAGGGTACATGATAAAAAATCAGATTTCTAGCAAATCCATTGAAAGTTTTATCACTCCTGGTACCCAAAGGGAGGGTGATGATGGCCTTGATTCTCCAGCTGTCAGTATGCTGTTAACAGGAGCAGCTGTGAGAAGGAAGGAGAAGACTGAGGTCACTGAGGTTGAGATCCAGCCAGGCTAGACCGAGGGTCACTTGGTGACAGGTTGGCTCTCAAAAGCTCAGGGGGAGGGATAGAATCACCAAGAGCCCCAGCAAGCAATCTGTCGCCTCTGACTCACAGTCTCATCATTCCTGCTTGGCCTTGTCGGTGTCATCAGCCCCATGGAGCCGGTGGTCAGATCCTCCAGCGGTTAGGAATGTTGTGTGCTGCTTAGACATCAATACCAGAGATTCAGACAGCACAAGATGAGGGGGCAGTGAGTAGGGATGGGTGAGGAGCCCAAGCTGCCTAGTTGTATCTCTCTCTGTTTCCTATGTCCTTTTTTCTCCCTCTGGTCTCAGAAAGTTTATAGAATTCAGACGGTAAAAATAAAACCTCAGTAGAAATTTTAATTAAATGTGGTTAGAAGGGAGAGCTGTGGGGTTTTTGGTGGACTCAAAGGTAGGTTTTAACATCAAGGAAGAGGAACAGGCACATGACAAAAGTGTCTTTCTTTGCCACCTTCTGGGGTGGTCTTGGCCAGGGCCTTTAGTCTGACATCTGATGTTTCTATTTGGTCTGGAACAGCCTGACCCTTGTGTTTGTACAGAATCCTCAGAGTCTTTTCAGGTTGACCTTAACAGCCATCATGGCAACATATTTTCTTAAAATATAATGTTGAAGACATTGCACTTGCAGACGATGCCTGAGGGGCACATTTGCTGCTCCTGTCCTTCTGCATAGCTAAGACCCTGCTATTTGAGGGATTACATGCTTCTCCATTTGTCAGCAGTAGAAACGGACCAGTATCGGATAGTTGTAAAGCACATTTTGTCAGCCTGGTGAGGGCCTGTGCAAGATGATGATGATTATGACAGCTTTCTTTCACTCACTCATTCATTCATTTGTTTACTAAATATATGAAAGCTGAACCTGTGCCAATTGGTCAGCATTGTTTTCATTGACTTGCTATTCTCATTGATGAAACAGGACCAAGAGGTTAAATGTCTTACATTTGCCAAAGTGAATTCTGAAAGGAACAGGGCTGGACTAATATAACTGGACTTCCCACTTTAGATAGGAGATGCCAGGATTGCTGCCCATAACCATGGAAGTTGAGAGAAGTGTTTGGACTTATGATGCCAAAATACTTTGCAACTGTCTTAATATTTTTTTATTCTGATTTTAAAGAGGGGATCAGGGGAGCACTTGCACACATAGAATAATTATGCAGCAATTTAAAATTTCGTATAAAGACTATTCAATGCCAAGAGAAAACGTTCGTGATACAAGAAAAGAAACAGTTTCTACAATAAAACATATTACCAATTTTGAGAGATAATAAGACTCTATGTTTATACATTTGTTAATACCTGCATGTGGATATATATGCCCATTGAAAACATGACTTGAAGGATAGACATCAAAATGTTGACATCTTTTCTGAATACCTTTAATTTCCTTATTTAGACTTTCCTTCATTTTCCAAACATTTTCACAAGGAACTCTTTTTTTGGGGGAATAAAAAGTGTACTGTTTCCGGGGGTGGAGGCGGGGAGGGTTGCGCAGGGATGAATAGGCAGAGCACAGAGAATTCTTAGGGCAGTAAAACCACTCTGTAGGATACTCTAATGGTGGGTACATGTCATTAGACATTTTTCCAAACCCATAGAATGTATAAGACCAAGAGTGAACCCTAATGTAAACTGTGGGCTCCAGTGATAATGATGAGTCCATGTAGGTTCATCAGTTGTAACAAATGCACAGCTCTAGTGGGGATGTTGATAATGGGGAGGCTGTGCAATTGTGGGAGAGAGGGTATGTGGGGAATTTCTATACCTTCTTCTCAATTTTGCTGTGAACCTAAAATTGCTCTAAAAATGAAGACTTAAGTGTTTTATAAAGAAAAAAAATATTTTATCCAATGGAAGAGCTAGTGATGAATGAATGTGTGTAGCACCCAGAACTCCCTAAGCTTGATTTTGCTGTGTGATCATGGGCATATGCTTGTTTTCTCAGTGCCTTGGTTTATCCCAGTGTGGGGTCTATGAGTTCTTTGTGTTTTCTTTGTGTTTATTCATTGGGAAGCACCGACAAGGTAAAATTTATTTGCAGCTTTCATAAGGCTTTGCCTTTAAATGTGAAAAGCAAAGTAAAGTTTGCTCAATTCCAGTAGCTGGCAAAACTACAAGTTGGCCCAGCTCTTTCCTCCTAAGTAGGAGGCTTGTTCACTGCCCCTCTCCCTACCCCTGGAATTCTGTGAACCCCTCTTTTCTCCCAGAATTAATTCTTTAAAAAAGATTCTTTGGTATTTTTCTTTGTTTCAATAAATAAGACCAACCCTTCCCTACTTCACCCTTTTCTTCACTGGTAAAGTGAAGGAGTTGGGTTAAATAATTTTAATTTAAAATAAAATTTATTAGCAACTTAACTAGATCATTTTTAAGATTAAATTGCATTAAGAATTTAAAAACATTTTAGCTGAAATAATGTTAAATTGCTTTAGCATACATACAAGAAAACATTCAATAATTTCTACTGCTGTTGATATTGCTCTAAATCCTAGTTTCTGGAACTGGCCCTTAGCAGCACATTGAAATTCCCTGAAATTTGTACAGCTGAAGCCTAATGGCCAATGTGGCCCTTCCACAAATGTAATTCTGATAAGTGGAAAAAAAAATGCAAGCAACAAGATGTTGCTCTTGTCTATTTATTGAATTTTAAAATGTCTTTAGCTGGTTAACTTGAAATATTTCTCAAAATATATTTCATGTATCTATTTCTTACACATTCATTTTTCGGGGGTACTTTTCTGTCTCTGCTCAAGCTGGGAGAGAAAGAGGGATAGTGGATTTATCAAACCAGAGGGGAAGGAGCAAAGTTACAAAATCATCCAAACCATCACCTCCATATTGCTTGGAACTGGTTTTATTTTTGCAAATATAGTCATGTGCTATATAATGACATTTTGGTCAATGACAGACTGCATATATGATGGTGTTCTCATAATTTTTTAATAGAGGGCACTATTCATAATAGCAAAGACATGGAGTCAACCTAAATGCCCATCAATGGTAGACTCGATAAAGAAAATGTGGTACATATACACTATGGAATACTACACAGCCATAAAAAATGATATCAAGTCCTTCACAGCAACATGGATGGAGCTGGAGACCATTATCCTAAGTCAACTAACACAAGAACAGAAAACCAAACACTCCATGTTCTCACTTATAAGTGGGAGTTAAACAATGAGTACGCATGGATACAAACAAGGGAACAATGGACACTGGGGCCTACTTGCAGGTGGAGGGCGGGAGGAGAATGAGCATAAAAAGATATCTCTTAGGTACTATGCTTATTACCTGGGTGATGAAATAATCTGTACACCAAACCTGCATGATACATAGTTTACCTACATAAAAAAACCTGTGCATGTACCCCGAACCTGAAGTAAAAGTAAAAAAAAAAAAAAAAAAAAAAAAATGGAGGTTCTTGCTTCCAAAATGGTGGCATAGAAGCAAGCTAGCTTCACTCTCCTGACACAAAACCAAAAATAAATATATAGCACTGAGATTTTCAGCAGCAAAGTCCCAGAACTCAAATGTGGGGATGACTGAGTTTCAAGGGCCACAGAGAAGTGAAAAAACTCTGAGCAGATGGTAAGAGAATTGAACTTCCATATCCATAATGTCCCTCTCCACAGTCTTCCCAACACAAAGCATGTTGAAAATTTTCTTCTGATTCATGGTTTCTACACTGGAAAAACTGATATTGAGGTGGATAACCAGCTTCCCCACCATCTTGGGTTCTTTGACAAGAGATCCTTTCCTGCCTCAAAGTGCACAGGAACCATTGTAAGTACCTGAAGGGAAAAATACCCCTGGCAACAGCCAGAGACAAGCCAGAGAAAGAAAGGACTACCATCCACAGCCCTGGAAATTCTGCTCTTTAACGCAGCAAAAAGAAACACCAAATCGGAGTGGTGATTCAGTGGCACTATGCTGCAGGAGGTACATCCACAAGTTCCCCAGGCATGAACTCCTAGCCAGCCTTTCAAAACTATTGGGATATTCCTTTTGGGAATTCCCCAATTTGAAACAGGCAGTTTTCTGTTTGTTTACTAGAGCCAAGGCAAATCTGGGCTTAAGATACCATCTACTGCCCAAAAAGAAGTAGCAACTCAGCAGGAAAAAAAAAAAAAAAAAGATTTCAATAGGTAAATTACAAAGAATTTCTAAGCAAACATACCCAATAAAAAATAAAACAAGCCATACAGAGAAGACTAAAATAACTAATCCTTCAATGCAAAAACAAAGATGTACACAAAAAACAACAGCAAACGGAACCATGACTTCCCCAAATGGACAAAACAAGGGAGAGTGACTGACCCTAATGAGATGGCAATATGTGAGCTCTGACCAAGAATTTAAAATAGCAGTTTTAGAGAATCTCAGTGATTGCTAAGATAACACAGACTATTAATTCAGAAATTTATCCGAAAAATTTCACAAAGAGATTAAATAATAATAAAGAAACCAAACAGAAATCTTGGAACTGAGAAATACATCTGCTGAACGGAAAAATTTATTTGAGGCTTTCAACAGCAGAATGGATCATACAGAAGAAAGAATCAGTGAGTTCAAAGTCAGGCTATTTGAGGCTGGGCATGGTGGCTCATGCCTGTAATCCCAGTGCTTTGGGAGGCCAAGGTGGGCAGATCACCTGAGGTCGGGAGTTCGAGACCAGCCTGACCCACATGGAGAAACCCCAACTCTACTAAAAATACAAAATTAGCCGGGCTTGGTGGTGCATGCCGATAATCTCAGCTACTTGGGAAGGCTGAGGCAGGAGAATCGCTTGAACCTGGGAGGCAGAGGTTGCAGTGAGCTGAGATTGCACCATTGCACTCCAGCCTGGGCAACAAGAGCAAAACTCTGTCAAAAAAAAAAAAAAAAAAAAAAAAAAAGTCAGGCTATTTGAAAATAGAGGAGAAAAAAGAAAGAAAAGGAACAAAGATGATTAGTACAATATAGAAAATTACCTCAAAAGAATAAATCTAAGAATTATTGGTATCCAAGAGAGAGTTGAACAAGAGCAAAGCATGGGAAGCTTATTCAAAAAAAAGAACAAAAAATCTTTCCAAACTTAAGAAAGGTATAAATATCCACATGCAGGAAGGTCAGAGAACACCAAACAGGTTTGACCCAAATAAGACTACCCTAAGGCACATGCTAATCAAACTCTTAAAAGTAGAGGACAAAGAGAGGACCCCAAAAGCAGTAAGAGAAAAGAAGCAAATAACATATAAAAGGAGCTCCAATTTGTCTGACAACAGACTTCTGAATGGAAACCACTCAGGTCATGGTGGAGGAGGACAACATGTTCAAAGTGCTGAAAAAAAAACAAACCCTGCCACCCAAGAATATGGCATCCAGCAAAGCTACCCTTTGAATATGAAAAAGAGATAAAGTCTTTCTCAGATAAACAAAAGCTAAGAGAATTACCACCACCAGACCCATCTTACAAGAAATGCTAACAGAAGTTAGTTAATCTGAAAAAAAAAAAAAAACACTAACATGCAAAAAAAATTTTTTTGAAGGTATAAAACCCACTGGTAAAATTAAATACACAGATAACCCCAGAATACTCTAATACTAAAATTGTGGTGGGTCATTCACTCATAACTCTAGTATGAAGCCTAAAAGACAAATCTGTCAAAAGCAATAATAGTACAGCCATTTGTTAAGAAATAGGCAGTGTAAAAATAAGTAAATTGAGACAACAAAAAGTTAAAATGTGGGAGGGATGGAGTTAAATGGTAGAATTTTTTAAAAGCTGTTTTCTTTCTTTGTTCCTGTTTTTTTTTTTTTAGTGATCTAAGGTAAGTTGTCATCTGTTTAAAATAATTTGTTATATCTATAAGATATTTTTGTAAACCTCATGGTAACTCAATGAAAAAAAATCTGTAATAGATACACTAAAAATAAAAAGCAATGAATCAAACATACTACCCGAGAATAACCCTTAACCACAAAGGAAGACAGTAAAAAAGGAACAAAGGAAGAGTTGAGTTACATGACAAACAGAGAACAAGCCGCAAAATGGCAATAGAAGTACTTACTTATCAATAACAACTCTAAATTTACATGAGCTCAATTCTCCAAAACTAAAAGACATAGAATGACTGAATGGAAAAGAAACAAGGCTCAATTATATGCTGCCTACAAGAAACCCACCTCACTTATACAGATACAGACTGAATGTGAAGGAATGGAAAAAGAAATTCTATGCAAGTAGAAACCAAAAAAGAGCAAGAGTAGTTATTCTTCTATCTGATAAAATAGCATACATGTTAAATACTGTGAAAAGAGACAAAGAAGGTCACTATATAATATGAATAAGTCAATTCAGCAAGAGGATATAACAATTATAAATATCTATGCACCCAACAATGTATGCACCCAACAATAGAGCGCCCAAGTATATAAAGAAAACATTAATAGATCTAAAGGGAGAGCTAGACTGCAATACAATAACAGTAGGGGACTTCAACACCCTACTCCCTGCAATGGACAGATCATTCAATCAAAAAATAAAGAAACATTGGAGTTAAACTACACAGTAGACTAAATGGATCCAACTGACATTTACCCAGTAGATTTCACCCAGTTGCTACAGAATACACATTATTTTCATCAGAACATGGAACAGTCTCCAGAATAGACCATAAAGCAACTCTCAACAAATTCAAAACAGTTGAAATTATATCAGTTATCTTTTCTGACCATAGTGGAATAAAACTAGAAATAAATAACAAGAGGAACCTTGGAAAATATGCAAATACATGGAAATTAAACAATGTGCCTATGAATGACCAATGGGTCAATAAAGAAATTAAGAAAGAAATTTAAAAATTTCTTCAAACAAATGAAAATGGAAATACAACATACCAAAATCTATGGGGTACAGCAAAAATAGTATTAAGAGGGAAGTTTGGAGCAATAAACACCTACACCAAAAAAGTGGTAGGACTTCAAATAACATAACAATGCACCTCAGGGAACTAGTACAACAAAAAAATCCCAAAGTAAGTAGAAGGAAAGAAATATAAAGATTAGAGCAGAAATAAATTAAATTGAGACTAAAAAAATTAAGAAGAGCAATGAAACAAAAAGTTGGTTTTTTGAAAAGATAAAATCAACAAACCTTTAGCTAAAATTAAAAAAAGAGGAATCCCAATTAAATAAAATTAGAAATGAAAAAAGACATAACCAAGACCACAGAAACACAGAGAATTATTAGAGACTATTATGAACAACTATAATCCAACAAATTGGAAAACCTAGAAGAAACGGATAAAGTCCTGGGCACTTGCAACCTACCAAGGTTGAACCAGGAAGAAATAGAAAACCCCAACAATCCAATAATGAGTAACAAGGTTGAAGCTGTAATAAAAAGTCTCCCATCAAAGAATAGCCCAGGACCATCTGATGGCTTCACTGCTGAATTCTACCAAACATTTAAAGAAAAATTAATACCAATTTTCCTTAAACTCTACCAAAAAATCGAAGAGAGAATATTTCCAAACTCATTCTATGAGGCTAGCATTGCCCTATTATCAAAACCAGACGAGGATAGAGCAACAGCAAAAAAGATAACTAGAGGCAAATATCACTGATAAGCCCAGATGCAAATATCTTCAACGAAATGCTAGCAAACTGAATTCAACAACACATTAGAAGGATCATTCACCATGATCAAGTGGGATTCATCCCAAGGATGCAAGGATGATTCAAATAATATGCAAATAAACAGACATGATACATGCATCAAAAAAACCAAGAACAAAAACCATGTGATCATTTCAATAGAGGCTGAAAAAGCATTTGATAAAATTCAACATCCCCTCATGATAAAAACCCTGAAAAAACTAGGCATAGAAAGAACATAGTCCAAAATAATAAAGGCCATATGTGACAAACCAACAGCCAATATCATATTTAATGGGGAAAAACATGGAAAGGTTTCCCTCTAAGATTGGGAACAAGGCAAGGATGCCCACTTTCACCACTTTTATTATTCATTATAATACTGGGAGTCTTGGCCAGAGCAATTAGACAAGAGAAAGAAATCAAGGACATCCAATTTGGAAAGGAAGAAGTCAAATTAGCCTTGCTTGCAGACCAAATAATCTTATATTTAAAAAAAATCTAAAGACTCTACCAAAACACTGTTAGAACTGATAAATGAATTCAGTAAAGTCATAAAATACAAATCAACCTATAAGAATCAGTAGCATTTATATACACCAACATAATCTGAAAAACAAATCAAGAAAGTAACCCACTTACAATAGCTACAAAGAATATAAAGTACCTAGGAGTCCATTTAACCAGAGCAGTGAAAGAGCTATGCAAGGAAAACTATGAAACACTGATGAAAGAAATTAAAGAGGTCAGAAAAAATGGAAAGATATTGCATGCTTATGGATTGGGAGAATTAATACCATTAAAATGACAATACTACTCAAAGCAATTGATAGATTCAGTGCACCTCTTAATCAAAATACCAATTACACTCTTCACAGAAATAGAAAAAACAATCCTAGAGTTGATATGGAATCACAAATGATTCTGAATAGTCAAAACAATCCTGAGCAAGAAAAAAAAAAAAAGCTGGAGACATCACACTAAATGACTTCAAAGTACACTACAAAGCTGTAGTAACCAAACCAGCCTGGTACTTACATAATAGTAGACACATAGACCAGTGAAACAGAATAGAGAACCCAGATACAAACCCACATTTCTTATAGCCACTTCATTTTGGACAAAGGTACCAAGAACACACAATGGGGAAAAGAACAGTCTCTTCCATAAATAGTGCCAGGAAAACAGGATATCTATATGCAGAAGTATGAAACTTGACCCTTATTTCTTATATACAAAATCAAATCAAAATGAATTAAAAACTAAATCCAACATGAAACTATGAAGCTACTAAAAGAAAACATTGGGGAAATGCTCCAGGACATTGATCTGGGCAAAGATTTTTTGGGTAAAACGTCAAAAGCACAGCAATGAAAGCAAAAATTGACAACTGGGATTATTAATACATGAAGCTAAAAGGCTTCTGCACAGCAAAGGAAACAATCAACAAGGTGAAGAGACAACCACAGAATGAGAGAAAATATTTGCAAGCTATCCATCTGACAAGGGATTAATAAGCAGAAGATACAATGTGCTAAAACAACTCAATATCAAAAAAAATCTGATTTAAAAATGGGCAAAACCATCAATGAGAGACTGGACAAAGAAAATGTGGTACATATACACCATGGAATACTATGCAGCCATAACAAGGAACGAGATCATGTCCTTTGCAGGGACATGGATGAAGCCAGAAGCCATTATCCTCAGCAAACTAACACAGGGACAGAAAACCAAACACTGCATGTTCTCACTTATAAGTGGGAGCTGAAAAATGACAACACATGGACACAAGGAGGGGATTAACCCACACTGGGGCCTGTCAGAGGAAGGTGGGTTGGGGGAGAGCATTAGGAAAAAGAGCTAATGCATGCCAGGCTTAATACCTGGGTGATGGGTTGATAGGTGCAGCAAACCATCATGGCACATGTTTACCTATGTAACAAACCAGCACATCTTGCTCATGTACCCCAGAACTTAAAAATAAATAAATTAATTAATTAAATTTAAAAATGAGCAAAAGATCTGAATAGACATTTCTCAAAAGTAGACATACAAATGGCCAGCAGGTATATGAAAAAAATGCAGAGCAATGCAAATGAAAACCACCATGAGATATCATCTCAACCCAGTTAAAATGACTTTTATCAAAAAGACAGGCAATAACATGCTGGTGAAGACATAAAGAGGGACCCTGGTACAGTGTTGGTGGGAATGTATATTAGTGCAGCCATTATGGAAAACTGTATGGAGGTTTCTCAGCAAACTAAAAATAGAACTACCATGTGATCCAGCAATTCCACTACTGGGAATATATCCAAAACGAAATATATCAAAGAGACATCTCCACTCTTATGTTTATTGCAGCACTATTCATTATAGACAAGATATGGAATCAACCTAAGTACCCATCAGTGGATGATTGGTGAAAGAAAATGTGGTACCTATATATAAGGGAATATTATTTATTTATACAAAAGAATGAAATCCTCTTATTTGCAGCTACATGGATAGAACTGGAGGTTATCATGTTAGGTGAAATAAGCAAGCACAGAACCATAAATATTGCGTGTTTTTACTCATATGTGGGAGCAGTGATCCTGACCCTGTGTAGGCCTAGGCTAATATGTATGTTTGTGTCTTAGTTTTCAAGAAATAAGTTTAAAAAGTAAAAAAAAAAAAAAAAAAAAAAATTAAAAACAGGAAAAAAGCATATAGTATAAAAACATAAAGAAAATATTTTTGTACAACTGTACATGTATTTGTGTTTTGAGCTGTTGTAAAAGACTCAAAAAGTGAACACTAAAAAGTTTATTGGCTGGGTGCAGTGGCTCACACCTGTAATCTCAACACTTTGGGAGGCCAAAGCAGGTGAATTACTTGAGCCCGGGAGTTCAAAACCAGCCTGGGCCACATGATGAAACCCTGTCTCTACAAAAATAATACAAAAATTAGCTGGGCCTGGTGGCACATGCCTGCAGTTCCAGCTACTTGGGAGGCTGAAGTGGGAGGATCACTTGAGTTTGGGAAACGGAGGTTGCATTGAGCCGAGATTGTGCCACTGCACTCCAGCCTGGGTGACAGAGTGAGACCCTGTCTCAAAAAAAAAAGAAAAAAAAAGGTTATAAAATTAAAAAGTTACAGAAAACTAAGGTTAATTTATTACTGAAGCAAATATTTTTGATAAATTGAGTGTGGGCTAAGTGTATGGTGTTTATAAAGTCTACAGTAGTGTACAGTGATGTCCTAGGCCTTCACATTCACTCACCACTCACTCACTGACTCACCCAGAGCAATTTCCAGTCCAGCAAGCTCTGTTCATGGTAAGTGCCTTATATAGCTGTTCCATTTTTTAAATCTTTTATACCATATTTTTTCTGTTTAGATATGTTTAGATACACCAGTACTTACTGTTGTATTACAATTGCCTATAGTATTCAGTACAATAACATGCTGTACAGGTTTGTAGCCTGTGTGTAGGTGTGTAGTAGGCTATGCCACTTAGATTTGTGTAAATACCCTCTGATGTTCACACAACGATGAAATTGCTTAATGACACATTTCACAGAACGTATCCCTGTCATTAAGCGATGCATAGCTGTAGATGGATTTCTTTCTGTAACTTTATTTAAACCTCCCTAACCCGACGAGGTTGGTAGATTTGGTGCTAATGCCCCTTCATGACCACTCATTCATTCTTATAGCATTCTAAGTTTTCCCTGTTGTGGTTTATGGTTATGTATTTGTGGGGTCGTTTGACTAATGTCTTCTCTATTGAACTGTGAGCACCATCAGGCTAGTGATGATGTCTATTTTTTTTCTATTGTATTCCAGCGCCCCATCTCTTGCCTAGGATGTAGTCAACACTCAATAAATACTTGAAAAACAAAAGAATGAGTTCATCGATTCACCCTTGCTCTTGGCATTGTGCTCAGTGGAGAAAATGAGGAACAGAGTGATTCAAAGACTTGCTGTGGGCTAACCTTTCTTTCAAGAAGTCCCAGTATGTTAGTCCCCTACTGATACTGTAACAAATTACCACAACTTTAGGGCTTTAAAACAGCACACATGTATTACCTTCCAGTCATGAAGGTCAGAAGTCTAAAATGAATCTTACAAGACTAAAATCAAAGGGTTGGCAGGGCTGCATTCCTTCTGGATGCTCCACAGGAGAATCTGTTTATTTGCCTTTTCAGACTTCTAGAGGTTGCCCGCCTGCCTCCTTGGGTTGTGGTTCTACAGTCCATCTTCAAAGTACGTCACTCCAACCTCCATTTCTGTCGGCATACCTCCTTTCTGACTCTGACCATACTGCCTCCCTCTTACGGGGGTCCTTGTGATTACATTGGTTCCACCTGGATATTACAGCATATGCCTCTCATCTCAAAATTCTTAAATTAGTCACATCTGTAAAATCCCTTCTGCCAGGATTCCCTGGGGTCATTCCCTTAGACTGAGATGGATCTTACCTATAAAGTAAATAATAATGAAGTAAAGAGGGCAGAGGTGGGCTTGCTCATTGGAGTAAAGAGAAATGGATCTTATCTATAAAGTAAACAGTAATGGAGTAAAGAGGGCTGAGGTGGGCTTGCTCATTGGAGTAAAGAGAAATACCAATAAAGCTATTTTAGGGAATTAATTCCTCGGTAAAAGGGAGGCCCCTGGTGTGTGACAGGCCGGAGGTGAACGAATCTGCTGCTTAGGGGGAAACAGGGAGTGGAACAAACCTTAAATGGCCTTCCATGTTGATGTACAGAATCTTATAAAAGTTGCAAATTATTTATCCTGTTGATGTCCTCCCTTGAGTTATTAGTATTTACAAAATTATTAGAAAACCTAGAAGGATGTAGTGCTTGCCGCAGGGTGAATAGAGGGAGGGGGTGAGGCATGAGCCACACCCCATGGGCATATTCGCTGTTCAGAGAGTGGAACAAACTTACATCTGTACAGGGTGGGGGCTGGAGTCCAGAAATATGAACCCAAGGCAGGCCACCTGGACCCGCATGTCTAGATACCTCGCTGTGGGAGGGAAGGCACCCAGCTCTGGTATCAACAAGTTAGAGGCAAAGCTGGCTCTCCTGGCTCATGGCTCCAAGCTGAATCCACTGGATGGAAATATTTGACTAGTGAAGGAAGGGTAGCTCTTAAGTTCAGGCCGAATTCATTCAACAGATATTTATTCAGCACCTCTGTGTGCCAGCCAGCCCTGCCCTGGCAGTGGTGAACAGGTTTGATGTGGCTCCTGTTAGCTTATGGGCATGTAAGGGAGGCAGACAGTCAGCAGGTAAATGAGAACAGAAAACGATTCTAAACTGTGGTAAGGACCAGGAAAGGAAACACATAGGATAGTGAGACAGAAATAACCACGGATGGGATGGAAGGGGTGTGCATTTCAGAGGGGAAGGCCAGGGAGGACCTCTCTGAACAGGTGTCATTTACGTGAAGGCCTGAGACAGAGGCCTTGGGAGAAGCAAATGTGGAGTCCCAAGGTGGGCCAGAGCTTGGTGGTTTTGAGAAATGGAGAGAAGGTGGGAAACAGTGGCCAGAAAAATGTGGACGGAGTCGGGTGAGCATAGGCCTCAAAGGCCTTGTGGGCTGTGGCAGAGGATTTGAGGGTTACTGCAAAAGCGATGGGAAGCAAGGTGACCATTTTAAGCAAGAAATTGATCTGACATATGTAAAAAACAATATCCTTGAGAAATATGGGCATTCTCTATTGTTTTTCTTTTTTTCTTTGTAAGCTATTAGTTTCTGAATGTTTAGTACATACTGGGTGCTGTGCTAAGCTGTTTATATGCATTATTTTGTCTAGTATTTTCAACAGGCCTAAATTGGAGAAAATGTACTCATTTTACTGGATACTAAACTGAGACCGAGAGAGTAACGTAGCTTTGCCAAGGCAAGTAGCAGAGGGAGATTCCAAACCCAGGTCTGTTGACTCCCATATTTGAGCCTCTAACCAATTTGTTCTCTCTCACTCTCCCTCCTCGACTTTTCACAATTAAAAAATTGTGGTAATATATATATAGATAACATAAAATGTGCCCTTTTCTGGTATCACAAATACCAAAATTTGAATAACTTGAATAATGGGCTATACCACATGGATTTACAAAACTACAGCATATTATTAATAACACACATTCCACTAGGAAAACTTGGCACAGGTAGGAGCATGTGACGCAAAAAAGAACTTGCGCAGGATTCATAATCTTTGCCTCTTTCGAGCAAGCTTGGTTTTTGTCCCGTGCATATGGCCTGTGTTTATTTCCATCCTGTGGCCTTTGGGTATGCTATTCTTTCTAACTGGATGGCTTCCCTTCATTCTCTCAGCCTTTGAAAATATGATTTTTTTCTATGTTAAAAAGAAGCTATATATATAAAAAAAGAAAGCTGTATTGAGTTATAATTTTTAGATATTTTACTTGCAATGAGAAAGAAGAGAAGAAGTTGAATGTTATAATGTAGTACAGTAATAAATATCAGTACAGTGACATGTTATAGTTGATCAATCACCATTTATTGAAAATTCAGAGTGGTCAACATGGTCTTAGGGTTTATGGACACACAAAAACATTTTACCTATAGGAAGATATAAATGTACAATGAAGGGAGAGCTAAGGGGTAATTAAAGCCCAGTGCAGATAATCAGAGGAGGAGTGGAAGGATAGAGAAGGCTAAGAAAATGTGCCATTTTAGCCATTTTAAGTGTATAATTCTGTGGCGTTAATTAGATTCCTGTGATTGTGCAACCATCACCTGTATCTAGTTCACCACCCCAAACAGAAACTCTGTAACCATTAAGCAACACTTCTCCATTCAGCTTTCCCCCAGCTCCTGGTAAACTTTAATCTACTTTCTGTCTCTATGAATTTGCCTATTGTAGATATTGCATTTAAGTAGAATCAGACAATATTTGTCCTTTTGTGTTTGGCTTCTTTTGCTTGGCATGATTTCAAGGTTCATTTACATTGTAGCACCTAGCAGCTCCTCATTTCTTTTCATGGCTGAATAATATTCCATTGTATGCACGTACCTCATTTTTTATTTTTTATATTATTTGTTATTATTACTATTATTTTCAGACAAGAGTCTTGGTCTGTTTCCCAGGCTGGTGTCCAATGACACAATCTTGGCTCACTGCAACCTCTGCCCCTGGGTTCAAGCGATTCTCGTGCCTCAGCCTCCTAAGTAGCTGGGATTACAGGTGTGCACCACTGCTCCCGCCTAATTTTTTGTATCTTTAGTTGAGATGAGGTTTCACCATGTTGGCTAGGCTGGTCTCAAACTCCTGGCCTCAAGTGATCTGCCTGCCTCAGCCTCCCAAAGTGTTGGGATTACAGGTGTGAGCCACTGCGTTCAGCCCATATACCTCATTTTGTTTATTCATTTGTCTCTTGATGGAAAATTGAGTTGTTTCCACCTTTTGGCTATTGTGAATGAACATTGGCATACAAGTATCTCTGAGTCTCTGTTTTCAATTTTTTAGATCTATACCTAGAAGTGTAATTGCTGGGCAATTCTGTTTAGCTTTTAGAGGAACTGCCAAACTGTTTTCCATAGGGGCTGCACCATTTCACATTTCTATCAGCAATATACAAGGGTTCCAATTTCTCTACTTCTCTGCCAACACTTGTTTTCCATTTTTCCCTTGGTTTGGATCATAGCCACCCTAGTAAGTGGTAGCTCATTGTGATTTTGATTTGCATTTC
The DNA here is from genome assembly GCF_028858775.2 of Pan troglodytes. Lineage (NCBI taxonomy): Eukaryota > Metazoa > Chordata > Mammalia > Primates > Hominidae > Pan > Pan troglodytes. The sequence continues at coordinate 39,508,829 of NC_072407.2, read as the reverse complement.
CCAAATGACTTGTGATGTTAAACCTCTTTTCGTGTGCTTGTTGGCCGTTTATATAGCTTCTTTGGAGAAATGTCTATTCAAGTCATTTGCTCATTTAAAAAACGATGTTGTCTTTTTTATGGTTGAGTTGTATGAGTTTTAGAAATATGTCCTGGATATCAAGCCTTTATCAGAAATATTTTCTGATATTTTCTCCCATTTTGTGGGTGGTCTTTTCACTTATTTGATAATGTCCTTTGCTGCACAAACATTTTTAATTTTGATAAAGTCTAATTCATTTTTATTTTGTTGCTCCTGCTTTTGGTATCATGTCTAAGAATCCATAGCCAAATCCAAGATCATGGATGGAGATTTACTCCTATGTTTCCTTCTGCTGTTCCTCACTTTTAACCATTAAATTCTCATCCAGATTTTAGAAGTCATTCACTTTGTCAGTAAAACATCAGAGACATGGGAAGCGCAGCTAAGTAGGTCATGGTGGTCACCCTGAAGGGGCTCAGACAGTAGTGGTGGAAAGAAATCTCAGTGGTGATTATGCTATGATGATGTAGCCATTCATTCCCAAACACCAATGTAAGGATCTTTTCTGGCCCACTAATTTGTGGAAAAATGATTTTAAAAGTCAAATTTTCATGAAACTAAATTTATTCCATTTAAATAACTGTCCCTCATTGTGCGAGTGTCTGCCTTCTATGATATTAGCATGTTCTTATGACCTGAGGCTAAGATAGATGATGCTGGTTTATTTAAATGGCTCTACTTGGAAAATTGAGAGTGATCAACCCTGTGTCACACTTCCTAATTTGGCGAGGAAACTATGAAATTCAAGGGTTTAGAAGCCACTGCAGGTGTTAGAATTCATTTATGCGGGCCTACGAAGCATGCTGGTGATTCCTGCCTGGAGTTTCTTGGGAAGGTTTTGTGGGGATCTTGTCCGGATTCACTTCCTCAAATATCCAATTCATTTCAGCTGTAATTGTCATCTTTGTGCAAAATTTTTAGAAATAGAGAGTGGGGAAAAAGAAGAGGAAATCAAAACTAGAAGGTCTATTTCTTAGCCTGACTTCTTCTGGGCAGCCTCTGACTGATTCCTCTTATAGGTTTTGCCAGATGGTTTTTCTCTTTACTGAAGGTATATATAAAAAAAGAAAATGAGAAGGAAAAAACCCTGCCCAGAAAGGGATTTTTTTTTTTTTTCTTATGAGAAAGAACACTCAGTTGCACTTGGCGCCTGAATGAAGTTGGGCTAATGAGTTCACCATTGTAAAACAGTGAAATTCTCCCAAACATACTAATTAAGGTATTTTTTATCTTTTCTATTGGTTTTCGCTTTGAAGGTACTATGAAAATGGCACGCTGAAAAACTGAGGGGCCAAGTTTGGAAGAAATGACATAGTCTCTACTTGGCAATTGGCCTTGCACTTGAATGACCTGGTGTGGAGACTGGTCTCCAAATTTTCTGATGGCCACATGCCTGGGCTGCAGTATGTAGTCATGCAGTTTAATGGCTCGCTATGGATCTGTGCAGTGCACAACCTATGTAGTCGTAAACAGTGGCCTGATGTATTCTAACAAAAATATAAATGAGCATAGACACCTAAGAGATGTGTGCTGGTTTATAAATTATATACAGGTTCTATTGTCAATCCACCTAGATTATATATTGATGAAACTTGATTTCTTTTTTTAAAGATAAAAATAAAAATGAATAGCAGTTATAACAAACTTCATCTATGCTCCCATGCGTGGTTTTAAATATTCCTTGGGGTAGGTCTCCCTACTTTGGAGACATTGGCCTGGGAAGAATTCACATGGGTCTTCTTTCTCATTCGGGCAGGGCAATGCATTTATAGGGCAAGGTTGCCTCTTAGCAGTAGAGTACTTAAGAGTCTTACCACTCCCTGGGCCGGGTGCGGTGGCTCACGCCTGGAATCCCAGCACTTTGGGAGGCGGAGGCTGGTGGATCACGAGGTGAGGAACTCGAGACCATCCTGGCTAACACGGTGAAACCCGGTCTCTACTAAAAATACAAAAAATTAGCCTGGCGTAGTGGTGGGCGCCTGTAGTCCCAGCTACTCGGGAGGCTGCGGCAGGAGAATAGCTTGAACCCGGGAGGCAGAGCTTACAGTGAGCCGAGATCGCGCCACTGCACTCCAGCCTGGGCGACAGAGCAAGACTCCGTCTCAAAACAAACAAACAAACAAACAAACAAACAAACAAACAGTCTTACCACTCCCTGCCAGGACCTAGCCTCACCTGCTGGTTTTCCATTTCAGAGTACACAGTCATTAATGAAGCCTGCCCTGGAGCAGAGTGGAATATCATGTGTCGGGAGTGCTGTGAATATGATCAGATTGAGTGCGTCTGCCCTGGAAAGAAGGAAGTCGTGGGTTATACCATCCCTTGCTGCAGGAATGAGGAGAATGAGTGTGACTCCTGCCTGATCCACCCAGGTGAGTGTGGAATGGGAGACTTCAGGTTGCCTTCATGTTGTTGGAGGTAATGAACAGGAACAGGCTGAACGCCTGAATTCTAGCAGGCAGCCATCAGGAGGCTGTGGTGCCATGATTATGAAAAGTGACACAATTCAGCCCATTCTAACTAAAGGCACAGGAATAAAAGGAGTCAGTACTCTTTTCAGTGTTAAACTTGTGAAACTTTGAATTCATTGACTCATTCATTTAACAAGCTGACTGAGCAGCTTTATGTACCATGTGGGGTACTGGGAATACAATGATAAAACAAAAGACACACTTCCGGCATTCCCAGAGCTTATAGCCTGGGGGGATATGGAGAACAGGCAGCTACCATACAGTGTAGTAAGTGCTATGATAGAGAAACATGGGGTACTATGGCAACATGGATGGGAATGGGGGCAGGTGGGAGGAAAGTCAGTGAAGACTTACTAGAGAAGGTGGTGAGCGTGCTGATGGGAGAAGCAGACTAAACAAGGTGAGGGGGATGGGGAGGAGAAGTCAAGCCACAGAGGATAACATGTGCGAAGGTCCTGTGGCAAGAGGAAGCATGGGTTTTGGGAGATGCAACTAGCACAGTCCGGCAGGAGAAATGTGTATGTGATGAGAGACCTGGATAGATGGAGAGAGGGAGGGAGAAGGAGAGGGAGAGTGAGAGGGAATTAATGAATGAGAAAAGATTAAGAGAGAGCAATCTGAAGGGAGGAACAAGAGCCAGATCCTGAAGTGCTTTGCAAACTGTGCTTCAAAGTTTAGGCTATATACTGAAGATATTTTGATAACATTGGAAATCTTTTAGTAAAGAAGGGAAAGCAGATTTTTCTCTTTAGCTGTAGTATGGGGAAAGGATTGGAGGACACGCATGACTAGAGGCAGGAGAGAAATAATGGGGACCTTAATAAAGGTAGAAGCTCTATGGATGGTGAGAGGTAGAGGGATTTGGGATCTGAGAATGGAATTGACCACATGTTGGGATCTATCGGGTGGGATAGGAGAGGGAAAGGAAGAACGGAGTCAAGTCTGATGCTCTGGCTTCTTTGGGTGGGGACACAGATCCAAATCATATCACCCAGTTTGACAAATGAGGACACTGAGTCACTGAAAGCTTAAACAATTTGCCCAAGGACACACAGCTGCACAATGGCAGAGCCAGAACTTAGTTCTCTATTTTGTTAAGTAGGATTGAACCATTTGTACTTTTTCTCACGACCCCCCACTCTCTCAAGAGGCCATGTTTTTAAACTGGTCCTTGTTGGGGAATCACACAGACCCCTCTGGTGTGGCCTGCTGGTTGTGGGGAGCCCGACACATTCCACGGTGAGCCTATTGTTAGACAGGAGAGTTGTTTCCAATGGCATGCTTTCATTACGGAAGTATATGGCAGGAAGATATTTACTGTCTATTATGAAATTCAAAAGTAAGTTACAAAAACAATGTACCATAAGTAATATAAGTCTAATTTAAAACATGTATGTGTATATAGGCAGAGAAAGACTGTTAGCAATAGCCTGGGTGATGGGGTTTTAGATATTTTTTATTTAATTCTTTTTACTGGTCTAAATTTTCTAAAAATTCCACAATAAACACGTAACATTTATACAAAAGACTCTATATTGATAGATTCTTCTGTTTCCTGCAGGCAATTTCATGTTACTTTAAAACAGCAGCCACTACCTGGGATAGTCGTTGAGACCACCCTTCTAAACTCCCCAGTCTGAATTCTGGTGCCTCTAGCAGTTTCCTTGAGATGAGAGGTTCTTCCTCTGGGCTCTGACACCTTTCTAGGCCCAGATGCTCTTAGCTGAGACAGGGCCCTGAGAAGGTGCAGTTGTGCTCCCATGCAGCTGATCAGAACTCGCAGGTGCTTTGGCCTAACACTCCTCTTCTTGGGAATGTTTCAGGTTGTACCATCTTTGAAAACTGCAAGAGCTGCCGAAATGGCTCATGGGGGGGTACCTTGGATGACTTCTATGTGAAGGGGTTCTACTGTGCAGAGTGCCGAGCAGGCTGGTACGGAGGAGACTGCATGCGTAAGTAGACCTTGACCTAGCTCCATCTCTAGTGCACACTGTCTTAAAGTCTCAGCTTACAATGGACCAAAATTTATCTCCTTGGAATCTGAGTTTTGGAAAGCCTGCAGCCAGAGGGCTTTCTAGGTAAAACTATAAAAACAAAGATGGATTTCCATCTGCAAGGCGTGGATTGTGAACATTTGTTTGAATTCTTGGCCACAGGAGGTTTATGTCTACTCTTCAATCTCCTCTTCCTAAGTGAGGCCAAGGCTTTCTGCTCTATGCATTCCAGAAGCAATTGCATGGTAGCCTTGGTCAGCAAACAGTGAATAAGTCTTCAGAAATGTTGTCTGTAGTGCACTGTACATATGAATTTCTGTTGGTAAATTTCTTGAATCCTGAATTAAATTCCTGCAACCCACAGCAAATTGCTAGCATGCCTTTTGTCCGAGGAAAGAGATTCTTTCTGGGATCTGCTTGATCTGAAAGAATTACTTAGTTTTTATTAGAGTTCTGTGAGTTTCAACAGTTCTTTGAAAATGGAGAGGAAATCTAATCTCTTGTTCTGTCCAAGATTCCCCCCGACAGTGCCCTGAATGATGAATGTCCCTCTGAGAGTCTGTATCTCAAGCAAGGTACAAATTGCTTTTATTTCACTAACTTATTCCATATGCTTCCAACTTGAATCAGAAGCAGTTAGAATGGTCTTGCAGTCTAATTTTATTCCTATGAATGATATTTCCAGTTTACAGAGAGGGAGGATGGAGTGTGGTTGGTATCTTTGACTGATAAAATCTGTACTGAAATACCATCAGTTTCAAGACTCTGTGGCTAAGGATGAGTATATGGTCTGCAGCTGAGAAACTCAACTATACCAGGAGGAGAAGGGGCTTGTTGGCACTTCCAGGTGAACTGGGGAGTTCAGTTATCCATAATACAGATACTTTTTAAGTGTTGGTCTTCGTTGCTGATTTAAAACTTCGATGCCATTTTAGGTGGTTTCTCGTAAATTTAATTCAGTACCTGGCAGATTATGTTCCAGGTAGGTTAGCTGCAAGATTTAACCCTGGTCTTCTTTGGCAGCTGATTTATGGAGACTGTATTGCATAATGAGCAGAATACAAGCTCTAGAATGAAACAGACCTAGGTTTAAATAATGATTTTGTCTGTCACTGCCAGTATGACCTTGGACAAGTCATCTAACCTTGCTAATATCAGTGTCCTTTTATAAAAAAGGAGAATAATGCTACCAACTTCATAAGGTTGATTTGAGGATTAAATGAGATAATGTGTGTGAAGCACTTAGTGCTCTGACAATAGTAAAAGCTCAATTAATGCAATAAATATGTCACTGTTATCCTATATGCCCCTTAATTACTGAATTGTTAGGTGATTCAGAAATAAAACTACTCTTCTTCCTTTCATTTATTTTCCTTTCTTCCGAGATGGGGGTCCTACTATGTTGCCCAGGCTGGCCTCAAATTCCTGTGCTCAAGCAATCCTCCTGATTCAACCTCTCAAGTGACGGGGACTGCAGGCACATGCCACCATGCCTGACAAAACTACTTTCAATAATAGTTTGAGATAGTTGTAATTAGAGCTGTAGTGCACAGCTTTAGATTTCACATTGACCTTTGGATTATGTAAGATCACTTTGGGTTTTTCCCTGCTTTGGGTCATATGGAAGAGTGCTCTTTCTCTGTGCACATGAGAGGGAAAGGGGGATTTGATGGGGTTGGAGTGGTAGGCAGGAGTGTGATCACGCCTTTGATATGGTTTGGCTGTGTCCCCACCCAAATCTCAGCTTGAATTGTAATAATCTCCATGTGTCAAGGGTGGGGCAAGGTGGAGATAATTGAATCATAGGGGTAGTTTCCTCCATACTGTTCTCATGGTAGTGAATAAGTCTCAGGAGATCTGATGGTTTTATAAACAGGAGTTCCCCTGCATAAGCTCTCTTGCCTGCTGCCGTGTAAGATGTGCCTTTGCTTCTCCCTTGCCTTCTGCCATGATTGCAAGGCCTTCCCAGCATGTGGAATTGTGAGTCCATTAAACCTCTTCCCTTTACAAATTACCCAGTCTCAGCTATGTCTTTCTTAGCAGTGTGGGAACAGATTAATACAGACTTGTAGGTAGGTAAGCTAGGTAAGGAATTTAGATGCTATTGCAAGTGCAGTGGGGAACCAAGGAAGAGTGGTGAAGTAGAGGATGGACCAAGTGCTCTGAGAACTAGCTAACAGAACAGTTAATGACAGGGAGAGGGAGGTAAAGTTTCAGACAGGAAGTGAAGGTTGAGCTATGCCTTTGCTCTTCAGTTGGCAGAGCAGGAAGATATTTCAGGGAGAGGGATAGTATGGTCAGGGTGTGAAAATGCAAGGTGTGTTCAAGGAAGCATGTGACATGAGGTATGATTAGAGCAAGGTGATGGTCTTGGGGTGGCAAGCCCTGACTATGAAGGGCATAGTGTTCCAGGGCTCAGAGCTTAGACATGGTTCTGAGATGATGGATGGTTTAATCCGGGGAGTACCATTTGACAGATAACTCTTGTAGCATAACTCCGTTGGAGTGGAGGAAGACCATATCCAAAGGTAGCCATTAGGAGTGCGATTGCAGTGCTTCAGGGGATGAAGAAGGGAGACTAGAGTGAGAAGAGCCTAAAGGAAGGAGTGACAGGACTCAAGACTCACTGAAGGTTGGGGTAAGGAATCTCAAGAGTTTGCCTTTCAAATTCTTAGTTTGATTAACTCTCTAGAAGTTGATGCTGTTAAGTGAGTAATAAAAGGGAAGAGGTTTGGTGGGGGAAAGAAGGTGAGTTCCATGTGAGATAAGTTGGAATCTGGATATCTATAAGAGACCCTGCAGACAGTAGGAAATAAGTGCCTGGAGCTCAAGAGAATTTTGGAGACTTGAGATATGCCTATGGCTGTTATAGATGGAAGCATGAGGTGAACAGAGCACCATGGGCAGAGGAAATACCAACAGATGTAAAAGGAAAGGAAGAGAAAACCAGGAAGGAGATGGGAAAAGATAGAGAGATAGGAGGAGAACCAGGAAGGAGTAGGGTTCTGGAAGCTGGGGGCAGTGTTTCGAAGGCAGAAAGGTCACATAGGATGAAGGCAGTAAAGAGGTTTTTGTGTTTGATGGCTAGCATGCGATTGGTGACCTGAGCAATAGCAGTTTCATATAAAATTTGGCAGGGTGCAGTGGCTCATGCCTGAAAGCCCAGCACTTTGGGAGGCCAAGGTAGTGGATTACTTGAGCCCAGAAGTTCGAGACCAGCCTGAGCAACATGGCAAAACCCTGTCTCTACAAACAATACAAAATTAGCTATGCCACTGCCACTCTAGCCTGGGCAGAGTGAGACAGTTTCCAAAAAAAAAAAAAAAAAAAAAAAGGCAAGATTTGAAGTGTGAAAAATGGACAAAAAGAATACAGACAACTTTCTTTTAAATAAGCTTAATCAAGCAAGGAAGGGGAGAATTAAGGTGATAGTTTATATGAGTAAATAAACAGCTGTGGAAAAATACCAATTAAGATGGGAAAGGCCGGGTGCAGTGGCTCATACCTGTAACCCCAGCACTTTGGGAGGATGAGGCAGTCAGGTTACTTGAGGACAAGAGTTCAAGGCCAGACTGATCAACAAAACAAGATTCTGTCTGTACACAATATTAAAAAAATTCAATCAGGCATGGTGGTGCATGCCTGTAGTTCTGGCTACTCAAGAGACTGAGGAGGGAGAATCGCTTCTGCAGCCAAGGATTTTGAAGCTGCAGTGAGCTATGATTGCACCACTGCCTTCCAGCCTAAGCAACAGAGCAAGACCTCATCTCTGTCTCTCTCTCAAAAAAAAAAAAAAGATGGGAAAGGGTTAAACAGGTTTTAAGCTAATGTGAGTAAAGTGTCAGTAGGAGAGATTAAAAATATTACATATTAGAGTAAGACTAACTGAAGAAGTTAAGACCATGTTATCCTGAAGGAGAAGAACTTCCTATGAGATCAAGAACAAAAGTGAGAGTTAAAGGAGAGGGAGCTTCCTTTTCTGCCCTAGGCTGAGACAGGAGGAAAAGAATTATTTATAGGTAGCATATCTTGTTTGTTAGTAATTATATGGTAGGAACTGTGCTGAGCACTTTATGTGCCATGTCTTGTTTTATCTGTACAATCACCCTATGAAAATACATACTCCCATTTTATAGATAATGAAACTGAGGCTCAGAGCTGTGAAGTAACTTGCCTGAGGCCGTACACTTTGGGGTAAAGCCCAGGATGATTCCAGACCCCTTACTCTTTTTCTTAACCACAGTCCTAGTCTGCCTCCTGCTGGTGAGTTCCCCTGTTTTCTCTGGGAAGTAGGGAGTGAAATCTCTGCTGAGAATGAGTAGAAGTGAGGTTGGGGCTTGAAAGTACCAAAGGTTTGGGGCAGCCACTTGAGGAACAAGAAAAGGCACCAGCTGGTGTTAAGCTTAAAGCATATCCAAGCGAGACGGAGGACCCAGTCGAAGCCAGAGTTCCTAGGGAGGTGATGCAGTCAGTTAGGACGTTGGCTGATGCTCTCTGGAAGTGCAGCAGCAGAAGGGAGTAAAACCCATTGTTTTGTTGATCCAAGAATAAGCTGAGACATGACTGACCAAGGATCCCAGCTGGGAAGGACATGAAAGCAGAAGAGCCTGGTAGAGGGGCAATAGGGACAGGAGGTCTTAAGTGGAAAAGCAGGCTTGGTGGTAATGAAGTAATGGAACACATAGGTGGAATGGGTATTATGGTCAGAGAGTAGAGTTTCTAAGTTGAAGCTTTCAGGGATGGTGGTGATAAAGTGTTCAGTTTTTTTTTTTTTTTTTTTTTTCTGGGTAACTAACAATCTCAAAGGACAAATGTTTGTTCTTTCTCATGGGTCTGTGAGTTGGCAGGCATTCCACTGATTTCAACTGGGCTGACCTGGGCTGGTTGTGCTCCAGGCTGCAGGGCTTAGGCAGAAGGGACAGCAACCATCAGGGGATGCTCTTCTCAGGGTGGGTCGCAGAAGCACAAGAGGTCAAGCCAAACACACAGGTGCACATAAGGCCTCTGCGCACATCACACTCACCCATATTCCACTGGCCAAAAGAAGTCACATGGCTAAGTTCCCAATGAGTGAAGTAGGGAAGTATATGCCATCCCAAAGGAAGAGGGGTGGATAAATATTTCTAAACAATACTTCAGTCACTCCATGTGAGTAAGGGGGTTTGTTCAGGGTGCAGGGGACAGAAAGGAAAGAATATTTGCATGCAAGAAGTCAATACAGCAAATGGTAACAAAACAAGGATAGCAGTCACCCAAACGTTATGAAACAGAAAATATTAATATTCAGAAATCCTGAGCATGTGTCTTTTTAAATAGCACCTACTGGTCAAATCTTGGGTTGCACCTTGGTGTAAGACGCTGTTTATGGAGCCTCATTGATTGGGCTGGTGATTGTGTCCATTTGAGGGTCCAGGCTTTCTCAAGGACAGCAGAACTGGCTCAGAGCAACCAGTCTATCACCTAGGCAGGCAGAACAGAGAGCTCACACCTTCATGCATTAATCTACCCATCCAGTCAAAAGATATTTCTTGAATGGATGCTTCTAGGTGCTGGATGTACAATGATAAGCCAGACGGGCATGGTCTCTGACATCTTAGAGCTTGCGCTTTAGAGAGGAGATTTTTTTTTAAAGTTAAAAAAATAGAGTGTGGTCAATGCTATGAAATTAAAAAAACAAACTAATGGTCAGATTCTATCCGATCTGTGTTGGTTCAGTTTTGCTTGTTCAATTACGTTATGCTTGTTCTGAGAGCCTCATTCCACACAGTGTATGTTACCACTGCCATGAGCACTGATGGAGCATTTCTTATGGAGCACTGGGCTGGTCACCAGGGAACACAATGATTCTGCAATGAGTTTACAATCCATCTGTGAAAACAGTGCTTGACCATAAGAAGACATCAATATGATGTTATTAGGTTCTTATCACCCTCACCTCATACTGGCACTAAATAAATGTGTAGGGAATTCATAGGAAGAAGTAATTCATTTCACTCTTTGTTGAATGCCTGCCTGGTGCTGAGCACTATGCTGCCTGCCTACGTTAAGGGTCGCCTACATATGGCTGGGACACCGCGCCGGAGCCCCATGGCAGTGCAAGCATTTTCCCACTAGATGGCGCCCAAGCGATCCTTTCAGACAACGTTATCCTGAAGGCGCTTCCTTCTGAGTGTCTCTGAAGAGCCTGGGCATTTTTTTTTCCTGAGTACCATACAGAGCCTTAGAAGGAGGGAGGAGTGGCGGGCAAGTGCCAGAAGGATCAGAGCTGTTTTATATGTGGGTTAGAGAGCATCTGGCACTGAACAGATGCAGTAGCACCTTTATTTGCTCACTGTCCTTGACAATGTTTATATTACTAACCTAACTAATGACAACCTTAAAATTCATTATGGAATTGATTCATGCATAACCACTGGCAGGTTGTATTATCCAGGAGGATGGGCAAACGGCCTGAGGCTATTGAGCCCAGGAGAGAACTTATTCACATCTTTCTGCCCAGGAAAGATTGGTTTAGTAATCTCAGAATATCCAGACTAAGAGCTACTGGCACTTTATCGCCATTAAAAAAAGAGCTGTTCTTTCTACCTTTCTCCACTCTTTAATGTAAAACCTTCAATTCTACAGAGAGTTGAAAGAATAGTATACATCCATATGCTCCTTTCCAGGATTTGCCACTTTTTATCATTCTGCAACATCTGGCTCTCTCTCTCTTTTTCTGCACTATAAGACTCATGAATTTTAATTTTTTTCTGTTTCATAGTGTTATCATAATTTTTCTTTTGATGCTTAGATTGTTTCAGATTTGGCCCGTTAAGCAGGCTGCACCTCATTTCTCCTTGAGCACTTACTTGCATTCTACCCCTGACCCTCAAATGTTTTAAGTTCACCTTGATTTTCTATGCCCAGGTCTTGAAACAAGCTATTTCTCCCTGCATCCTGGTTTCTTATAGTGGGAAATTGTATTTAGGAACTGCGATTTGGGTGCTGGCTATTAGAGGTGCTGATATCCAAAGTCGAAACCAAGGCTTCCTCTTAGGGTTTCTTAAACTCAAAAGTTGCGTTCTGAAGTGGAACCACTCTGCTGACTTCCACTGCTGACCACTGGACTGGTGTTGGTTTAGCTTGGCCCTAGGCTGAGTTCCTTGGCCATCAAAAAAGATGAGCAGCAGGAGGGCCCAAGAGCGACCCAGAATGCCACACTTCTAGCTGGCATGGCAGTGATCCCAGCCTTTCAGTCCCTGAAGGATACTGGGCATCTAAGGAGGTTAGGAAAGCAACCCAGATGAGAGGATTTATGGGGAGAGATTATAGGTCCTTAATACATTTATCTTCTTAGTCATATTTTGGACAGAGGCAGAGAAACAGAGGAACTGGCCATAAGCCATGCCCAAAAATGTTTGTAGGGCGAGTTATCAGAGAGGAAGAGGATTTGTGCAGGCCGATTCCTGAGCCATAAGCAGGAATGATTAAGAGCAAACTTAAGGGGAGTGGGGAGAAGGCTTACAAAGCTGTGTGTTACTGACTTTCGGGGCTGCCCTCCAGGGGAGCTGTGGAATCGCCTAGGGTGGAGTTACTGAAAGCTGCCTCATCTCGCTCCAGCCTTTTGTGTCCTGATGCTCCCAGAAAAAGAACAATGCCCAGGTCGATTCAAACTGGGGATGGTATTAGGTGGCAGTTAGCAGCCTGGGCTTGGATTTGAATCTCTGTTTCTTTCCTGGCTTTGGGCAAGGTTACCCAATCTTTGTGAATCTCAGTTTCCTCATTTACAAAATTGGGATCCTCATAGTGGCCTTGAGAGTTTTTGTGGAGATTAAGTGAAGAACTGTCTATAAATCCCTTAATATGGAGTCTGGTATATAGTAAGTGCTCAATAAATGGTGGATGCTATTCTTGTAATCCAGAGCCATGAAATGAGCTCTATTTGTTAGTTGTTGTTTTGGGTGGCAGGGGAAGAAATCAATATAGGGCCAGAGAAGAAAGATAATAAAAGAGAAGCCTTTAAGGTTAGAGAATACACACTGGGCACAAGGAGGTAGTCTTCACCAGACAAAGTATTGTATGGCAAATAGTATTTTATATTTTATGTGCTGAAGCTCTTTGACCACAGAGAATTCATGTTTAAATCTTTGCAGAGGATTTTATGTTGTTAAAGAACTCATCAATCATAGTTCAGCTTCTGGTGAAGGTATAGAAGGATGTGAAAGACCTTCCCTCCTGCTCAAACAGTAAGAAATCACTAGATTAAACCAAAGAAAATAACAGTTTTCATTAAAACCATAATATGAAATCTAAAAGAATTTAAACTCCAGAGGGGTGAATTCTTCCAGGATGAGCAAGAGATTCGGGATGCTTCATACTTGAAGGCAGCTGCTGCGGTTGGGGGCAGGGCAAGTGCAGGAAGGGGCCTACCAGAGAAGGAGGAGGAGAAGACAGGAAAACTTTTGAATCTATGGGCTGACCAGTTGAACTTAAATCTAGAAGAGACTCCAAGGCAAAGACAATCCTCTCCACCAAGTATTTTATTAAATGGAATTTGGCTGTGCAAGCAGAGGCTGGAATGAGGCTACGAAGCAGGAGATCTTGGGATGTTGTCACCTTGCAGCTTTATAAGCTTGTGGTCTCAAAGTCTCACAGTCTCATGGGCTCACAGCTTCCCAGTCTTGTAGTCACAGGAGTGCAGGAAGCTGGGGGAAGGAGGAGATGAAAATCAAAGACAGATTTCCTTAGGTTTATGGGGTTTGAATTTCAAGGCTCTTCTGGTGAGATTATAGCTTCAGTCCTGCCCCAAATCAGCTTAAGCCTTGATTGGGTCAAACTGATTCATCCCTGATCAGTTCTCCCACCAGCCTAATAGAGGAGAGGGCGTTTCCAATCAAAGGAAACAATAGATCTCTTGTTGTGAACAAGCAAGGAAATAAGATCTACATTCAAGAGAACAACCAGTCAAAAGAAATAGAGCATGGGTGATGAAATGGAAATTTTCAAACAAGAAACTTTTACATAACTTTAAAATAAATGCACTAAAAGATTGACAGGAAAAGATTACTATAATGGATGAAGACATGAAAAATTCACCAAATCAATGAGCAAAGATCACAAACATTCCTATACATCAACAATAGACAAGCAGAGAGCCAAGTCATGAATGAACTCCCATTCACAATTGCTACAAAGAGAACAAAACACCTAGGAATACAGATAACAAGGGACATTAACTACCTCTTCAAGAGAACTACAAACCACTGCTCAAGGAAATGAGAGAGGACACAAACACATGGAAAAACATTCCATCCTCATGGATAGGAAGAATCAATATCGTGAAAATGGCCATACTGCCCAAAGTACTTATAAATTCAGTGTTATTCCCATCAAACTACCATTGACATTCCTCACAGAATTAGAAAAAAATTACTTTAAATGCCATATGGAACCAAAAAAGAACTCATATAGCCAAAACAATCTTAAGCAAAAAGAACAAAGCTGGAGGCATCATACTACCTGACTTCAAACTATATTACAAGGCTACAGTAATCAAAATAGCATGGTACTGGTGCCAAAACAGACATATAGACCAACGGAACAGAACAGAGACCTCAGAAAAAACACCACACATCTACAACCATCTGATCATCAACAAACCTGACAAAAACAAGCAATGAGGAAAGGATTCCCTGTTTAATAAATGGTGCTGGGAAAACTGGCTAGCCATATGCAGAAAACTCAAACTGGACCCCTTCCTTACACCTTATACAAAAATTAACTCAAGGTGGATTAAATACTTAAATATAAAGCCTAAAACTATAAAAACCCTAGAAGAAAACATAGGCAACACCATTCAGGACATAGGCATGGGCAAAGACTTAATGACGAAAATGCCAAAAGCAATTGCATCAAAAGCTAAAATTGACAAATGGGACCTAATTAGACTAAAAAGCTTCTGCACAGCAAAAGAAACTATCATCAGAACAAATAAGCAACCTACAGAATTGGAGAAAATTTTTGTAATCTACCCATCTGACAAAAGTCTAATATCCAGAATCTACAAGGAAGTTAAACAAATTTACAAGAAAAAAACAAACAACCCCATCAAAAAGTGGGCAAAAGATATGAACAGACACTTCCCAAAAGAAGACATTTATGGCCAGGCAAGGTGGCTCATGCCTGTAATACCAGCACTTTGGGAGGCCGAGGCGATGGATCACTTGAGATCAGGAGTTTGTCACCAGCCTGGCCAACATGGTGAAACCCTGTCTCTACTAAAAACACAGAAATTAGCTGGGTGTGGTGGCATGCTTCTGTACTCCCAGCTACTTGGGAGGCTGAGGCAGGAAAATTGTTTGAACCTGGGAGGTGGAGGTTGCAGTGAGCCGAGGTCATGCCACTGCACTCCAGCCTGGGCAACGGAGCAAGAATCTGTCTCAAAACAAACAAACAAACAAACAAAACAAGAAGACATTTATGCAGCCAACAAACATATGAAAAAAAGCTTAACGTCACTGATTATTAGAGAAATGCAAATTAAAAACACAATGAGATACTATCTCATGCCAGTCAGAATGGTGATTATTAAAAAGTCAAGAAATGATAGATGCTGGTGAGGCTGTGGAGAAATAGGATAGCTTTTAAACTGTTGGTGGGAATGTAAATTAGTTCAACCATTGTGAAAGACAGTGTGGTGATTCCTCAAGGATCTGAACCAGAAATACCATTTGACCCAGCAGTTCCATTACTGGGTGTATACCCAAAGGAATATGAATCTTTCTACTATAGAGACATATGCACATGTATGTTTGTTACAGCACTATTTACAATAGCAAAGACATGGAAGCAACCCAAATGCCCATCAATGATAGACTGGATAAAGAAAATGTGGTATATAATATACCATGAAATACTATGTAGCCATAAAAAGGAATGAGATCATGTCCTTTGCAGGGACCTGGATGAAGCTAGAAGCCATCATCCTCAGCAAACTAACACAGGAACAGAAAACCAACCACCACATGTTCTCACTCATAAGTGGGAGCTGAACAATGAGAATACATGGACATAGGGAGGGAAACAACACACACCAGAGCCTGTCAGGGCCTGGGGAGTGAGGGGAGGGAGAATATCGGAACAAATATCTAATGCATATAGGGCTTAAAACCTAGATGATGGGTAGATAGGTGCAGCAAACCACCATGGCACGTGTATTCCTATGTAACAAACCTGCATGTTCTGCAAATGCATCCTGGAATTTAAAGTAAAATAATAAAAAAAGAAAAAGAAATTCAGGAGAGATTTGAAAAGCATTTAAAAGAACAAAATGGAAACCCTAGCACTGAAAAATACAATAAAAAAGAAACCAACTGGAAATCCTAGAACTGAAAAATGCATTATCTGAAATAAAACAAAAATTCATTGGAGGGGATTAACGGCCTATTGGTCAAAATAGAAGAAAAGATCAGGGAACTTAAAGACAGTTCAATAGAAATCAACCAAACTGAAGCACAGGGAAAAGAGACTGAAAGTATTTAGCAGTCTTAACTCTTTGTGCTACCCTAGCCAGAC
Organism: Pan troglodytes; assembly: GCF_028858775.2. Lineage (NCBI taxonomy): Eukaryota > Metazoa > Chordata > Mammalia > Primates > Hominidae > Pan > Pan troglodytes. The sequence goes on along the minus strand of NC_072407.2, from coordinate 39,492,730 downwards.
CCTGTCCATTGAGTTGTATTAGCAGGGCTATTTCCATGTGAGTGTTTTGTGATAACCCTGGCAACTTTGGGTGAAGAAAGACTTTCTGCAGCAAAGTGGTAGATGCCATTCTTTCTGAACAACCATTTTTTCAACTGAATGGACAGGCCATTTGACATGGGGTGGTGGGGAGGGGCTTTAAAAATGGTTTGTTTGGACAGAAATAAGTTTGAATTGGTTTTTTGGTCTAACTATTCATTCAGTTAGTAGTTATGGTAATTGAGCACTGACTTGATGGACGCAGAGGTATAAACAGGACAGATGATATTCCTGCTCTCGTGGAACTGCGTCATAGGGGAGGCAGACAATTCAATGAACAATCATAGAGTCAGGTGGATTGGGGTTATAGGTCAACTCACAGGCTGAGCTGAGGACTTGTCATTGTTCCTGATGAACACCTGAGCCCCTGATAAAAGCCAACACTTAGTACTTACTATGAACCAGGCATCATTCGGAGTACCTTCCTGTACTGACTCATTTAATCCCCATTGCAACCCTTGTCACAGCCATGTGACAGATGAAGACACTCAGGCACAGAGGGATAAATAACTTTTCTGCTGTCATACAACTTGTAAGTGGCAGAGCCAAGATGAAAATTCAGAAGCCAGCCGCAGAGCCCCTTCTTTTATCCTCTCCACGAAACCATCTCTTGATGTGAGAGCCCTTAGGGTCTTCATCCTCTAAGCCTTGGCTCTGCTATCACTGTCTGGGATGCTAAACCTGTTGGGTTTAGGGTTCTAGCCAGTGAAGAGATGAGGCTCTCATGAGCCCTGGAGCAGTGGGTCAGAACCTGAGCTGTCCCCTGTGATTCCTGGACCAAAACAATCAGTGCCTCAGATCCAGACAAGACTCGAGAAAAATAACAATATTTGTTGCCACTTATTGTGCATTTTTATGTACCAGGTGCTGTGCTAAGTGCTTTACATACAATATCTCATTTAATCCCAAAGACAAGTGAGAAAAACACGTTGTTGTAGGTACAAATATTCTCATTTCCAAATGAGAGACCTTGGCTCAGAAAATATAGTGGCCTTTTTTAGAGTCACACAACTAGTAAGTGGCCGAACTAAGATTCGGACCCCGGCTGGCATCACAGACTGTGTCATCTTTGAAGGAGGAAAGAAAATGCAAATGCCTCTCTCTGAATTTTTTAAGTCCTCCTTTTCTTTCTAAGAGGAAACAGTAAAGAAAAACAAAACCCAACCACTTCTTAGAAGTGTGTGTGTCTCTCCCACAATCCCCTCCCCTGCACCAAATGCTGAAGATAAGAAGAACTTTTGTCTGAGGCTAAGGGTGTTCATTTTTGTTGAGAGCCTTTTCCAGCTGTCTTACTGGTCTAGAAATTAATAAAGATTTCCTTTCAGTTCTGTAGAAGCAGGGTCTATCCAGCCACCCCTCCTGTTTGGGCACGTAGCCATGGGGAAAGATTGGCAATGAGGCCAGGATTTGAGAGCTCAGGGCACAGTCCAGCTTCACTGACAGATATCACTGCACACACACAGACACACACACACACACACCCACACACCTATACCCCTCTTCTCCTGCAGTAAGACATTGTTAAGGAATCTGAGCACATCTTCCAGGCTCTTTGCCTGCTCTGGTCTTTCAGACTCAGGACCACCTGCTAGGTTGGCCAACGATACTTCCTTGGCAGGGACACTCAGCTGTGTTCACTGTTCTGCCCTGGACAGAGAGGTGTAGTCAGGCTGCCCCTGCACCCAGCCTCGCCAGCTCTCCAAGTAGAGGCAAGAGTGGAGAGGGAATTGAAGGCATTCCTTGATGTGGGGAGGGAGCGCAGCTCCCTCCTCCTCTTGCTGTTTCCCTAATATTCCTTCTTCCAAACACATTTCCAAGAAGTGGCCCCTTTGTCTCTGGTTGTTTGGAAGTTGTTCCCCATCTTGGGGCCAACTCTGCCCTCCCCTTCAGAGTGAAAGGAACCTCATTAAGAAGAATGGAGATGTTGCATGTGTTTAGAATCCTGGCTGCTTCTGAAGGACAGCCCCTGAGCCTACAGGAACAGGTGGTCCAGCATTTCACATGGCCAGGGATCGGGCATCTGGGTGAGGATGGGGACTGAGCCCTCCAGAGACTGCAAGAGACCCTGGAGCTGGCCAAAACCCAAATGGATGTGCCAAGGAAGCCTAAATGGGGATGAGCACCGTCTTCCCTTGGATTTGGGGAGGGGCCTGAGGCACAGCTGGCTGCTTCCAGCTTCCATATGGAGAGAAGAAACTGGGAGCAGGCTGGCAGGATTTGCGGCTGGTTCTAACTTGGGATCCCCAGCAGGAGGTTTGCTGAGGGAGCTGGGATTTAACACCTTACAGGCTGGGAAGCTGCCAGTCCCTGAGGGACGGGGGCTGTGCAGGAAGGCTTCTTTTGTTGTCTCTCACACCCTGCATATCACTTCCGTAGCCCAGCAGCAGATGGGTAGATGGGGGCGATGAGGAGTGTGAGGTGTGCAGAGAAGGAACGTGCATTTCAAAAAGGGAGCGGGCAAAAATTCCATGTATCTCTCTTAGGGGTGGAAAAATTCTGCCGTTTCAAAATGGAGTGGGAGAGGACTGGGTCAGAATGCCCCTAAGACAGTTTAACATATCAGCAAAGACTCAGCGTTGATACTAGACAGATCCAAGGTCATATCTCTGCTCTGCCACTCGACACAAACAGCTAACATTTACTAATTTTCCTGCTAAGAGTTTGCCATGCACGATTTAAGCTTCACAAAACCATATACAGTAGCTGCCACTTTTATTCACATTTGATTCAAGTTGACTGAGGTTCTGACAAAGGAAGTAACTTGCCCAAGGCTGCATAGCTAGGGAAAATAAAGCTGAGTTTCAAACCAAGGGCAGTCAGATTCTGCAGTCTCTATTCTTAACCACTGCTTTACCATTAGGATAACGATTTACAGTCTTCTAACTTCCTGGCATCTGAGTTTAGGGAAATCACTTAACTTCTCCATCTTTAGTGTTCCACATCTAGAAAATGGGGAGATGAATGTTGTTCTCTGTGTTTTTTTATGAAGACTAAATGAGAAAATGCAAATGATAATATCAACATCCTTTTATTCAACAAATATGCAGTGATCACCTGTTATATGCCAGGTACCATTCTAGGTGTACAAGCTAGAAAAGATCCCAGCTCTATCAAAGGGAGTAAGCAAGTAAGCGAGATAATTTCAAATAGGCATGTGTATTATGAAGGAAACAAAGCAGAGTAATAATATTGACCATAGAATTGGGAGGGCCTGTTTTAGCTGGATAGCAAGGAAGGCCTCTTTGAAGAAGTGGCAGTCGAACTTATTATTTTTATTATTCTATGTTTTTAGATGAAGTCTTGCTCTGTCACCTAGGCTGGAGTGCAGTGGTGCAATCATATAAGCTTAATTCTTACAGGAAAGAGATGCAGAAGAAGATGAGCCTTCTAGGTTTAGGAAACAGCAAGTACAAGGGCCGGAGTTGGGCACAGAAAGCAGGCTGTGTCTAGGGCAGTGGGGACAAGCAGATGAGTGGTATGTGAGATTGGGAGGAGTGTGGGTTTAGGCAGCCAGCAAGGCAGAGCTGCAAATAACATAGGAAGGTGTCTGCACAGTGGAGAACCTTTGGAGGGCTTGAATCAAGAAGATAATGTGATCTGATTAATTTATTTAAAAGGTGGCTTTGGATGCTAGGTGGACAATAGTATGTTGGGGAACAAGGGTGAATGGCGGGTGTATTTGTTTTCACTCTGCTATGTAGAAATATCTGAGACTGGGTAATTTATAAAGGAAAGAGGTTTAATTGACTCACAGTTCCGTGTGGCTGGGGAGGTCTCAGGGATCTTACAATCATGGCAGAAGGGGAAGCAAACACGTCCTTCTTCACATGGCAGCAGAAGAGAGAAGTGCCAAGCGAAGGTGGAAAACCCCTTATAAAACCATCAGATCTCATGAAAACTCACTCACTATCACAAGAACAGCATGAAAGTAACCTTTCCCAGGATTAAACTACATCCCACCAGGTCCCTCCTATGACATGTGGGGATTATGGGAACTACAAAGATGAGATTTGGGTGGGGACACAGCCAAACCGTATTACCAGGAGATCAAGGAGGAGATGAGATTACAGAGAGAGATGATGGAGGCTGGGGCTAGACAGGAGCCCCAAGTGGAAACTGGTGGATGATGCTTCCCATTATTGGCACAGGGCAGCAGCAATAAAGATCTTAGTGAAGAGATAGATTGTATGACCTAGCAGTAGTTTTCACAAAAGTAAGAAGCCTCAGACCTCATAGCTTTGTCAAAAGTGGAGTTTGGGCTCTTTTCCTAACACTAGAAATATTACTACTGTCATCTTGCCATGGTGCAGTATACACTAGTAATATTTTTATTTTTAGTTATGAAATTTTGTACTTTTGGGGAGTTATTGAATATAACTATGCATCCAAGTTTAAGAAGGCAATCTGGATTTCCGTATAGAAATAGGGAAGGTAAACTTTTTATGTGAATAGCCGGATAGTAAGTATTTTCATTTTTATGGGGCCTACTGTCTCTTGCTATAATTACTTAACTCTGCTATGATAGTCCAAAAACAGCCACAGGTAATACATAAATGAATGGGTGTCACTGTGTTCCAATAAAACCTTATTTTCAAAAGGAGGCAGTGGGCTGTATTTGGCCCAAGGATCATAGTGTGCAACCCCCAGGTAGAGAATATCATTTATTTCACGATCCAAATAATTTTTCCATATAACCACTTCAAGACATTTTCCCCAAACTTTTGGGTACAAAAATACCGTGCATTTTCTATACCTGTGCTTATCTTAACACTAGAAAACATGATCTAATTTAAAGACTATTCAATACAGTGGTTTTCAAATCTTAGGGATTCCTTGGAGGTAACTCAGCAGACTAGGTAAGGATCGGGGTGGAGGGTTTTGGGCCCCTACTTCTGCTTTAACCAGGAGCCCCTTTTTTATACATTTAGTTTTATTGGTGATCTTGATAGGACTTTATTTGAACAAAAGGGGTTGGGAGCAAGAAAAGAATGAGAAAATCATCAATCCAGTCCAACTGGTTGGAAATCAACTCTCCTTTCCACTGTCATGCATTAAAGAGGCATTTATTACATAACTACTCATAGAATAAATTAATGCCTTGATTTCCTGCCTGGATGGTGGAGGAAAGTGAGTAGAGCTGTGGGGAGGGTCTACTTTCTGAGCCTTTTAAGGTAGGGGCAGCAGGCTGGCATTTGTCAGGCCTGGAGAGGAAGGATGATAGGGTGGCTCGAACTTTACATTCAAACACAGTTAGGTTTGAGTCTTTGCTCTGTCACTTAGTGGCTAGACAAGTTATTTATTTAACTCTCTGATCATCTATCTGTTTTCCAAGCTGGAAAATTGTGAGGACACCACTTCCCTTCCCAAGCTGTTGGGTGGATTAAATGAATTAATCTATGTAAATTGCCTGGCACATTGCCAGCTGCTTGAGAAACATTAATTTCCTTCTTCCTTTTCCCTATTCATCCTGTTCTCAGGGGTGTGGCATGTGCTCAAAGTCTCGTTGAGACCTTCTCTAGTCTCTTTCCTATTGACCTCCATTTTTATGTCCCAATCTTTTCTTCTTTTCTTAGGATGTGGCCAGGTTCTGCGAGCCCCAAAGGGTCAGATTTTGTTGGAAAGCTATCCCCTAAATGCTCACTGCGAATGGACCGTTCATGCTAAACCTGGGTTTGTCATCCAACTAAGGTAAGGAGCTGGGGCCAGAAGTCAGGAGTCTGAGGTTATAAGGATACAGCAATGGGATGGAAGGCTCTTGGTCACTGGGATCCTCTGGAGCCTTTGTATATTGGAGCCTTTCTCTTTACCACTCTGATTCTCTGGGATAAGGCCTGGCTGAAACTGCAGCCAACTAAATGCTTGTCATCACCGCCTTAGAACCGTGGGGCTCAGATGATTTTGACCCAAGGATAACATCAACAAAGCAAAATACTGAGAGCAATCTACCCATCCGCAAATCTTAAACAGTGTTTCCTACTTACTCAGGACTGGGCTGGTTCCTATGGGAGGGATGTGAAGAAATAAAAGGCACAGGCCTAATTTTCAAAGAATTATACTTTAGATTGGGGCTGATGCTTGTCACAGCTCCTTTAATTGGGGCTTTCAGAAAAAAGCAAACATCCCACAACAAATAAACTAATTCTCTCACCTGTGTGGAAGATGAGTCATTTCTTTTTATGGAGCTTTAGGGCCCTCGCAAATGTCGTTTATGCCACAGTCCAAAGTATAGACCCTGTTTTATTGTAACTATTGATAAATGCTACACGAGGGTCCTGTTTTGTGAGAACCGTTCATGACTGCATCATAGTGCTGGAACAGTTCATGGCATACTATAGTTGCATGATAAATGCTTGTTGCATGAATAAATGCTGAAAGAACTGCTTTCTGATTGCAGTGTATCTTCTCTCTAATGAAAAACACCTCCCCCTTTCCTCACTCACCCCTAGAATGGCTAGGGTCATTGTCCACTTAGCTCTTCTCATTTTAACCCTGTGGTGACAGTGAACGGATTTAAAATCCCTAATCCTCTAGGGCACAGACTTTCACTAAGTATTTTCTGGGTGGCTAAATGGACACAGAGGTTACCACATGCTACCTGGCTCCTTGAATGTCTCAATGTCCTCCAGGAGGGGCAATATAGTACCCTGAATTAGAAAAATCCAGCAAAACAGGTCCCCTTCTCAATCTTCCTCTTCAAAACTAGCTCATGACAGCTTGTGTTTCCACTCCCTGAGGACCTGGGGTTGGGAATGAATCTCACTAATCCCTAGAGGAAGCCTGGCTCAAGGAACAAGCGATGAACCACACTGTTCTGCCCATTGAGCTCAAGGCTGGGTCTGCAGGGATGATAAAGGTAGGTGTTAAATGCTGCATGTTAATATTTCAGCAGCTCAGGGACCAAGACAAATGGTCCCCTCTGGGCCTCTGAGGAGCTTCTCCAAAATCCAAGATGCAAAAGGATATTCTAAAATAGCAAAACAGTGGAGGATTGAGAAGCACATTAGCTGCCCAGGAAAGGGCCTTAGGGAGGCATGGAAATGTGTGGATTTCTTTTCCTTTAGTTAAGTCTGGAGCACCTGGCCAGGGACAGTAATAATGATGGAAATACTTGGAAACATAGGCACAATGTTCAGCCCCAAAGCCCAGCAGGTGTCCCTGATGCCCCTTTTCCATCACCTACCACCAGACCACCACAAAGTCTATTTTCCTACTTGAAAAATAGTCCATCCACAGCTCTCTGTCACCACTGTCACCATTCTGCTTCAAGCCACACCCATCTCCCACTGAGATTCTGTCATGCCCTCCTAACTGGCTTCCTGGCTTCCACTCCTGCCAGCTCTGCCATCTCCTCTCTGCAGAGTGGCTGCAGGGAGCCTTTAAAATCTGAATCCAGCATTATCCCCTTGTTGAAACCTTTCAGTGGCTTCCTATAGACTTGGAATAAAATCTAGATTCCTCACCACACAAGATCTATCGCAGGCTGCCCTCACTGGCCTCAGATCCTATCACTCTCCCGTTCATTCACCACTTGCAGCATACCTGGCTTTCTTTCAGTTTCTCGAACATGTCAACCTCATCATTGCTCCAGGGCCTTTGCACTTACAGATTCCCCTGCCTGGACCACTCTGCCCCATGACCTTCACAAGGCTGGCTCTACTGCATCATTTAAACCTCTGCCCAGCTAGCACATCCTCAGAGGGGGCTTCTTTGACCACATTGTGTCAGAAACTTAACACCTTAGTCACTTTTTATGCTCTTACCTGGTTAATTTGATTCACGGCACTCAGCACTCTAAAATTACCTTGTTTTTTAGTCTCCTTGCTTATTATCTATCTTCTAACCCAGAATTAATCTCCATGAGGGCTGGCACGTGCCTAGCTGGTAGCTGGGGCACTGCTATGCTGACAGCACCTAGTACAGTGTCTGGGACAGAGCTGGCCTCCAGAAATATGTGTTCAGTAAGTGAACAAATGGACAAATGAATGCATGAACGCAAATATAGTTGCAATGTCTCTTCAGCTTCAGAAAAAACTGGCTTCTGTCAGGTGGTAGCTTCTCCCTTACTCTGAAGACAAAGATATCAAGGCCAAGAGAAGGAGCTGATTCCTTAACACACACAGTGAGCGCATGGTGGCATCTGCATAAGAAATCAGCTGTCCTCTTAGATGTTAGAGCAGGCTGTACAAAATGCGATTCACAGGACCTACACCCCAAAAGCTCTGTGATCAACCCTTTGTGAAGTAAACACTGATGAAACTCGGTTATTGGATTTCTTTGTTAGTAGTACCTTTTAGAACGCTTAAAATCAATATACTGATTGTCACTATATTCCAGTGTTCCCTAATGCTGGCATGTTGGGTTTTTACTGTAGGTGGCAGAAATATCCCTACTCCCAACATTTTAGGCAGCAGTTATGGGCCGTTCTATTTCTATTTTTTCTCCAGAGTGTGGAGGAGAAGATACAGACATACATTTTGTGAACTTGATACTCAGGTATTCCCTTGGGAATCCTGGAAAAATGCTTTTGCCTCTCTTGCCCTGGGATGTGGCTGCTGCTTTTCTTGTCTCTTGGAATCGGGGGCTTAATGTCATCTTCTGTGTTTCCAATCTGGTGTATCTCAGTGTTTTCAAACCCAAGACCCCTTTTGGATAAGCATGGATGTGTCAGGTTTCCTTAACCCCTGAAATTCTGACTTGGTGCTACTTTCTCTACTCTTTGGGTGAGAATTATCGTTGCCTAGAAGATAATTACCTTCTGATTCTTCCATCAAACGGAAGAGTGTGCAGAGGTTTTTTTGTTGTTGTTGTTGTTTTCCCCTTTACTTAGTCTTGCAAAACAATATGAGCTTTTTTTCATTCTCCAACTATAAAATTACAATAAAGTATCCATTCAGTCGTATATTTGGCAATATCTGTAGCATCTCCATAGGCCAGGCACTGCGCTGGACACTGTGAAAACTGTGGAATGAGGCAGGTGTTCCTCTCTGCCTTCAAGTTACTTGCAGGCCAGTGGAGAAGACAGGCCACACATAGACACACAAAAAGTCAAGGAGGTAAATATAAGAGGTTGAAATTTATGTCTACAGTATGAGAAAAATAAGGGATCTTCTTTGGAAAGAGTGGTCAGGGAAGCCTCTTTGAGGAGAGAATATTTAAGCTTAGGCCTGAGGATAGGAAGGAACCAGCCACACAGACTGGGAGGAAAAGGCGCCCTGGAAAAGACACCAACACATGCAAAGAATCTCTGCATGGATTATGGCACCTTGCTCCACCTGGGCAGGCACTTGCATGTGCACATACGTGCAAACAGTGCACAAATACATTCTCCTCCGCTAAGAGAAATTCGCCAACCTCTGAGGACCATTTTCCTATCAGATCAGGCCAGTGACACCATCTGTTCCTCAGGCCTGTTCCTCATCTGGCCTTGAATGTGCCCAGCGGTCTCAGGACTGTCCAGGGCCCATCTGTTTCCCTCCGTCACCCTGTCCACCCACAGATTTGTCATGTTGAGTCTGGAGTTTGACTACATGTGCCAGTATGACTATGTTGAGGTTCGTGATGGAGACAACCGCGATGGCCAGATCATCAAGCGTGTCTGTGGCAACGAGCGGCCAGCTCCTATCCAGAGCATAGGATCCTCACTCCACGTCCTCTTCCACTCCGATGGCTCCAAGAATTTTGATGGTTTCCATGCCATTTATGAGGAGATCACAGGTAAAGGCCAAGGAGACAAATGTGGCATTTTATGGCTTGCTCCAGATAAATATCTCCTTTCCATGTCCCTTCCTTTCTTCCTCTCATCCTTATTAAAATCTAGTAGGCTGTGTTCTTAGAAACAGCCTACACACTGAGAAAAAAAGAAATAACAAGGTATATTTCAGAAAAACTCACTCAGAACCAGAACTAGGAATGATCTCCCTTATACAAATGGCAGTGGCTAAAGCACGGAGAGGCTGAATGACTTGTCCAAGGTCATACAGATATAGGGGCAGAACTAGGGATTTGTACCCAAGCTGTTTGGCTCTAGAGCTCACACAGGGTGACCTCTCATGGTTGGGAGCATTGGCTTTAAATCCCTGACAGATCAAGCTATGTGACCTTGGGTAAGTTCTTCTACCCTGCTGGGCCTCTGTTTCCTAATGAGTGATAAGGGAGTAATAGTAGATCCTTCTCCATTAAGGAGGCTCTGAGAGACAGAACAAATGGAGAGCTTGGCATAGTCTGGTACATAGTAAGAATTCAACAGCTGCCCAACCCTAGGCATACATTTACCCTCCACTTGCCACCTATAAAATAGGTATTAAAAGACCATAATGGTAAATGTCATTGACTTGATGAGTAACTTTAAGCCTGACTGTAACTCTTGCTGTGATCATATTAGGAAGTAGGATTTGACCAAACTGAACAAAATGCTTAATCCTAAGCAATCACCCCACTCTCATCGTTCTGAGATCAGATTGCATCAGGTTTTACAAAATAAACACAGGCTTGAAGTTTGATTTAAAAAAAAAACTGAATTAAAAAAGAACTTGTAATGGTATTCTGATCATTAAGACTTCCTTATTCATAGGGTATGACATGAAAGTCTCAGGAAAGAAGGCGCGTGGCTGAATAATCAGTGTTTCTTCAGTCCTGTCTGTTCAGCAAGGCCAGGAGACCCTGCTCCCCGGTCTACCCCTCTTTTAGGAGGCTTCCTACAGGAACTCTCAGCAGGTGCTCTCTACAGTCTCTGTGCCTGCCCCCTGTGGAGCTGTGCAGGGCCTGGGAGTTCTGATGCTTTGCTGCTGTGGTGTGATCAGCCTGTGCCTGAATCCTCTTCCCTTGGTGACACCCTGCAGGTATAGGCTGAGCAACGTCCCACATGAGATGCGTCTGCGGGGGCTTAGGACAGTCAGCAAGCCAGGTAGGGGCAGCAGTGGCCGGCCAGTCTGTGAATCTGGGACTGAGGGACGGTCAGGAGAATGTCTTTCTCCTCTGAAATGACCTCCTCAACCTCCCCTGGAGAACTTTGGCAATACTGGCCTGTGTTTTATCAATGCCGTCAAATAATACCACTTCCCATTTTTCAAACATCCCTGTTTGTTCACTTGCCTTCAAGATATTTCCTCTGGCTAAAGTCACCTGTCTGCAACCTGCACATCAAAATCCATCCTTCATAGCCCCTACTACATTCTTCCTCCTCTCCTAAATCTTTTCTCTTGCTCCAACAAGCTATGACTTCGCCCTTTTTTGAATGTCTTGTAGCATTGCCTCTTCTTTCTTCATAATACACTAACTATATTATGCTTCAAGTCATAGTCGTTTTATATTTTTCTTCAAGTAGCTTTAATCTGGTAAATAGGACATCCTGTTCTTCCTTGTATTTCTCCCTTGTCATGTTTTGAGCAAGTACTCAAGACAGGTTTGTTGAACTGAGCCAAGGAATATACTTCTACATTGGGATAAATGAATGTAGGATTGATGGATAACACACAGATGAGTGTTTCTCAAAATCTTTTCTGTAGAAAAATAGTCCCCAGGATGCCTTGTAAAATGCAGGCTTTGAGGTCAAATAAGCTTGAAATTCACAATGTATATTAGGAAACTCACAATGTATATTGGGGCATTGAACTGAGAAGTTCTGCAGTAAAGAAATCTGGTTAATTAGCATTGAATGTCAGCAACATTTCCCTAACATATTTGAGCTCAGAACCCTTAGTAAAACACATCAACATCTCAAGGGACTAATGATTACAGAATGTAAGTTTGGAAATTATTGAATATACCTTCAACAGTGTCATAAGGATTGTCTTCCAGTTGCATTGCCCCAGTACCCAGGATGGTGAGCTTTTATTTGAAAAAAGATGGTCTTCAGCTACCCAAGGATGTCTCTGTCCACTGAAACCCCTATGGGAGAGATACAAGCATGGCTCTGCTTTCATCAATTTAATGTTCTTGTTTGAATTGCCTTGTGGTCTTCAGACTATAAGAGCATTAAGCGTACTTCTGGGGCCCTCAAAAACATCAAATAATATCACCAACATTTGATATTTAATGAGTATCTATTTTAGGCATTTTCAAATAATCATAATATGAATTCTGTAAAGGGAAGAAAAAACATTGCAAGAAGACTTTAATAAGCAATTAAAAGACTTTGGTCAAGACTCTGGGCCTGAAGACATCGACTCAATGCATAGTGGCACTGAGGGATGCCTTTTCTCTTACAGCATGCTCCTCATCCCCTTGTTTCCATGACGGCACGTGCGTCCTTGACAAGGCTGGATCTTACAAGTGTGCCTGCTTGGCAGGCTATACTGGGCAGCGCTGTGAAAATCGTGAGTATGCTTCCTAAGTGGGAGTTAAGGTGTCAGATGGGGCTGGTATGGAAGGATTTTAAGAGCTTGCAGGGCCAACTCTTTCTTCATGTCTAGGATGGTCTGTCCAAGATGGTGCACAGTGTGGACACTCCCAGTGAGTGATTCTCAGAAGGGCATAGCTGCTTCTGAGTCAGGTTCTCTGCAACTTCCTAGGTTTGTCTATTGGCATTTCCAACCCTCACTTGCTGCAAATACCTCTTAGAAAGATACAATGGCCTCTAGTAATATTCAGAGCTCAAAAACACTGAAAAAGGTCAACAGACTTTCCTGTGGCTCAGTCTGTATCCCTGTCCATTCTAAGATCTGTATTTTAGATTTATACTCCGGCACCATTCACAGGCTCCAATGTGACTTATTGCATAACTTGAAGCCCTGCAATGAGGGTGGTAGATACACATTTTGCTGAGCAAAATTATTAATAGCATCCTCTTTCGTGAGCAAAATGTCTTGAATTGGATGACAAACTATATGGTCATGTTTTAACACATATCTTATATAAGGCCTTGGTTACCAGACCGAAAACAGGTGTCACAGATGGAAGCCATCAGCATGGAATGTGATGTGCATAAGGACAAGAATTTGGGGGAGAGCAAAGGAGGACAGATAGTGTCCTAGGTAGGTTTTCCCAAAGCAGATCGTGAGTTGAGAATGTGTACACAAGTGAAGTGTTAAGGACAGGCTCCCTGGGGAAGGTTATAGGGGTGTGGGAAGCTGACCTGGGAAGGGAAGGAGGCCAAGTAGGGGTGCGATTTCAGGCAAAATACCAACCTCAGTGTTAACCTGTCATGAGATCTGGAATGTACATTACTCCTTAGAGTAATGTTCTAGCTTTAAGGCAAGGGATCTGGGCTTTCATATGCCCACAGCAATCAGTCATTGGGTGCGGGCTGCCCTGGGGAACTGGAGGGCATAAACCGTGGGCACACATGGCTTTCTATGCATGTGGGCAAAGTGGTTCCAGTAGCCCCTGAGCAGTTCCCTGAAAGAGAATCACAAGTACAGGCCATTGGAAGTAAAATACCATAGGATGGGGAGGGGAAAAGGGCCCACAGAAACACAGAAAATAGACCCGAGGGCAGAGCACCAACAGTATCTACTACAGTCACTTCTAACTAGAGTGCACAGGTACTCTGTGGTCATCTAACAGCCTGGTCTGGCAGTATTCTCTAAAGTTTGTGTATGTTTTGAATTAATTTTCACTAATGTTTTCCTTTTTTTTTTTTTTTTTTTTTTGAGACAGAGTCTCTCTCTGTGGCCCAGGCTAGAGTGCAGTGGCGCGATCTCGGCTCACTGCAAGCTCCGCCTCCTGGGTTCACGCCATTCTCCTGCCTCAGCCTCCCAAGTAGCTGGGACTACAGGCGCCCGCCACCACACCCGGCTAATTTTTTGTATTTTTAGCAGAGACGGGTTTGCACCGTGTTAGCCAGGATGGTCTTGATCTCCTGACCTCGTGATCCACCCGCCTCGGCCTCCCAAAGTGTTGGGATTACAGGCATGAGCCACTGCACTGGCCCAGTTTTCACTAATGTTTTCTTGCAAACAATGCAGATGGAAACCATGGTCTCAATAGTGGGTCCCTGTGTGTGCCATTGATTTCTACTAAAAGCATCCTTGCCCTGGTTTGGCACAGCTCACTTGAGTGTGACTGCTACAGACATAGAAAATGATGTTCTGCGTCGTGGTTCTTGCCTCATTTGAGCCTGCCATGTTGTGTGCAAGGCAGACCAGAGAAATGTTGCATTCTCTTGGCTTCAAGAATTTGTATGTAGAGCGATTCTAGATTCTTGACAATGGCAAATACTGAGCTTCAGAGGAGGAAACAAAAAGAGGGAAGGCTTAATTTCTTGATGAACGAATTACACAATGCTTTGATAAAAAAAAAAAAAGTAGAATTGGAAAGAAGTAAAACATCACCAGATAAAGCCAAAATGTCTTTAGGAAGCTCAGTCAAATTAGGAAAGAAAAATAAATTGGTCCAAAACTTATGATTAAAATATTCATAGGTAGCTTGTGAGTCAAAACAGATTCCTCAGCATTGTTATTCCATTAAGAAAATAAGAAACATAATGAAAAAAGAATGTAAAATATGTCACTATGAACTGATTCATAACTTAATTCACAAACTGTCTCAAATTACTTTAAAGCATCAGCATAGATGGGCAGGAAAATTCTACCTTGCTGGTTTTCAAAATATTGTTCAAAAGTCATAATTCCCTTAGTAACATGTAGTTATAGTGAAGTGAAGGTGTTACCAGTGGATATCCGATATGTCATTTACTGGCATCAATATGGGGGAACTAAATGTTTTTTGTTTGTCTGTTTTCTGTAAGATCCAGGTTCATTTTTCCTTCTAGGAAATTTGGCACGAGTATCAACTAACTCACTGGGGGACACGTCACAAAAAATGGCTATGGCAGTTTATGTTATAATTTCTGAGTAAACCTTAGCAATTTTTCCAGAGCAGTCTATCAGTTAGAAAAGCAAAAAAGAGCAAAAAGATTTATTTTCTTGTTTTCCTCATGAGGATACCAACAAATTCAAAACATCCTGGCGGGAATTCTTTCGAAATTAGGAAGAAACCCAATCATCTGGGGTTCCCCAAACTCTGAAGTGCCCAAATTAGACTAGGCTCTTTTTTTTAATGGCTTTAAAATCAATATTAATGACCAAAATCAACATTAATGAGAAATCTTTCATTTATGCAGTGCCAAATCCGACGAGGGCAAATCATTTCACAGGTGCTGCTTTAATGATCTCTTCAAGTCTTTGTGGAAAGGTAAATGCTCAGTTTTGCAAATGAGTGATTTGAAGCAGAGAATGCAAGACACTGGTCCCCATCAAATTCAAAACCAGAGGCCATAATTTCACATTTCCCACTTAGTTCACAATCTCTCAGACACGACACTTGCTGTATGTCTTGGTGAAACTCCAGATGCTTCACTGATGAACTCTGGTTACCATCATGTCCCATTAGCGAGTCCTCTTAAAGGACTTCCCATCCCAGTTAAAGCTCATCTGTTTCTCTTTTCCAAATAGAATTCCGATGTACAGACTCTTGATAGAAGCTATTCTCTTTATTTTCCTTATGTACGTGTATGTCTGTGAGTGGAGTGGAATAGAAGTAGATTTTCTACTTAATTGCAGAAATATATGTCAAAAAAATCAAACAGTACAGACGTGTATAGAAGAAAAAGAGAACATTGTTTTTTCCTGGCCAATCCTGGTTCCCAGTGGAAGCATTGTAAGAACTTGGTGGATATTCTTCTACACTTTTTTTTCTGCGGTATGCAAACCTAAGTGGTCTATGTGTCATTATTTTAAATCAGTGGTTCTCAACCAGGGGTGATTTTGCTCTCCATCTCTACCCACAGGGGACATTTGGCAATGTCTGGAAACAGTGTTGGTTGTGATAATTGTAGGAGTGAGGTGGTGTGCTGCTGGCATCTAGTGGGTAGAGGCCAGGGATGCCGCTAAACATCCTACACTGCACAGGACAGGCCCCACAACAGTTATCTGGCTCAAAGATCAGTAGTGCCAAGGTTGAAAAACCTTGTTTTAAACACAAGTGAGTTAAGTATTCATACAATTTTTCAATTTATTTTCAGTCCCCATGTTATGGATATTTTTTCAAGATCAGTCCATGTTGGTATTCTGATTTGAAAAAATGATTGCTGAATATTCATTGAATGGCTGAATGTATTAATATAATTATATATTCATCCAAGTCCTTAAGATGGACTTGATATTGCTTTTAACATTTTGCTATTATGAAGAGCACTGCAATGAATATCCTTACATATATTTCTTTGTTCATACATAGAAATATTTTTGTAAGATAAATTCTTAGATGCTGAACTGTTCATTCAAAGGGTACACGTATTTTGATTTTGAGAGCTACTGTGGTCACTAAAAGGTTTTGGCAATTTAGAAGACGAGCCATTCATTATCAACACCTGTCCTCAAAATAAGACTTGGGACCTGCATTTCAGAAACTAGGATCCATCCTTGTCAAGCTGGAAATGAATTTATTTTCAAAGGAATTCCATTGGTCTGGGGAGAAATTTCTCCTTCAGACTTTCATGGGACAGGAGATAAAGAATGCAAAATAATCAGCTAGATTTGGCCTAGTACCAGCTGTCAAGAAGGTGTGAGAGCCCCCAATGGGACAGTCTTCAAGGGCTGCTGCCCCAGGCCTCACCTGCCCTAGATTGTTTCCGAAGGAGGAAAAACGTCCCCCGGTGCCTGGGTGACCTCCTCGGAAGCACAACAAGGGGAACAGCCCCCTCCTCCGCCTTGAGGCCAAGCTAGCCTCCTGCCAACACCGTCAGCAACCTCCAGCCTCCCTGGGCCACCGTGTAGGAAACTGGGGCCCCTTCTTCCCTCTGAAGTTTCCTGTTTCTTTGTATGGAACACAACAAAATGGGTCCTCGAGTAAATGGTCAGAATCTTGTTTTGAAAAAGTGGAGAGCAAGGGATTCATCGTCCTGCTCTAATTTCCATGTTGCCTTTGTTCCCCCGGCCCAGTTGACGGGGCTGGGACTTCCCCCTGCATCCTAATGAAGGACGATGAAACAGGCTAACTCTTGGGGCACAATGCTCACACTGCGGGCTCTGACGCGCCTTGGAGCAAAACAAATCGGCCTCCACCAATTAAAGAAAAATGGTGAATCTGGATTCATTTGGGTTTTGGAGTCTCTGAAGGTTCCCACTGGCCTATCCCAAGGCCTGGGAAGAAAAGAGCTCAGGCTGAGAGGCACACTTTATGCTTTAGCTTCAAAGGGGAGACCCGCGCTTCTCATCAGAATAAACAATTAGGAACTTTGGGGTGTTTATGAAAACATGAAGCCGAACCAGTGAGAATGTACTGAGACCCCTAGTGGGTAAACTAACATCTCTCCCATCACGGACAGATGCATATACTGCAGGCTAGGTGGAATTACTGCAAATTATTTTGAGATCTCTGAGGGTGAGGCATTTAAAAATGGAATTTTTACTGCCTTTTTTTCACAGTTCTAAGACCTCTCTTATCCTTAATACACAGAAGACAGGTGCATCTTTGTCCATCATGAGATGGTACGCCCCAACGTGAAGAATCACCTTAGAATCTGTGGCCAGAAAAACCTTGGTTTGACACTGAGTCTTCAATTAACTAGTCAGGTGGTCTTGAGCGAGTCATTTAGCTCCTATGAGCCTTACTTTCCCCATTTATAACCTCCAGAAAAATAATACCAAATTCCTCTTAGGGTGTTTGTAGGGAGGGGATGAGATGATCCACATAAGGCACTGAATTGAGTAACAGGAGCCATCCCACTGTTTCTGATTCCACATTACGGCCATTTAAAAGTATGGCAGAAAGTAAGGGATTCCCTGGATAAGGGACTAGGGCAACAACACTAGTTTCTACAATCTGGACAATTATGACATAACTTTCTCAAAGTCCTAGGATTTAAGGAAACTCTCCCAAGACTTTCTGAGTTTCCTTTGCAAACCTCCTCAAGCCATTGCTAAACACTAAATATTGCCACCACTGCACCAACATACAGGCAAGAAAGATCTGTTTTTAAAAGGACAAGTAGGTGGTGCCAGTGTCATTGTTGTAAAGAAATACTGAATCCCAGGAAAAGACACCCACATTAGGCATGTTGAATGCTGAGGCTTTGTAACCTGGACAGCCTTGGGAGGGAGCTGTTAGAAATGACAAATAGAGTAATGATGGGGAGAAACTAGATTCGGACACTCCAGAGCAGGTTGCTCAAAGCATCATGTTATCTGGCCAGCCTCCCTTTTTCTCATGGGGTTTTATTGGTCACTTATTTAGTGTGGGCTGTGTCAGTCCCCTGCTGGTTATTTTGGAGACAAGACTTCAGAGTAACATTTTGGTATTTTGTTAAAGGGACACGGAGAAGAAAAAAAAAAGGAGCAATCAAGACTTCAGAGTAACATTTTGGTATTTTGTTAAAGGGGCAGGGAGAAAAACAAAGGAGCAATCTGTCTTGAGAGGGTATGAAGGGCATAGGGCTAATTCCATGGAGAACAGTCCCAAGGAATCCGTGGCTATTACCCGCATGTACTTGATAGCCCAGAGCCTTTGCAGACTGGAGGAGCCCAGGAAGACCATTAGCTAGTGGGCCACTGTCTTCTTACACATTACCTGGGTCTGTCATCTACTCACCCTCCCTAATATGAAATGAATCTGTAATGTCCTCCTTGGTGTATTCAGAGGGATGCCATCCCATTTGGATTTAGATCCAAAAAACAAAAGCTGCCACTGAACATAGTAGAAGCTGCCCTTTTATAGTTACCAAGGTGTGTGTGTGTGGGTGTGTATGTGTGGGTTTTTTTTTTTAATTTTGGGGAAAAGTTTTCTTTTCAATTAGATCAATCCTTGTGAGATGAGCTTGGGTCTACCTAGCCCAAGTGACATCTTAGTATGAACTATCCTGGGCTCCATGGGCCTTGACCAAAACATTGCTATGTCTCATGCAGGGCAAGAGGCTTAGGGGTTCTGACATAAGGGGTGCATTTTGCTACTCAGGAATTATTTCAGCATGGACAGCATTCTAGCCAAATACCAAGGCTAGAGCCAAACACCAAAGTGAAGCCATGTAAACAATGCAGCAAGACTACCTCCAAGAGCCGGAAACAGAGCACCCATCAGTGTTGAAAGGGCCAGACCCACCATTGCTTTGCTAACTCTTTGCTTACGCTTTGCTTGCACCTGTCTGCTTCTTGCCAAGGCCCTTTTGGCTTTTGCTTTGGCAGATGAGGTCACTGAGACAGGACTTAACATGGCAGGCAGATTGTATTTGGGTTCTGGGTTAAGAGGTAATTCATTAGAACTGGGATGGACTGTCTACCTACTAAGGGTTGAAAGAGAAGGGTGCTCATCATTACTGGCCATCAGAGAAATGCAAATCAAAACCACAATGAGATACCATCTCACACCAGTTAGAATGGCGATCATTAAAAAGTCAGGAAACAACAGGTGCTGCAGAGGATGTGGAGAAATAGGAACACTTTTACACTGTTGGTGGGACTGTAAACTAGTTCAACCATTGTGGAAGACAGTGTGGCGATTCCTCAGGGATCTAGAACTAGAAATACCGTTTGACCCAGCCATCCCATTACTGGGTATATACCCAAAACATGCTGCTATAAAGATGCACGCACACGTATGTTTATTGCAGCACTATTCACAATAGCAAAGACTTGGAACCAACCCAAGTGTCCAACAATGATAGACTGGATTAAGAAAATGTGGCACATATGCACCATGGAATACTATGTAGCCATAAAAAAGGATGAGTTCATGTCCTTTTTAGGGACATGGATGAAGCTGGAAACCATCATTCTCAGCAAACTATCACAAGGACGAAAAACCAAACATGCATGTTCTCACTCATAGGTGGGAATTGAACAATGAGAACACTTGGACACAGGAAGGGGAACATCACACACCAGGGCCTGTTGTGGGGTGGGGGGAGTAGGGAGGGAAAGCATTAGGAGATATACCTAATGTAAATGACGAGTTAATGGGTGCAGCACACCAACATGGCACATGTATACATATGTAACAAACCTGCATGTTGTGCACATGTACCCTAGAACTTAAAGTATGGTAAAAAAGTATATAAAAAAAAAGAAAGAGGAGGATACAAACAGTGAGAGCATAGCACAATTAACTTCTGTTGGAAACAAGCATCCCTGACATTATGGGACCCAAGACAGACACCAGCCTGTTGGCAATGGTTATAGAACCCCACATTTCCTTAAAGGCATCTGCCTTGTGGGACATTTACCACTTGTCCCTCCCCTTGCAGGGCATTAACTACATGTCCCTCCTCCTGTGTCAGAAAATGAAAGCTTCCTCTTTGCAAAATGCAAGGTATTCTTGTTGGTATCCATGTACTAAAGCAATAGTCATTATTCTCTCTATCGTTAATATAGGACAGGCTCTGGGCTTTATGTGACGTGGCCCATTTATTTGTCTCAATGTTCCCATGTAGTAGATACTTTGATTACCTGCGCTTTACAGATTCATCCAGCTAGACATTTTTGAGTGTCTATGAGGTACCAGGCACTGGGGAAATAAGGCAGAGCTATCCAGTATATATTTTCCCCTCCTTTTGACAAAGCTATAAAACAATTCCAATCTTAGCCCTTTCCTAGTCCTTAGAAGAATGTTACATGCCATGCAGTTTCCAGCTACAGCTTCTTCTAGCAAGGCTTTTGGTAATAGTGATGGTGATGATGAAAGTTATTACATGCTTCCAGTATGCCAGGAACTGGGTGGGATCTCCTAGGACTCAAATGTGCCTAGCAGCCGAGGAATCTTCTGCAAGTTCATTCTCTTCATCCCCAAGGCTAAACAGAACAGAAATGCCCAGCTCAGGCCATTTCTTATAGTTTGAGAAGTTGGCTATGTATACCACTGGGGAACATTTCCCCCAGTAGTTTAGAGTTATCACCCACCCCCAAGGAGCTGAAGCAGAAATCTTCTGAGATTTGGGGAAGCCCCAAGAAAACTAATGTTAGCAAGCAGATTCAGTAGAGGATGGTGAAGTTTCTAACACATACATAGGCTACCCATCTACACTGTCAAATGGGAATGTGTCAGGTTGATTTTGAAGAAAAAATAAAATGACTAGGACTTTTCAAAAATTTTCCAAGTTGATCTGTCTCTTAGGCACAGGCAGTTTCAGCTGTCTAAATAAATAGGCCATCCAAACACCGGAAAAGTGGTATCCGAAAGACATAGTGTACCATGCCCAAGGACAATACTGATTAAGATCAAATAGCTAATTGTAAGCCTCAGCCTCTAAATTGCTGCCGGATGAAAAAATAACAGTGTGTGCAATCCAAGCATAATTTCACATAGAGAGAGAATGAGAATTTCTCATTCACACCCCCAGAGGGCTGGAAAACATCAGGGGGGAAGAATTCCATTGGCTGGAAAGGGATCAAAAGAGTTTTCAGTGGGGATTACATCACCAGTTGGTGTCATTATTCCTGGTTGGTGAAGACCTTCCTGGGAGTAAAAAATATTTGGTTTGGTCCAGAGACACAAAACTCAAATATAAGCTGAACAGGAAAAAATGAGGAAGAGAAGAGAGGCCATGTGATGCTGTCTGTAAGAGCTGGCCTCATGTTAAGTAGATTTCCAGGATGAACAATGCCCTGATGAGAAAATTAATGCCTTTTCTAAACAGAACCAAAATTCTGTCACAAGTTGTTTCCTTGATTTTGGTGACAAGTGACAATGGGCGGATGCCAAGAGTATGCTAAGAATTGAGACAAACATCTCTCCATCCCTGGCCCTTACTACCAGTTAGATGACAGTCATCAATTTTGCTGACTCTGGATCTGTTTCCTTTGCTGGAACTCTCAGATAATCTTATAGCTCCAAAACCCAGCTCATATCAAAGAAACAGAATAGTACCTGCCTGACTTGGTTTTTAGCTCAGGTGGTATCTGGCAATCATAAATATTTCATTAACATAACATTTGCAAAAGAAGAAATACATGTTTTGTATGTATAGTTTTGTAAATCACTGCAAACTCTTTCTGAAAGCAAGCAGGGTATAAATAATTAAAGTAAAATAAAATAATTTGGAAGCTGAACAAGAACAATAAAAAAAATAGAGCATTAGATGGGATAGAGATTAAAAGAAAGTGGACACACATTCATCTGGGGGTGCAACCATTGCTGATTTTATTCTAACATCTACTCCTTTCTTCCCCTTATCTAAGGATGGGTGCTGAGGAAATGTTGTTCACTTCAGTTTTATAAATTATAGAAATGTTGATTTTTCAAATATTATATCTTTCTAAAAAGTAGATCATTCTCCCTTTCCTGAAAAGAAAAAGCTAGCTGGACTTGGTTATGCGTACCATTTCTGTGCATGCTAACCCAACTGTCTTGTACTTTTATGCTCCTTCTACCCTGTCTGAGGCTTTCTTTGGCTCTCAGGGTGCACAGGCTCCTATAGGTGGGCAAATGGGAGGTATGAAGAGTTAATGTTCATCTCATCATCCTTCAACAAATGATTAATGACAATTGGTAGGTAATAACTCATATCCCTTCCTCTGTGAGTAGGATAATGATGAGACATGCTCCACACTGTCTCCCAGAGTTTCTGAACATCATTCAGCCTCAGTAATCCCCTGTGGTAACCTCCTTGATAATGCAGTCTTATCTCCTTTCTCATTTATAATAATCCCCGTCTCATTTCCCTCATTCCACTGTTGGTTCTTCCTAAGATTGTCACCTAAATGAACTACTTGCACTCAAAGCCTTGTCGAACAGGCGGCTTCTAGGAGAACCCAACCTAAGACACCTCATGAAGGTGTTTCCTTGAGGAGCTAACTTAATAGAAGTCTACAGCTTTGTATTAGTCATGGTTCTCTAAAGAAACAGAACTAATAGAATTTATATAAATATGTGTATACACACACACATACACACAAAGTATTGGCTCACACAATTATGGAGGCTGAGAAGTGCCATGATGTGCTGTCTACAAGCTGGAGACCAGGAAAGCCAGTGGTGTAATTTGAAGGCTGGAGATCCAATAGTGTAGGCTTCAGTAAGCATCTGAAGGCCTAAGAACCAAGAGTGCTGAGGGCAGAGATGGATTCCCCACTCAAGCATTCAGGCAGAGAGATAACCCAAATTATCCCTTCCTGCACCTTTTTTTTCTATTCTGGCCCTCAACAGATTGGATGATGCCTGCCCACACTGGGGGAGAGCAATCCTTTTTACTCGTTCTACCAATTCAAACACCAATCTCTTCCAGAAACACCCTCACAGACATGCCCAGATATAATGCTTAACAAGATATCTGGCATTTCATGATCCAGTCTAGTTGACACATAAAATTAAGTACCACAGTCAGGTAGATCACCATCTAGTTGTTTCTCTAAACTATTAGATAAGCCTTTGATCAATGCTGACTAACATATATTTTAGGGTTGCATTATCTGAAGGATACTCAAAATATGAATCATCTGTATTGCTGATTTAAAAAAAAGTTAAATCTAAGAATTGATATTCTGTACACACACATGTGCACATGCACAAGCTCTTCTCTGTGTGTAAGAGCAAGTTTAGTCCTTTGTAGGTTCATGGGAGTGAGTGGAGACTGCAGTGTTATTTGTGGAGAGAGCCAACAATACTTCCCAGAGGATTTGGTATCTTCTGAAGGGTTTGTTCAAACTGAAGGGTTTGAAACATGCTGTGCAGCATGTTTGAAAATGGCTGCTCCTATCATAAAGAAGTGTCTTTGGGTCTCTTCTAATTGCCTCATCTCTTGTAATTGTGCCCTGATCAATTGTCCACACTGCATTAACTACACAAATGTGCCCTGGTTAAATGGTGATATCTTCATCAACAGTTCTGTCTAGTACCACAGGGAGAACACAAACAGGATAAAACTGGGAGCTCCAATTCCAACAAATCTCCAGTGATTATTCTCAGCAGAAGCATTTAAATTAGAATTTGGTTCCATTTAACTCAGCATTCTACCTGTAGATTAAGAAATTTCTTTTCAGACAGCACGGCAGGCTAAGTGGTATGAACCCACTGCAATTAATTGCACCTGATGAAATCTTTGCTACAATCCAGACTACAGTCAACTTCTGGGGTTGGCTAGTATTTGCTGAGACCCCGCACCTCATTCAAATTCATCTAAGGACCCATGGTTACCTTTACTGTGTTCATTGGTTCACAACTTATCCTCTGATGTAATTATAGAAGCAAAGTTAAGAAAGGTACTAGCCACTTAGTAAGAATCGGTGCAAGTGAAAAAAAATTATATATGTATGTATTCTCCCTACTCTTGCTCTCTCTCTGTCTTTCTCCTTTTCTGGTCAGAATGAGTTGAGTTGGCCCAAAGAAGTAAAGCTGAATTTCCTGCAGTGACATCCCTTCAAGTACTAGTTGGAACTATTAACTCTCTTTTTTGATTGAAAAAGATTGTGTTGGGTAAAAATCTGACCTGGGGAATAAGTAAGTGGAAGGAAAGCCCCAAATCTTTTTTTTTTTTTTGTTAAGTGTTTAAGTGAAGCTAGAGAGAGCCTTGAGAAGTATAAAGCACCTTAGTAGAATATCTTGAACTGGCATCACTTCTATTTCAGGGTTTAAATAAAAAATTTCTATATTAAACATACAGAAAAACATCTTCTAATGGCTTATTCAGCTGGGCACAGAGGAGGCACTCATTACATGTGTGAAGATCCAAGAAAATGAATCAAATCAATAGTTAATAGCACTTCATCATTCTGTGTGACATGCTGGACTTCTGAAAGGCAAAGCAGTGCTTGAACTCTTTGGCTTCTAGGGGCTTTTTGTAGCTCTCATCTCCAACTTTGAACTTATGGCTTGGAGACTTAAGCAAAAGGAAAAGACACATATTCATGCAAGGCTGGTGTATCATATTAAAATTCTAGATTCATTCATTCATTATAGACAGGCATACACTGGTGGATAGCAATAAATGAAAGAAGAGGTCTGTTGTCTCACCACAGCTAGGATCTACTCCTAAGTTTTGTGTTTATCAGAGGATATGGAGGGGGCCTCCACTCCCAGGTTAGGAATGAAGAGTATGGACTTCCTTTTCACACATTTAATATTATTGATTTCACTGGAGGGCATAGAAAATGGTGTCATGAGTGTGTACTGAGGAACCACTTTTCCTGAAAATAACTCCATATTTTCCTGATATAGTTACTCCCTGATATCACTATCATCATGTCCACTTCCTATAGAATTTATGGACCTGGTCATCTCAGCTACTTTTATGTCGAGTATGACAATCACATAGGTGAGAAAAGGATGTCACTTTACTTGCTTTGAATCCACTAAAATCCGTCTCTCAGACCTGTAATTCAGGCTCATGAAAAAGGCAGTCGCTGTCATTCTTGGGACCTCCTCTGTGCCCCAGACTTGTAAAAAGGTTACTTGCTTTACACAGACAGCACCAAATCATCAGAGGGAATCATCTCATGGCAGATTTTAGGTACATGCTGTTTTGTTAGGGAAGCCCAATGTCTTAGACTACCTAATTCTTTCAGGTAAAACATCTTGGCTGGTGTGGGGCTGGCCTGGAGCCCAAGGCGAGCATATTTGTGGAGGTTGGAAGTCCTCTCACGAGGACCTGGCCTCTACTTGCTTGGCCAATCACACTCCCCAAGATCTTTTCACTGCCTAGGAGTGCTGCACACAGGACCTGATGCCCAGCGTTAAGACAGCTACCTCTTTGTGATATCATCACCTCCAGGAGTGAGACTGAGGGAAGGCATGAGGGACCTTGATGTCTAGGGCTAAGAAAACAGCAGAGTTGTCTCAGGTTAGTTTTTTCCCCAAGCAGTCCCTGAGTCACGTGCTTTGGTCCAACTGATTTATCAAAGGAAGCACTCCCAGGATCAACCAGTAACAGAGCTGGGGAAGCAAGATAAGAATGGGGATGGAATCAAGCAAGAGCGTTTTCAACTGAACTCCCAGACTCAACCTGATCTCATGGGCTCTGAGGGGTATAAATTACACCTCCAGGAACACTGTTTGGGCTTGTAAACTTCCATACCCATCAGTCATTGCCTACAGGCAACCCTGGGGTGGGCCTAGGGGGACAAAAATCTCCTAGGTATTTTTCAGCTCATATGAAGTACACATATGAAGTACAGGGTGGTGGCCATGCCCAAGGGCAGTCCTCTGAAGGTTGTAAGTGCCAGTTCTCAGCTGCAAAGCACTTGTGTAGAAGTTGAGGAATGGGTGCCTTGAGCTGGCAAAAGAATCTGGGAGATTTAAGTGTTCATTGTAGAGCCATTCCAAAGCCATCACATATGCTTCTGTAAACTGACATGACAGTTTACATGAGAACCACCTCATACAGTTGCCTGGAGGAAAAAAGAAAACAAAAATAAGAAAGGTCTTTCTTTAAATATTTATCTGAAACCATATCCCAGAGAAATGCACCTTTGATTCCTATTTTTTGTTCATGCAATAGCATGTAAGGGCATGCTAAACCTAGTGTGTTTCTGTCTCCAGGATGAGTCCTGAAAGTAGCATGGCAATGTGCTATTTATTATTAATCACAGAATATTTCACTTAGTGAAGCAGGACCTTGATGCTCCTTCAGGCCAGAAATGCAAATATTTTAAATTCTCATTTGGCTTTGCACCAAAAAAAACCCTTCCCACTGAAGATAAATGAAACACTCATTAAAAACTCAAATAGGAAAGAATCATAAATCAGTTCAATGGCGAGACACAAAGGTTT
Source organism: Pan troglodytes (assembly GCF_028858775.2). Lineage (NCBI taxonomy): Eukaryota > Metazoa > Chordata > Mammalia > Primates > Hominidae > Pan > Pan troglodytes. Next base: position 39,466,021 of record NC_072407.2, on the reverse strand, counting down.
CTAAAAAGAGAATGAGTAGGAAAAAAAGATGGTTTTGAAATCTGACCCTGGGGAGAAGCTCTGATGAGGTGCAGATGGCCTATGTACGCACCAGGTAGATGTCTAAACTGGGAGGGCAAGTCTTAGAATTCACATAAAAAGCATCATAGGAGATAGTGTGGCTTTGGGAAGTACAGAAAATAAATGAGATAAGGGAGAATAATACCCAGTAGTTGCTTGATGTAGGATGCAATTGAAGGCTTTATTGTGCAGGATTAAAAGATACGAATGTACAGACACTGTGGTTGGCACCCAGAAGTGGGATCAACACCTTGGAATGAGGTATGGAAGGCCGTCATGGGTAGACATTACCAGAAGCCCAGAAAATGGAGTGGAATATTGCATTATGTTTGAATAGGCTCAACAATGGGCTTTTGTACTTCCCTGTGGGGTTTTCTTTAAGATATATTTGGGACATTGGCATTTAAAGGCAGTTGGGTGCTTTGTGAACAAAGGCAAGTAAGGGAAAAGGAAACTGTGCTATTTCAGTTACTTCTCAGAACAAGCCCAACCAGGTAAGTGTTATCCTGTTTTACAGATGAGAAGAGCAAGGCTTGGGGACATTATGTAATTTTTCCAAACCCTAGTTCATTAAGTGGAAGAATGAATATATTTAACCCTTTATCCCTTCCACCCACCAACAAATATTTATTGAACACCTACTATACGCTTGCTCTGGACACTGGGGAACCAAATGATTATCTGAACCCATATCTATCTGATCCTGAAGGCCATTCTTTTTCCATTAGAGTCTAGTGAATAAACTCATTTAAATAATTTCATAGAAAATTATATTACTCTATGATTAGACAAGATATTAAAGAGATTTTTATGGGGTGGTGAGACTATGGGAACACATAAAAATAGGCATGAAAGACTGAATAATGCCAGATTTAGACACTTGGCAGGGAAGACCCAAGCCATTTTGCTTGATAGGTACTTAACCCCAGAAACAACAAAAATAATAACAAAATTTTATGGTCACATTTTCTGATTATAGAACTTTGGAAAAAATTATAAAGAAGCAAAATTTATTTTTAATATTATAAGCCAGAGATAATAACTGTAATTATTTTAAAGTATGTTCTAGTTTCTCCCCCAACCCTTGGCTGCTTCATATTTAGCTGGCTTTGAAATTTGTGAATCTGTAGGTTGATGTCTTTCACCAGTATGGGAAAAATTTTAGCTATTATTTCTTTGCATATTATTTGTACTCCATTTTCTGTCCCTTCTCTTTCTTGGATGCCAATTACATTTATTTTTTAGCCTTCTCACTCTATCCCCTATGTCCCTTATTTTTTCCCATGTATTTTAAATCTTTTTGTCTCTTTTTGCTTCATTCTGAGTTTTTTTAAGCCATCTTTTAGTTTACTAATACTCTTCAGTGGTATCTGATTTGCTATTAAACTTATCCACTGAGCTTTAAATTCCTGCCATTATACTTTTCAGTTCCATGTGTTTCCTTTGTTTATTTTTTTAAGGTTTCCAGTCTTCTGCTCAATCTTGTTTTATTTCCTCGAACATATTCAGCATAGTTATTTTTGAGTAGTGTTAGATAACAACATTATCTGTATTCTTTATAAATGTGTTTCTATTGTCTGTATTTCTCTTGATTTTCAGTCTTGCCTTCTGTCTTAGTCAGTTTGGGCTGCTACAAGAGAATACCATAGACTGGGTGACTTAAACAACAAACATTTATTTCTCACAGTTCTGGAGGCTGGGAAGTCCAAGATCAAGGCGCCAGAAGATTCATTGTCTGGTGAGGGCTTGCTTCAGATGCTGACTTCTTGCTGTATCCTCATGTGGCAGAAGGAGGGTGGGAGAGCTCTCTGGGTTCTTTTTTACAAAGTCACTAATCTCGTTCATGAGGGCTCCACCCTCATGAACTAATCTACTCCCAAATGCCCCACATCCTAATACCATGATATTGGGGATTTGGATTTCAATATATGAATATTGGAGGGACACACACATTCAGTACATTGTACCTTCTATTGGATCCTAACTCAGAAGCATCACTTGGCTCTATCCTGATGACATTCCGTAAGCAATAACTTAAAACCAAATAATGGTTCTCATAGTTCTCCATTCTAAGATCTCATCAAGTTAAAGTTGTACCATTGATTTAATTATAGCTTTTCTGGGTTTGTGAGGAAGGAAATACTACATGAAAAGTACACATCACATGTGATTTGATTTCAGAAATGCCACATTATAAAAGAATACACATCTAAGCATTATGGAAATATAGCTATATTCCTTGGGCAGAGGTGTTTGTATGTCCTGATTCAGTTTCTCTTTAAGTCTTCTTTTAAAGTCTGTTTAGTGAAAGAAACAAAGGATCTAAATTGTTCTCAATCTCTGTTACTTTCAAGAGCTCAAAAACTCTCTAAAGTTTCTGCTAGTTAAATCCACATTAAATATAGTAGAGCTATGAGCCATTAGAACCCTGCATTTGGAAAGTAACAGAGTGGGAGCCTAGTGGACCATGAAAGCACTTCCTTCCAAGGGCAGAAAAACCCAACTGTCAGGCTTACCTGTCAAAGCCAACAATAGAAAGGATTTCTTATCCTCTGCTGAGGCAGATGTGGCTAGAGTATAGTTCATTTTCTCTCAGTATTCCAAGACTGGTCTTAAATATCACTCAATCTTTCTTGGCCATGAGCTCTAGCTAGCAATGGTCAAAATCGATGGGGAGCTCCACTTAAATTACACAAATTGTAGCCCTTTAATAGGCTAATTGGCTGCAGATTCACATGCCTGCTAGAAGTAGGCAGCCCTTGGGGGCTGTGAAGAATAGGGCTCTTTTCTAAGGAAAGACACTTTTCAACTCCAGTTGATTATTGCTATATGGGAATACAGGCCCAGGGTTTCAGATCTAATTATGTTAGAAACGAATAATATAGATTTTTAAATGAAATCTCCCAATTTTTATGTCTGCAAAGAATTCCATTTTATAAAACTTTCAAGCATAACATATTATGTTTTTGAGACAATTTCAGTCTGTGGGCCCCAGTGGGTGCTTACTAAGCTCAATTTTCAGAATGAATGAATCTGTGCTATTAGAAGCTACCACCATCAGTGAAGCAACATGGACTGCTTTATCTGCCTTTTCCTCCCACATCATGGAGGCATTTCTGAAAATGTAAGCACTGGAGTTTTGTGAGTCCACTTGAAGCATCAAGAAACCCATTACCCTTTTTATACCATCACAGTATTTTTAAACAGCTTACTCAGTGGGGTCCCTTTTTTATACTTATTAATAAAATGGGGGCTTTGGATTCATTTGCCAGAAAAAATGCTGATATTACATAGTCCAAAGGCATACAGAGTGTCATTGAGATTAACTTACACATAGTCTATGGACGGTCTTAGAGTGGACAAACCGGTGATTTGGCTAATTGTTGCAGCCTTGCCAAGTTGCACATAGGAAAGTTATTTATTTTTAATTCTTAAATATTTTAGAGGTGTTATCTGAATAGAGATTTTTTTTTTTTTTTTTGCCTGGAGGCAGCCAAGTAAGTTTCTTGGAAGGCAATTGGGACAGTTACAGGAAAGAAAGCTTATCAAATGCATAATTGTGTGGGCCAAGATGGCTGATTAGAAGCAGCTCTAGCCTGTGGCTCCCACTGAGAAAAATGAAAACGGCAAGTGAATCCTGCACTTTCAGCTGAGGTATCTAGGTTCTCTCATTGAGACTGACTAGGTGGTTGTCATGACCCATGGAAAGCAAGGAAAAGCAGAGTGGAGTGATGGCCCAGCCGGGAGCTGCATGGAGTAAGGCAAACTCCCACCCCAGCCAAAGGAGGCGGTGAGTGATGTGCTACCCTGCCAGGGAAACCACAATTTTGCCATGGATCTGTGCAACCCACGGATGAGGAGATCCCCTTGTGAGCCCATGCCACCAGGGCCTTTGGTCTCAAGCACAGAGCTGTGCAGTCTCTCAGAGGCTGCTTGGGTTGTGGCCAGTGGCAGCAGGCTGGAGACTGCCTAAGATGACCAAGTTCCCAGGGGGAGGGGAGGCAGCCATTGCTGCGGTTTCAGTTGGCCATTTTCCCCCACTGGTCCAGAAAGATCGGACGGTTTGGACAGAGAAGAATTCCTCACAGTGCAGCACAGTGGCTGTGGCAGATTGTGGCCAGACTGCTTCTTTAGTTGGGACCTGGATCCATCCCTCCTCACTGGGTGGCACCTCCCTGCAGGAATTCCAGCAATTCCAGCCAGGGGTTTACGGACAGAACCCCAATCTTCCTGGGACAGAGCCCCTGTGGGGAGGCAGTCATGATCTCCTGTTCAACACACTTAGTCTTTCCTGCTTGCTGGCTCTGAGGTGGCCAGTAGTCCAGACGAGTGGGATTTCCCCCAGTGCAGTGCACCTGCTCTGTCAAGGGGCAGCCAGATTGTTTCATTAAGCAGGTCCCTGATCCCGTGCCTCCTGACTGGGTGGAACCTCCCAACAAGGGTGGCCAGACACCTCATACAGGAGAGTTCCAGCTGGCATCAGTTTGGTGCCCCTGTGGGACGGAGCTCCTGGAGGAAGGAGCAGGCAGCCATCTTTGCTTTGCTGCAGCCTCCACTGGTGATATCTCCAGGTGTGGGAGGGACCCAGGTGAATAGAGTCTGGAGTGGACCTCCAGCAAACTGCAGCAGCCCTGCAGAAGAGGGGCCTGGCTGTTAAAAGAAAAACAGAAAGCAACAACAACATCAACAAAAAAGACCCCACAAAAATCTCATCCAAAGGTCAGCAGCCTCAAAGATTGAAGGTAGATAAACCCATGAAGATGAGAAAAAATCAACATAAAAGTGCTGAAAATTAAAAAAGCCAGAGCGTCTCTTCTCTTCCAAATGATTGCAACACCTCTCCAGCAATAGCACAGAACTGGGCTGAGGCTGAGATGGATTAATTGACAGAAGTAGGCTTCAAAAGGTAAGTAATAATGAACTTTGCTGAGCTAAAGGAGTAAGTTCTAACCCAATGCAAAGAAGCTAAGAATCATGATAAAACACTACAGGAGCTGTTAACCAGAATAATCAGTCTAGAGAGGAACATAAATGACCTGATGGAGCTGAAAAACACAGCATAAGAACTTCACAATGCAACCTCAAGTATCAATAGCTGAATAGACAAAATGGAGGAGAGAATCTCAGAACATTAAAACTATCCTGCTGAAATAAGACAGGCAGACAAGATTAGAGAAAAAAAAAATGAAAAGGAATGAACCAAACCTCTGAGAACTATGGGATTACGTAAAAAGACCAAACCTGATTGGGGTACCTGAAAGAGACAGGGAGAATGGAACCATGCTAGAAAACATACTTCAGGATGTCATCTAGGAGAACTTCCCCAACCTAGAAAGACAAGCTAACATTCAAATTCAGGAAATCCAGAGAACCCCAGCAAGATATTCCATAAGAATGTCAACTCCAAGACACATAATCCTCAGATTTTCCAAGGTTGAAATGAAGGAAAAAATGTTAAGCGCAGCCAGAGAGAAAGGCAAGGTCACCTACAAAGGGAATGCCATCAAACTAACAGTGGATATCTCAGGAGAAACCTACAAGCCAGAAGAGATTAGGGGCCAATATTTAACATTCTTAAAGAAAAGAATTTCCAAGCCATAAGAGATTAGGGGCCAATATTTAACATTCTTAAAGAAAAGAATTTCCAACCCAGAATTTCATATCCGGGCAAACTAAGCTTCGTAAGTGAAGGAGAAATAAAATCCCTTTCAGACAAGCAAATGCTGAGGGAATTTGTCACCACAAGGCCTGCCTTGCAAGAGCTCCTGAAGGAAGCACTGAATAGTGAAAGGAAAAACTGTCACCAGCCACTACAAAAACACACTGAAGTAGACAGACCAAGGCACTATGAAACAACTACATTAACAAGTCTGCAAAATAACCAGCAAGCATCACGATGACAGGATCAAATTTACACATAACGATATTAACCTTAAATGTAAACAGGCTAAATGCCCCAATTAAAAGACACAGAATGGCAAGCTGGATAAAGAGTGAAGACCCATTGGTGTGCTGTGTTCAAGAGACCCATCTCACATGCAAAGACCCACAAAGGCTCAAAATAAAGGGATGGAGGAAGGCCAGGTGCGGTGGCTCATGCCTGTAACCCCAGGACTTTGGGAGGCCGAGGCGGGCAGATCATGAGGTCAGGAGATCGAGACCATCCTGGCTAACATGGAGAAACCCTGTCTCCACTAAAAAATAGAAAAAAATTAGCTGGGCGTGGTAGCAGGTGGCTGTAGTCCCAGCTACTCGGGAGGCTGAGGAAGGAGAATGGCATGAACCTGGGAGGCGGAGCTTGCAGTGAGCCGAGATCGCACCACTGCACTCCAGCCTGGGTGACAGAGAGAGACTCCATCTCAAAAAAAAAAAAAAAAAAAAAAAAGGGATGGAGGAAAAATTACCAAGCAAATAGAAAGCAGAAAAAAGCAGAGGCTGCAATGCCAGTTTCTGACAAAACAGACTTTAAACCAACAATATCAAAAAAGATAAAGAAGGGCATTATATAATCATAAAGGGTTCAATTAAGCAAGAAGAGCTTACTATCCTAAACATACATGCACCCAATACAGGAACACTCAGATTCATAAAACAGGTTCTTAGAGACCTAAAAAGAGACTTAGACTCCCATACAAAAACAGTGGGAGACTTTAACACCCCATTGTCAATATTAGATCATCAAGACAGAAAATTAACAAAGATATTCAGGACTTGAACTCAGCTCTGGACCAAGTGGACCTGATAGATATCTGCAGAACTCTCCACCCAAAAACAAAAGAATAAACATTCTTCTTGGTGCCACATAGCACTTACTCTGAAATTGATTATATAATTGGAAGTAAAACACTTCTCAGCAAATGCAAAAGGACTGAAATAATAACAAACTTGTCTCCCAGACCACAGCACAATTAAATTAGAATGCAAGATTAAGAAACTCACTCAACCACACAATTATATGGAAATTGAACAACCTGCTCCTGAACGACTCCTGGGTAAATAACGAAATTAAGGCAGAAATCAAGAAGTTCTTTGAAACCAATGAGAACAAACAGACAACATACCGGAATCACTGGGATGCAGCTAAAGCAATGTTACGAGGAAAATTTATAGCACTAAATGCCCACATCAAAAAGCTACACAGATCTCAAATTGATATCCTAGCATCACAACTAAAATAACTAGAGAACTAAGAACAAACAAACTCCAAAGCTAGCAGAAGACAAGAAATAACCAAGATCAGAGCAGAACTGAAGGAGATAGAGACACAAAAAATCTTTCCAAAAATCAACGAATCTAGGAGCTGGTTTTTTGAATAAAAATTAATAAAATATATAGCTAGCTAGATTAATAAAGAAGAAAAGAGAGACTAATTAAAGAATCAAATAGACACAATATAAAATAATAAAGGGGATATCACCACTAACCCCACAGAAATGCAAACAATTATCGGAGAATGCTATAAACACCTCTATGCAAATAAACTAGAAAATCTAGGATAAATGGATAAATTCCTGGACACATACACCCTCCCAGGACTGAACCAGGAAGAATTTGAATCCCTGAATAGACCAATAACTAGTTCTGAAATTGAGGTAGTAATTAATAGCCTACCAATCAAAAGAAGCCCAGGACCAGATGGATTTATGGCTGAATTTTACCAGAGGTACAGAGAGGATCTGGTACCATTTCTTCTGAAACTATTCAAAACAATGGAAAAGGAGGGACTTCTCTCTAACTTATTTTATGAGGCCAGCATCATCCTGATAGCAAAACCTGTCAGAGATGCAACAAAAAAACAAAACTTCAGGCCAATATCCCTGATAAACATCAATGCAAAAATCCTCAATAAAATACTGGCAAACCAAATCCAGCAGCACATCAAAAAGCTTATCCACCACGATCAAGTTGGCTTTATCCTCAGGATGCAAGGCTGGCTCAACATGTGCAAATCAATAAACATAATTCATCACACAAACAGAACTAAAGATGAAAAAACATGATTATCTAAATAGACACAGAAAAGCCTTTGGTAAAATTCAACATCCCTTCATGTTAAAAACTCTCAATAAACTAGGTAAAGAAGGAACATACCTCAAAATAAGAGCCATTTACGACAAACCCACAGCCAATATCATACTGAATGGACAAAAGCTGGAAGCATTCCCATCGAAAACTGGCACAAGAAAAGGATGCCCTCTCTCATCACTCCTAGTCAACAAAGTACTGGAAGTTCGGGCCAGGGCAATCAGGCAGGAGAAAGAAATAAAGTGTATTCAGACAGCAAGAGAGGAAGTCAAATTTTCTTTGTTTGTGAATGGCATGATCCTATATCTAGAAAACCCCATCGTCTCAGACCAAAAGCTTCTTAAGCTGATAAGCAACTTCAGCAAAGTCTCAGGACACAAAATCAATATACAAAAATCATAAGCATTCCTATACATCAACAACAGACAGGCAGAGAGTCAAATCATGAATGAACTCCCATTCACAATTGCCGCAAAGAGAATAAAATACCTAGGAATACAGCTAACAAGGGAAGTGAAAGATCTCTTCAAGGAGAACTACAAACCACTGCTCAAGGAAATCAGAGAGGACACAAACAAATGGAAAAACATTCCACGCTCATGGATAGGAAAAATCAATATTGTGAAAATGGCCATACTGCCCAAAGTAATTTATAGATTCAATGATATTCCCATCAAACTAGCATTGACATTCTTCACAGAATTAGAAAAAACTATTTTAAAATTCACAAGGATACAAAAAACAGCCCATATAGTCAAGACAATCCTAAGCAAAAAGAATGAAGCTGAAGGCATCACACTAACCAACTTCAAACTATACAAGGCTACAGTAACCAAAACAGCATGGTACTGGTATAAAAACAGACACATAGACCAATGGAACAGGACAGAGACCTCAGAAATAAGACCACACATCTACAACCATCTGATCTTCGACAAACCTGACAAAAACAAGCAATGAGGAAAGGATTCCCTGTTTAATACATGGTACTGGGAGAACTGGCTAGGCATATGCAGAAAATTGAACCTGGACCCATTCCTTACACTTTATACAAAAATTAACTCAAGATGGAAAAATGACTGAAATGTAAAATCCAAAACTATAAAAACCCTAGAAGAAAATCTAGGCAATACCATACAACATAGGCACAGGCAAAGATTTCATGACAAAAACGTCAAAAGCAATTGAAACAAAAATAAAAATTGACAAACTGGATCTAATTAAACTACAGAGCTTCTGCACAGCAAAATAAACTATCATCAGAGTGAACATACAACCTACAGAATGGGAGAAAATTTTTGAAACCTATCCAACTGAAAAAGGTCTAATATCCAGAGTCTACAAGGAAATTAAACAACTTTACAAGAAAAAAAAACACAATCCCATTAAAAAGGGGGCCAAGGACATGAACAGACACTTCTCAAAGGTACTGGTTTTGTACCAGTACCATGCTGTTTTGGTTACTATAACCTCATAGTATAATTTGAAGTCAGTTAGCATGATGCCTCCAGCTTTGTTCTTTTTGCTTAGGATTGTCTTGGCTATATGGGGTCTTTTTGCTTCCTTATGAATTTTAAAGACATTTATGCAGCCAACAAACATTTGAAAAAAGCTCAACATCACTGATCATTAGAGAAATGTAAATAACCACGAGATACTATCTCATGCCAGTCGCAATGGCAAGTATTTAAAAGTCAAGAAACAACAGATGCTGCCAAAGCTGTGGAGAAATAGGAACACTTTTACACTGCTGGTGGAATGTAAATTATTTCAAGGTGATTGAACTAATTTGGTGATTCCTCAAAGATCTAGCACCAGAAATACCATTTGACCCAGCAATCCCATTACTGGGTATATACCCAGAGGAATATAAATCTATTATAAAGATACATGCACATGTATGCTCATTGCATCACTGGTCACAATAGCAAAGACATGGAATCAACCCAAATGACCATCAATGATAGACTGGATAAAGAAAATGTGGTACATAATACACCATGGAATACTATGCAGCCATAAAAAGCAACAAAATCATATCCATTGCAGGGACATGGATGAAGCTAGAAGCCATTATCCTCAGCAAATTAATGCAGGAACAGAAAACGAAACACTGGATGTTCTCACTCATAAGTGGGAGCTGAATGATGAGAACACATGGACACAGGCAGGGGAATAACACACAGTGGGGCCTGTCAGGGGTTTGTGAGGGGAGGGAGAGCATCAGGATAAATAGCTAATGCATGTGGGGCTTAATACCTAGGTGATGGATTGACAGGTGCAGCAAACCACCATGGCACACGTTTACCTATGTAAGAAACCTGAACATCCTGCACCTGTATCTGGAACTTAAAATAAAATAAAAATAAAAAGAAGGAAGGAAAAAAAAAAGCACAGTTGCATTGCACAGAGACTGTTTTATAGGGATGAGCCTGTCTATGTCTTAGAATAAATGATTTTAAGGAAACCAGGGAGTCTACTAGAAGAGGAGACAGAAAAGGTGGCAAGGGTTGAAAACTACTGGATATTATGATCAATGCCTGTGTCACAGGATCAATTGTACCCCAAAGCTCAGCATAATGCAATATACTCAGGTAATAATTCTGCACATGTACACCCTGAATCTAAAATAAAAGTTGAAATTATTTATATTAAAAAAAAGAAACTAAGGTCAGTTGTGGTGGTGGCTTACACCTGTGATCCCAGCACTTTGGGAGGCCAAGGTGGGAGGACAGCTTGAGCTTAGGAGTTCAAGACCAACCTGGGCAACATGGTGAAACCCCATCTCTACTAAAAATACAAAAATTAGCTGGTGTGCGCCTGTGGTCCCAGCTACTCAGTAGCCTAAGGTGGGAGGATCACTTGAGCCCAGGGGATGGAGTTTGCAGTGAGCTGAGATTGCGCCACTGTACTCCAGCCTGGGTGACGGAGTGAGACCATGTCTCAAAAAAAAAAGAAAAAGAAAGAAAAAAGAAAGTAGGGAGGCTGATAGGCTGATAGAGTGATTGGTACCCAAATCAAGTAGTCGAAGTTTGAATTCTATGGGAGCTCGGCTTCCTTAGGCAAGTCATATTCAGTAGTGTCATAGTCTATTTGAGAGAAATATGTTACCTATCTGATAGAATATTTCCAGAATATATCTTAAAATCCTGTTTAGTGCTCAAAATAGCTGCTGATGCCATTTCTACTTTAATAGACATTCAACAGGACACAAAGAATAGAAATACCTCTGTAATGGATATCAAATACTTAGATGGAAAGTTATATTTGGAGATCAAGGGAAATTTATTGTATCTCTACAATTATATTGTTCTGTAGTATTTTTAACTATAACTTTCAATACACTTATTTTCCTAGAGATTAAATATAAAATCTAAATTCACTTTATGTATGTACTCTTATTTCTAAGCAGCTCTACTTTCTGGGTACAATACAAATAGGAAATGGAATAGTTTTTAATTGCCCAAGCTTTAAAGAATGAAGGAGATATACAACAACACTGAAAAACAATAATCCTTGTATACCAATAATAAAATTTAGGTGAGATATTTATTTTACTCAGGGCTGCCTAGTTCCTACAGTTTGAGAAAGAAATGGACAAGATGATATAAGAGCCAGATTTGGCATCAAATTTATTTATATATAGAATGAGATTTTTCAATTTAAGAATAAATTATGAAAACAGGGGAAATACATGTCTAGTACATGAATTTTCTATTATGAGATTTATTTTAGTAATTCTATTGAGCACCAGATCCTATATCATTGTATTTTTAGTTCAATGAAACATGAAAAATTCTATTCTAAAATGGAATAACTCAGACTTTTAACAATTCTCCTTTTCTTTTACTTTCTTTTAGTCCTTGAAGAAAGAAACTGCTCAGACCCTGGGGGCCCAGTCAATGGGTACCAGAAAATAACAGGGGGCCCTGGGCTTATCAATGGACGCCATGCTAAAATTGGCACCGTGGTGTCTTTCTTTTGTAACAACTCCTATGTTCTTAGTGGCAATGAGAAAAGAACTTGCCAGCAGAATGGAGAGTGGTCAGGGAAACAGCCCATCTGCATAAAAGGTAACTTACAATTGTTTCTGAAGTCTACAGACATTGATGAAGTTGCTAGACTTTTTGGTAGCTCCTTTGCATGTTTTTAAGCCCCTGGAAAAATGCCTTTCTCTCTTAAGTCCTTTCCGAAACCATATATCTCTGAGGTTGGAAACCATCCTAAAAACATTTGCTTCTTTTTTTTTTTTTTGACCTCAAGAGGACCTGCTTTCCCTAATCACAACACCTTGAGGTGATCAAGAAGAGGAATGTAGTTATCAGAGCAGTTTAGGAAAGATGACAGGGCTGAGTTTAATATATGCAAATCCAAGTATAGAATTGAGGCAATGTATAAGCATTTACATAGCTCCACTTATCTACTTTCTATGCAATATTAAGTTGATGTGAGAAATAAAAGAACAAAATAGACACATCATCCCTGCCAGCCTATGGAGGGGGAAGATTGAAGATGTTAAGATGTTTAAAAACAAAGACAGAGAGTAAACCCTTGTACATTCAAGGGATAGTTATAGGAAGAGATCAGTGGTGTAAGTTCAGCAAAAGGAGAGATCAGCATTCCTGAAATAGGGACAATTGCATGAATCCAGTAGAACTGGAGCCAGTCTGGAAAGCTGGAGAGGATTTGTAGATGTGAAGAGGAGTTGGGATGGTATTCCAAATGGAAGACAGCAGAAAAGAAAAGAGGTGTAGGCAGAAGTGAAGTCATCATGGTAAACTCAAAGTGAGGCAATCTGGGAATCAAGGGGTAAACATAAATATGTAGGTTGAACAGAAAAGTGGAATATTGTATAGAGAAGTTTGAACCTTCCCCATTGGCAGTGGAGATGCATAGTTTCTCACTGAATTGATTCACTAGTTGCTTCAGGTTAACAGCCTCTCTATTTGGGGGCAGGCGACAATGATCTGGCTGTTTACTGGGAAGAAAACATGTCCTTGTCCTAGATTATCCAGATAATTGTCTTAATCCTCCACTTTGCCTTCTGGGTGTTTGTCAACAACCTGAATCATGGGAAAAGGAATGAAAGGGAATGGTTTGTGAAAGGAATAAATCACTTTAGACTTTAGCCAGAAGCGACCTTCATCCCTACCAGCACAAATTCTGATTTTTATTTCATTAAGTATGGGAACGGTGTCACATATGTCCTTGGAGATTTTTGTCCAGTCTTCTCTTACAAATTAATACAACCAAAGTTCTCTAAGTTGCTAATTAGATGAATGTTGGCTGCCTGATTGGGAAAGTGAGATGGGAAGGATTCCTTTTCATTCGTGAAGAAAGAGAGACTTCAACAAAATTAAACTGGGCTTTGAATTGCCCTCAAGTGATTGTTAGGGGCCTTAACAGCAGAGAAAGAACACGGAGGAATCAGTTTTCCAAGACTTATCTATGGTTGACACTGCTGTCTGGTGTCAAAAGAGAACCTTCTAATTCCCCATGTGGGCTATGTTTTAGAACCTTCACTTTGACTTTTATTCCATTTTGATCAAGTTTGCTAATTACATTGACATGAACAGATGATCCTAATCTATGATGCCATTGTCCCAAATCACTCAGGTGGGGCAGCCTTTCAGAGGCATCTGCTCTTCTTGGATTCTTCAGAGGGTGCGGTCAATCAAGATGAAATGCACCAAGCTCTTTTGTAAAGTGAGATGTTCAAGCTTGGCTGACATGTCTTGCCTCTGAGAGCCTGGGGAATGGGCACCTGGTGTCCAGAAGTGGGGGTCAGGTATGAATCTGAACTGAATGATGTGAACAGTGAATATGGAAAAGGATCATGCAGCATTGTCTTTTTTATTTCTAGCCTGCCGAGAACCAAAGATTTCAGACCTGGTGAGAAGGAGAGTTCTTCCAATGCAGGTTCAGTCAAGGTGAGGTCAAAACACCTGCACTCTGCCCTGAAGGCTAATGAGTATTTCCACTTCTATTCCCCTTCCCCACTTGTGTTTGGCCAAAGATAGTCAGTTTGAGGTTTCTTAGGGACATTTAGTGCTAACTGGTCATGAAATAATAGGGCTTGTTAGATGGAGGCTTATTAGCCAGCTGCCTTTAGCCAAGAGGTAGCAACTGTTGGAAGATGTACAAATTTCACTGGATCGTGGGAAAGTAGATGACCGGTGGAAAGCAAGACTTTCAGATGATCTTTGAGAAAATGGACTTGAATCCTTGAGTCTTCCTGAAATTACTATGTACTTGTTATGGCAGCTTCTAGGAAGATGACATTTCTGTTAAACACAGTCAGCTATAATTTAGGAAGATATGCTTGGAGGTAACCAGTGAGATGAGGCAGGCTGGGGGAGCCCAGGAACTAGAGACAAATGACCAGCCATGCAGGAGGATGTGAGCCCTCTGGTATGCTCAACCGTCCTCCTGGGAAGACAAAGGTGGGGTCCACCTGGTGGGGAGGGAGTAGCCCCTTTCTACTCATTTCTTCTACATTCTCTTCCTCACTCTCTCCACTCAGCTACACGGGCCTCCTTGATTTTCCTCTATCACTCCAAGCACAGTTCTGCTTTGGAAACTACACTGTGGTTCCTTCTGTCTGGAGCCTGCTTCCACAAGATCTCAGGCTTATTGCCTCACTTCCTTCAGTTCTCTGCTCAGTTTTTGCCTAACAGAGAGAGATCTTCCCTAAATATCCTTTTAAAGATAGCAATCCTATCTTCACCCTGTCTAGTGGACCCCTTTACCTAGAATTCTCTAGCCTGTAGTCTGTTTCTGTTTTTATCTTAGCATCTCTCTCCACCTGTTGTCTTACATATTTTTAAGGGTTTATTTGTTCAATTTCTGTCAAACTCACCCTCCCCAAAATGTGAAAGTTACACGTGCAGGAACATTATCTGTTTTGTTCATGCTGAAAGTTCTAGTACCTAAAACAGTACCTGCCACATAGTAGGCACTCAGTAAGTATTTATCAAATGAATGAATTGGATTGACAAACAAAGGTTCAAGACCTGAGTCTGCCTCTGTCTTTAGTGCTGGGTATTCTTGGGCAAGTTCCTAAACCTGCTGAGCCTTAGTTTTTTCTTTTGAAAAGTAGTTATAATCATAGCAATCTGTCTCTGGGGATTGTTTCAAGGATTATATGCAACCCTAATAGCTAACATTTATTGCCTGTTTGCTCTGTGTTGGTTGCTCTTCTGAGTATTTTCATGCATTAGTTCATTTAATCCTCACTATAACCTCTGAGGTAGGTGTTTTTGTTATCACCATTTTATTACAGATTTTATTACCATTTATATTACAGAGGGGTAAACTGAAGCTCAGAGAAGTTAAGTAACTTGTCCAACATCACATTGCTAGAGTGGCAAAGCCAGGATGTAAATTCAGTATCTGGCTTCCTGGTCTGCTCCCGTATGCACTATACTTTGAGTCTTATGTAAAGGCTGTAGCAAAGTACCTTGCACGCATAATTCATCAGACAGTGATTTCTCACCTATTGTTAGAAATAGTAACAGTGAATTCCGGTGACTGAAATTGACTGCAGCTAAGTTCCCTGGAATATTCATAAGTCAGAATATCCATCAGTCTTTCACCCCTCCTCAGGCTGTCTCCTTCCATTTTTGTCTTTTTCCTTTCAGGGGCAAGGCATTTCCTTGGAAACGGTGGCAGTGAAATTCAAATTCTGCCCTCTTTCCTGATCTGTGTGATTTCCCTGGGCTGGACTCTCCACTAAGTGGGATCAACCTGTTCTTCCCAAAGACACATGCTGTAGACGGGCCCCTGCACTATTCAAAAAGACTACTGGGTTTCCTATTTTTAAAGCAATATTAATGGGAGGTTAGGTGGCAAAGTGCCGGGTTTCTCAAGTAAATGAAAAAGCAAGGCTGAAACTTGGTTTTAAGTATCTGTTGGGAAGACAGGCAGCTGAAGTGGAGGGTATCCCTATCTTCAGCAGCCACCTCCTCATCCAGAAGCCCCCAACGACAGTGTAGACCTTCCATAGCCAAGGGAGGCGTTTGTTTGCAAGTTCAGGAGCTCCCTGAGCTACAGACCTCATTATAAACATGAGCTAAAGATTTGTTGAATGAAATCAAGAGGATTGGAATATTTGCTCTGAGCCAAGCACTGTATATGAAATAGATTTCTTGTGACAATATATTGGTATTGGGGGGACACCAGGGTGGAAATTGTGACTGGTAAGCACTGCCTTGGGTACCAAGTTTCTTTACTGCGTGCCTCTGCGTACTTCCACTTGCCTCTCTGCACTTCCTTTGTCCATTCATTAAACAGGGATGAAAACATAGATTCCTAAAGGACTTTCAAGTTTTCAGGTGACAGTCATTAGGTGCCAACATAAAATGAACACAACCTGCAGAGTGTGTGCACATCTTCCCCAAGAATCCCTGAGTGGTCTCTGAGGGCTCCAACTTCAGGGCTCATTTAATATCCCCTTTTCCCATTTATACACAATGCTTCATATTTCTCCCGATCAGTGTGCCCTGAGAGAAAGTTCTATTCTCTGAGGTGTGCTAATTACACCTGCTAATTGCTAAATCAAGCTACTGTATCAACACAGTTTAGTTTGAGTCAATTCCTAATATTGCCCCATTATGATAATGTTTGGAGAAAAAAAAGTCTACATTTCTCTCATTCAAATTAACTCCCTTTTTTGTTTAATGTTGCAATTAATTTCTTTGTGTGTGCATGTATAATGTACCTTTGGATAGCAGCTATTATGCCAGGTATTATTCTCTTTGGTTAAAATCTTAAGCAGTTGGAATCATGCCAGTAATAGACATGGAGACATAAAGTGAAGATTGAAGTATACAAGAGAATTTGCTCAGTGGGAGAGGCAAAGTGTGTGTGTGTGTGTGTGTGTGTGTGACAGAGAGAGAGAGAGAGAAACAGAGAGACAGAAAGAGAGAAACAGAGAGACACAGAATGAGATAGCCATTTTTGGCTGGGTGGCGTAGCTCACACCTGTAATCCCAGCACTTTGGGAGGCCAAGGTGAGTGGATTGCTTGAGCCCAGGAGTTCAAGATCTGCCTGGACAACATGATGAAAACCCATCTCTACTACAAATACAAAAATTAGCTGGGCGTGGTGTTGCATGTCTGTAATCCCAGCTATTCAGGAGGCTGAGGCACAAGAATTGCTTGAACCCAGGAGGTGGAGGTTGCAGTGAGCCAAGATCGCATCACTGCACTCCATCCTGGAGTGAGGGACAGAGGGAGACCCTGCCTCAAAAGGCAGACAGACAGAGAGAGAGAGATAGAGAGAGACAGAGACAGAGATTTTTTCTGTTTCTGTAAACAAATATCTACATGGGACATGGCATGAATGCTAAAGAGGCCACAGTGACTTTCTCTCACCCTGCTCTTTCTCTGGGCCCATGTTTCCTGACCCAGGGAGACACCATTACACCAGCTATACTCAGCGGCCTTCAGCAAGCAGAAACTGCAGAGTGCCCCTACCAAGAAGCCAGCCCTTCCCTTTGGAGATCTGCCCATGGGATACCAACATCTGCATACCCAGCTCCAGTATGAGTGCATCTCACCCTTCTACCGCCGCCTGGGCAGCAGCAGGAGGACATGTCTGAGGACTGGGAAGTGGAGTGGGCGGGCACCATCCTGCATCCCTAGTGAGTCAAGGCTCATTCTTGGGCTTGAGCATGCTCCATCTTTCATGGCTGCCTGAGAAAAACCATTAACCCTACTTTTTGGGAAAGCATCTCCAGTGCTTTCTCTAGTTTGGTGATATCTGAAATTCCATAGTTAGAGCTTTTTTTTCCCTTTGGCTTAACCTTACTACCCAGGAGAAATTGACTCACTAAATCTTAGAGGCATACGTTCTTGGGTGATTCTGTCATATTTACTTGGAGAAAATGGTCATTAAGTCACAAAGAGGGGAAAGGGGTTAAAGGTGCCAGAGGGCCTCAAGTTATATAATCTTGGCTACCCTGTTTAAGCCCCAATTTTTACACTCATCACCCAGTGATACTAATTGGGTACTTGTTATTAAGCAATGAGGTATTAGATTGGGCACCGGTGGCTCATGCCTGTAATCTCAGCACTTTGGGAGCCCAAGGTGGGCGGGTCATTTGAGGTCAGGAGCTCGAGACCAGCCTGGCCAACATGGTGAAACCCCATCTCTACTGAAAATATAAAAAAATAAAAATAAAAAATGTAATGAGGTATTAATTACATCATAAGGTTATGATGATGAGTACTGAGATAATATGTGAAAGTGTCCGGATTAGGGGCCTGCATTTACTAAGCTGCCTTCCCCATCCTCTTTGCGAAAGGAGAACAATATGATTTAGTTCATTGTGGTCATGACTATGAGGATAGTCATGATATTTTGAGTTTGTTTGCATGTACCATCTCATTTAATCTCCTCAAGAGCTCTGTGAGACCATTATTATTGTTCTATCCATTTTACAGGCAAGAAGACAGAGGCTCTAAAAGATTAGACAACTTGCCCAAAGTTCTATTGATAGTAAGTGCCTGGGATCAGAACTCAGGTTTCATCTGACTGCAAATCCTAGACTTTATAGCCAGCCATGTCAGGGTGGGTTGATTAATATTTAAAGGCAGAAGAAAACTGGGTTACTTATCTTAGTGGTCATCATGCCCATAGAGTTCACCTTTCCAGATTTGTGCTCTCTGGTTAAGTGACACATTCTCCTTTGGATGGCAAAGTCTGAGTTTATCTTACTAAGCTGGTACTTTCTCCATAGTCTGCGGGAAAATTGAGAACGTCACTGCTCCAAAGACCCAAGGGTTGCGCTGGCCGTGGCAGGCGGCCATCTACAGGAGGACCAGTGGGGTGCATGATGGCAGCCTACACAAGGGAGCGTGGTTCCTAGTCTGCAGCGGTGCCCTGGTGAATGAGCGCACTGTGGTGGTGGCTGCCCACTGTGTTACTGACCTGGGGAAGGTCACCATGATCAAAACAGCAGACCTGAAAGTTGTTTTGGGGAAATTCTACCGGGATGATGACCGGGATGAGAAGACCATCCAGAGCCTACGGGTAAGAGAGGGCTTGCACTTGGAAGCTGGGGCTCTGGCTCAAAAAAACTCCAAGCACGGGAGAGCAGTGATTATGCCAAGCCCTGTCCCCTTAGCATGTCAGCAGCCAGCCCAGAGCCTCGCATATAGCAGCGTTCAATATTTCATATTGAGATACTAGATGGGGGTACCTAGAAAGGCTGTGGAGTCTTTTTTCCACCTTGATTATTTTTTAAATAAGATAGAGGCAAAGGCATCTATCACTGTGGTCATCAAAAGTTAATCACCTAAGAGTAAAATGTACTTCTCCTAGTAGCACATGTTACCTGGTAGCATATGTCATAAATTAACAAATTAAAAATTAGTGAAATTATTTGTTTAATGGCTGGCTCTGCCTGAAACCATTAGCTCCATGAATGTTGTGATTTGTCATTGTACCCTCACAGTGTGGCACAGTGCCTGGCTCAAAGTAGATTATCAATAAATATTTTTTGAATAAAAAAAGGTTAATCACCTATTACATTTTGGCACTGTCATAGGTAGACAGAGATGTTTTACCCTAGATATACTCCTAACAAATTTACAATATATGTCTGTCTTTCCCTGACTCCCTCCCTCTCTTTTATTCCCCCACCCATCTGTCTATCCATCTATCTTTTCATCCATCCCTCCATCTATCCACCCCCTCATCCATCCATCCATCCATCCATCCATCCATCCATCCATCCATCCCTCCATCCCTCCATCTATCCATCCATCCAGCCATCGATCCATCCATCCGCCTGTCCATCCATCCATCCATCCATCCATCCATCCATCCATCCATCCATCCATCTCTCCATCTATCCACCTACCTGTCCATCTATTGTTAAGCCCCCATAATGTGCCTTTCACTGTAAGTAGACACAGAAAAGAATAGAGCACGTTTTATTTTCTCTGAAAAGTCCACAGTTGAGTGGGAGAGATAGACCAATATATCATAATCAATGTGACACAAGAGAAGCCCCAGGGCAATATACTCAAAGGAGATTGAGGTAATAGAACATATACATAAACATTTTACAAGATGTGTGCTCCTACAGGTTCCCATCAAAAGGCATGACCAGCAAGGACTGGGAAAATCAGGGAAGACTTTGTGGAAAAGTCTTGTGCAATATTCTGAGCATAGCTTTATTTACTGGCTTGAATGTAAATGAAATGTTTACAGTGGACCAGAGGTTGAAAACTTAGCCTGTGAGGATTTGTGCCTTGATGGTGCTGACACATATTTTTAATCATTTATTTATTTGCAGGCATTGTTTGTTTAACATCAAGATATTTCAGATAAAGATTTGGAATTCATTTTCTGGCAAAACTAGAATGCTGGTCCCATTTCAGCATGGAGTGGCTGACTGCAGTGATGTGGCCACTGCCCACCTTAGATGGGCATGCAGCCTCAACTGTCCACTTCACTTATTTAATCCCACCTTCCAGGCCCTACAAAGCACTTTAGTTTGCAATTCTGGAAGTAGAGTAGTTGTTTTCCATGATTTCTTGAGTGAAGTATCTCCAAATAATTGTAGCTGCCTCTTAGACATTTTCTCCCAAAAATTTAGCCCCAAGCCTTGCCTGTTCTTATCCACTGTGGAGCTGGCTCCTCACCATTGCTGCCCGTTCCTTGCATTTGTAGATTTCTGCTATCATTCTGCATCCCAACTATGACCCCATCCTGCTTGATGCTGACATCGCCATCCTGAAGCTCCTAGACAAGGCCCGTATCAGCACCCGAGTCCAGCCCATCTGCCTCGCTGCCAGTCGGGATCTCAGCACTTCCTTCCAGGAGTCCCACATCACTGTGGCTGGCTGGAATGTCCTGGCAGACGTGAGGAGCCCTGGCTTCAAGAACGACACACTGCGCTCTGGGCTGGTCAGCGTGGTGGACTCGCTGCTGTGTGAGGAGCAGCATGAGGACCATGGCATCCCAGTGAGTGTCACTGATAACATGTTCTGTGCCAGCTGGGACCCCACTGCCCCTTCTGATATCTGCACTGCAGAGACAGGAGGCATCGCGGCTGTGTCCTTCCCGGGACGAGCATCTCCTGAGCCACGCTGGCATCTGATGGGACTGGTCAGCTGGAGCTATGATAAAACATGCAGCCACAGGCTCTCCACTGCCTTCACCAAGGTGCTGCCTTTTAAAGACTGGATTGAAAGAAATATGAAATGAACCATGCTCATGCACTCCTTGAGAAGTGTTTCTGTATATCCGTCTGTACGTGTGTCATTGCGTGAAGCAGTGTGGGCCTGAAGTGTGATTTAGCCTGTGAACTTGGCTGTGCCAGGGCTTCTGACTTCAGGGACAAAACTCAGTGAAGGGTGAGTAGACCTCCGTTGCTGGTAGGCTGATGCCGCCTCCACTACTAGGACAGCCAATTGGAAGATGCCAGGGCTTGCAAGAAGTAAGTTTCTTCAAAGAAGACCATATACAAAACCTCTCCACTCCACTGACCTGGTGGTCTTCCCCAACTTTCAGTTACACAAATGCCATCAGCTTGACCAGGGAAGATATGGGCTTCATGAGGCCCCTTTTGAGGCTCTCAAGTTCTAGAGAGCTGCCTGTGGGACAGCCCAGGGCAGCAGAGCTGGGATGTGGTGCATGCCTTTGTGTACATGGCCACAGTACAGTCTGGTCCTTTTCCTTCCCCATCTCTTGTACACATTTTAATAAAATAAGGGTTGGCTTCTGAACTACAAAACAAATGTGCTATGCTCTTATTTCTGCACACTGTTTCTCAGAGCTACATGTATCAGGGCTGATGGCTTGGTGATAGCCCTTTAAAATAGTGCCAAGGGCTATCATTCCCAAATGGTGTGTTTGACAAACCCAATACCATCTTTTTAATACCAACTCTCAGAGCTCGGTGGATCATGGGCCAGGGGAGGAGGGACATGGGTACCCTCCGATAAGGCACAAACAGAAACACCAGAGATTAGATGATTTTTGGGGTTGCCTCTGCTTCTTGTCTTCTAGATCCAACACAAAGTCCTGCTCTGAACCTCCATAAATCTTCATGGAATGCTTTTATAGCATCTGAATTGGAGTCACATATTTACTCACACTAAGTTTAGATATGCCAAGAAACTGTAGCTTCACTGTTGTCTATAACTTTTGTGATTTTTCTCTCAAGCCTCACCCTCACCTCCCACCGGATAGTGAAGGAAAGAACATGAATTCAGTGTAGTCAGACACCTTAAGTAATCTTGGCAGTGACCCTCTTTTTGGGGTGACTTACTCTTTTATCCTTTCTCCCCTGCTCTCCTCGCCAGTTTTCTCTTCACTAGGCTGGTGCTTTGGAGGCTTACCTTCCCTCAAGCACTGGGATGAGAGTGGGGACCCCCGAGTTCCTGCTGGTTCTTGGGTGTGTGTGGTGGGTCTTTTTGTTGCTGACATTTAGTGCTAGAGTCTGTAATTAGTTTAACTTGTGCTATGTTCTCTATTTCATGGAGCCCAGCACTCCTTCCTGCAGACTCAGCCCCTCATCTCTTGCTGGAACTGGTCTTCCTGGCATCTGGTGGTGACTCCTGTTTGACCCTTGTCTGGGTCACTCAGCCTCATGGCCACAGTGACAACCTTCTCTGGCAACTGCCCAGCCAGACTCTCTGCAACCTCCTTTTCCTCCTTTGGGGGACTGGGGGAACTTCTAGGTCTTTTCCATACCACATGACAGCTGAGAGCCCAGGCTTGTTACTGAGCATTCTGGGAGACATTTGCCTTATGTAGACCCAAACAGGAACTCCCCTGTTCCTTTAATCTATCTCAGAAAACTTAAGGACTTTAGCCCAAGACAGGAGGTGAGGATTTTATTTGTTTCCCAACCTGTCTCCCCCACCATGTCTGGATCTGGAGCCAGAAGAGAATTTCTTCTACTTTCTCTTTTTGTCAGCCTTTCCTGGGGCTTTCCATAAGTCACATCCTCCTCCTTTCATTCAACCCTCCATGCCCATCCTCCTGGCTTAATCAAAGAGCGATGCGTTAGTTATCAATGGTTGAGTACAAATTACCCATCACTTAGTGGCTTAAATGGTAAGTGTTTATTCTCTCACAGTGTCAGTGGGTCAGGAATTGGTGAGCAGCTTAACCTGAGGTTGTCATCAACCGAAGCCTTGACGGAGGCTGGAGGATTTGATTCTATAAATATTTATCAGGTCACTCAAAGGTTTTTCTTTGTTAAGCCTAGAAAGCTTGGATCTTAAAAGGTGTAATGGAACTTGGATCAAAGAGATAGATCTGAATTCAAATTTCTGTCCTTTAACTTCTTTTCTAAAGTGATTTTGGGCAAGTACTAAGCTTCTCTACCTCAGCTTCATTATCTGGTAAATTGGCATAATAAAATCTTGAGATTTTACTGTGGTAGCTGTGACAATTGAGTGAGATGTTGTGTAAGGCAATGAACATAATACATGGTATACCTGGCAGGGTCAGGGCTCTTCAGCTAGGCCCAGCTCCACAACTGCCTCGGTAGGCACTCCACACATACGTGCCCACAGCCTCCATCTCCTGACTGTGTCCTGACCCTCCGCCTGGAATATCATGTTCTCTACTTATTTTTAACGCTCTCTTTACTACTTGTGTTATTTTCTCTTCTTGCCTTCCTACTCAGATTTGGTTCACATGTACATCATCTTAGCTATGACTCTGGCCCCTTCAGAAGCTGAATCTGGCCTGAAAATTTTGGTAATGACATCCCAGGCTGCTTGGTTAATAGCTCCATGGCCATTTGCCACCACCCCTAGATCTTCCTACCTTAGCACTGCTCTTGTGGGCTATGAACCCTCGATCACACTCACCTAAGACTTTGAGGCAGGCAAAGAGGATCACACACAAGCTTGTCCCTTGGCCATATCTGGCTGCTATCAGAATGTTGTCCATCTCTTTTTGTAACATAGCCCTTGCCTCCCAGCATAGAACTCCAAAGCTAGAAATCTTGAGCATATATAAGTCAGGGGCTTTTCAGAGAATCAGAACTTTTAACAGTCCTATAGAATAAGGGATTACGATAACCACACAAAATTGTGGCCACTGATGGAGAAGTCTGTGCAAGACTGTTGCCTTTGTTTCTGGTGTTGGACCTAAAATCAATCAGGCCAGTGGTCAGGAAGGAAAGCTGGATGTGAAGTCAGCAAAGCAAGGACAAATGGAAAACTGTGTTTGTCTCTTGCTGCCTCCAGCCTCCATGATGTGAGTGACTTGTAGTAGAATCAGGTGCCCTTTGCTCATAGCTGCACACTCACCCAGTCCGAACTCAGGGAAGCCAGAGGAGGATTTCCAGCAGGCATTGGAGGAGCTGTGGGCCTGGGTGCTTTCTCACCCCAACAAGATGAGCTGACAGTGACATTACGTGTGAGCTGCCACAGTGTCTGATGTGCTCAAACAAATCTCAAAGCATGAAAGTAGGCATTGCTTCACTCTCCTTTCCAAATCTCATGTCAATTTGTCTTGTGTTCACTCTAACCTGGAACCTTACAGGGAAGGGAATTCTGCAACCTAGTTTCAGTTTCCCTAAGTTGACACAGAACAAAGCAGTCACAAGTTATGGAATACTAATGCTGGAAAAGTGGCTGTCAACTGAGGACACCTTCAGGGAGTGCCAGAGAAGGCTCCTGCTTCATCCAGAGTACTTTGATTCTGATTTCTTTTGTGATGATTGCTTGTTTTTTTAGGTATCCATGTAGCCCCTGACATCTGACATTATACCAGCTGGGCTTTGGTGCCCAGGAGTTGATCTGGCATTCCCAATGAGACTGCGATGCTCTCTTGTTGAAGATAAATACTTTCACAGAATGCCAATATCTGTCAGAATTATTCTGTGACTTTGATGGATCAAGACCCAAACAAGACCACTTCATATCTTCTGTAATAACAGACAAAAGCAAGGTGACTATGCAAACTACAAAGGTGCCAAATATCCCCTTCTCCTCGTTAATATGAGTGACTGCTGCTTCTTCATCAATTACAGCGGTAGGCTCTTTATAGTCTTTTTTCCTTTTAGATAAGGTTTATTACATGGCCAATTATAGAATACTCCCACTTCTTGACAGCATCCAATCCAGAACAAAGCCCCACTTTGAAACCTAAGATCACTTAACAGAAACTCAAATCCTGTAAGTCCTTTCTAACACACTCTTGATGAGACACCCCTTGGTTCGCCATGATGTGCATCCTACCTCATTGCAAGGAGCAAAAAAATCCCACTTGTTCAATTACAGGTATGTTTCTAGTGGTCTTTGGCTGGAAGGCATTGACTATATATATAATATATACGTATATATAATATATATGTATATTACAATTATAATGGCTTGACTTATGACTTTTTGACTTTATGATAGTATGAAAGCAATATGCATTCAGCACAATCGTACTTCAAGTGCCAATACAACCATTGTTTTTCACTTTCAGTACCATGTTCAATAAAGCACATGAGATACCTATTTAATAGTTTATTATGAAATAGGCTGTTAGATTATTTTGTCCACCTGTAGGCTAATGTAAGTATTCTGAGCACATTTAAGATAGGCTAGGCTAAGCTATGATGTTAAGCAGGTTAAGTATGTTAAATGCATTATTGACTTATGATGTTTTCAAATTAGGATGAGTTTATTGGGATGGAACCCCATTGTAAGCTGAGGAGCATCTCTGTATGTATATAAGCATCTTTCCTAATCATACAGATTTTACTTAAATTTTAAGTATCACATAAATTTTATCATATGGTACACAAACTTTAAGTAAAATCTATATGATTTAAACAAGACTTACTTTCCTTGGGAGTGATCAGGTTTATACACTAAATGGACTTTTCATGAGTAACTGGGTAGTCAACTCACTCTGTATTTTCTTACGTAAACTCCAACAGGAATTGAGAGGAAGGGGCAATTCAAGTAGGACAGTTAACTTTTCATTCACAGGTAGTTAGAATTTCAATCAAGTCATTGGCATGATGGACAGGAAGGAAGGAAGATATTATAAGTAAGGAGAGAGTTTGGAAAATACGTAAGATTAAACACGGAGTTAGGGATGGGATTTCTCCATGTTGGTCAGGCTGGTTGTGAACTCCCAACCTTAGGTGATCTACCCACCTCAGCCTCCCAAAGTGCTGGGATTACAGGTGTGAGCCACTGCTCCCAGCCCCAGCCTTTTTTTTTTTTTTTTTTTTTTAGTATTTTAGTAGAGACGGGGTTTCACTGCATTGGCCAGGCTGGTCTCAAACTCCTGAGCTCAGGCAATCTGCCTGCCTTGGCCTCCCAAAGTGCTAGGATTACAGGCGTGAGCCACCATGCCTGGCCTGAATTTGGGTTTTTATGTTGTCCTAACTTGGACATGAATGAAGACCTTGAGTCTCATTGCATTGACACAACTGCATGTTGTTCTAACAGAGAATTATTTTAAGTGATATCAGATGAGTTAAAAGAAGAAAGCTGACAGCTAATGGATGAGCCAAAGGAGTAAGACACATACCTTTACTCCTGCCTTATTTTTTCTCCTTCTTTAGTATCCTATGAAAATTTTGAGTGAAATACTTTGGATCCCTAGCGCTTGGGGAAGTTTATCTTTTCAGGGCTGTTGGAAAGAACATTTTGGAGTAGCTTGGTAGCAAGTTGTGGTCTCTCCTTGCTTTTCTTGGCAGCAGGACTTGCTTTCCCTGGCAGAGCTCTGCCCGGATGTGCTGTTGAGGCCCAGCATTTTAAGAAGACTGTCTCAATGGCTGAGTTTTTTAGGGCTCACTTCACGTTTGTATTCCAATTCACTGAGTGTTTATCCAGAGGCTTGGAAGAGGTTTGATGGAGAGCTTTGTCAACAAAGAAAAAAAAAGTCAGTAGATAAAATTAGAGAATAGCTTTCTCAGGTGAGGAATACATTCAAGACTGAATTCTTGGAGAAAAACGAACCACTGTTATGTTCCTGAACTTATGGTTTCTAGGAAAAAGTAATTCCACACAAGAGAGAAGGAAAGAATGATCTTTCTTAGTGCTTAAATATGTGCAATTCAGGAAAAGTTGTTTATTTTCCATTGAAAGGGGAACAGGGTGTTACAAATGAAGCTGTGTCCAGGTACTAATAAAATGAAACCTCAGAGTGAACTGGGATAACTTCCAATTCACTGCAGTTATGCAAAGGCATAATTTAGTCCTTTAGTCTTTGATTAAAAAAAACCAACAACTCTGAATCTGTAATCTCAATTTAAAACTAAATTACCTGGTTGCTATCTCTCTCTTTCTCTTATTAAGGAAAATCACTTTATAAGAAAAATACTTTTGGGATGTGATACACAGCCTTTTTCAGAATGACCAAGGAATTTCATAAAGAAGCGAACAGAGAAAATAGAACAAGAATAACATTGCTGGATTTTCTGAGGTCATCAGATTCTGGCTTGGGTCCTTGATTCAGTCCTTTATCCAAATCACTTAGCATTTAATCACAGTGAGCTGCTGTTCAGCAAAGAAATCCCCCCAAAGATAAAAAAAATCTCTCCATTCTTTTCTTCCTCATGAGGCTGTCACTACTGAATGTTGTAATGTCCCAGCAGAACAAAGGGAAGGGGAAGATGGAGGCATTACTGGCAATCATTGCCAAGGTTAAGAGAAACTAGGGGTAGAAATTAAAATAGCAGTAATCACTCTCAAAGAGTATTTCCACTTCATACAGGATCAAGCAGCTAAAAAAAGAGACAGTTGCTCTAATTCAAAATGTTATGGTTTTTATGGTGGGCATAAAGAATTTGCACTACCCCTGACATTTAGCCTCAAGTCATCTTGTAGAAGAAATGCTGATGGAGGGAATGGTATACTGAGAACTCACAATACATCTTTTTCCATTGTCTCCTTTCTTCATCTATACTAAACAAATGGGATGAATTCACACTCTTTCCGTTAGAATTCATCAGGCAGTAAGCGTAGCTATCCACCGTTTCAGCCTTCCCGAGCCCTCTACCTAATGAGATGATTTCTGCCTGCAGAATGGATTATATTTAGACAAAGCTCTCAGTCTGAATTGAGATTTCTGTGAAGTAATATCTTTTTTCTCATCAGCTAAGAGAGTGAGGTAAAAATAGAACTCCCTGACTTCTCTTTTGCTAATGTGTGTTAACGAGAAGAGTGAATGAACTCAGCTTGTATCTTACAGCTCCAAACACCCTTAAGATGGATGATTCCCTTGAGTCTCTATTCAGTGACCACCACCAGACTGACAGGGCTACAGGCTGGCTCATCTGTAGCTGTACTGTGTTGTCGAAACCAAAGCATTACCACTGATCTTTTGGGTGATGAGAGTGCCAGCAGCTAGGAAGCTGACATCATAAAGATGATAACAGCTCAGTGTGCCAGGAACTGTGCTAAGTGCTTTATGTGACATAGCCTCATTCAGTTCTCATATGAGCCCAGTGGATGGGGTCACTACTATACCCACTGATGCTCAGAGGGTTAAGTAACTTACTCAAGGTCACTCAAAATGGAAAGAAAGAATGATGAACTCAATTTGAATCTCACTGCTCCAAACATGGTCAAGATGGATGGTTCCCAGGTCGGTCTAATTCGGAAGACTGTTATAACTTCTGTGGCCACATTAGCATTCTTAGTTCAAAGTCCTGGTGGTGCCACTGTGAACATTCTCCTCCTGCTACTTATTGCTCTAAACCCACTTATCTTTCTGAAATCTTTTCATTTCCAATTTAGTTTCAGGATTCTCCAGTTTCTCTCTTTCATGCTCTTGGCTTCAGAACTAACACTGTCAGAGAATAGTATCTTTCCTCTGAAATTGGAACACTATATAATAATTTTCATTCATGTTTTTCATTCATCTTAAAATAGCTCATATTTTTTAAAACTAGCAAACTCGTATTAGTTGTCATATGAAGGAGCCCTTACTGTGTCCTCTGTTTTACTTAATTAAAAAAAACATTAAGGTATCTAGTCTTATAGTTAATGATTGGGTCAAAGTGTTAAAGACAGATCCAGACACACAGCTTATACTTCCTTGGTTATTTAGGGAGGCAGAGGACATTGTATTCACACAGTGTATTCACACTACACGCCAGGACCTGTGATATCTGCTTTATATATATAATTTTTGAAGCTACAAGAATTATTTCCATTTTGCAGAGGAGGGAGTTTAGGCTCAAAGAGATCAGGTGACCCACTCAATGTCACTTGTGGAGAAACTGGGATTTGAATACAGGCCTGCTCAACTCCAAAGCCTAGATTTACTTTACCAAGAACAGCTGTGTGGAAAGTCTGTAAGGACAAATCTGTTCCCAGAGTGGTTCTGACTTTGCAAAGAACCACAAATATGAATGCCCCACCTAACGAGCTGATGGTGGATAGTTTTCTCATTACTAAGTTTTGGAAAGCATCAATAATCTTAAAAAGCAAAGCAGATGAAACAGTAATTGCACTTGGGGGGAAAAGTCAAATTCATATTTCTCAGACATTACTAAATGACAGCGACTTTTGAGTGGCTAACCCTTGGGTCACTTGGCTGTGATTTCTCTCTCTAGGTTACTTTCTTCTGATAAACTTTGAACATTGAAACATTTCTCCTTTATTGTCATCATGAGGGGGAATGGTTTATTCAGCAGCCTTTCATGGGAAAGCAATGTAGGACTCTTTTTTTTCTTTTCTATATTAGGAGTTCCCTCCCACCCAACCTCCCTTATGTGGAGCTGCAATGACCAATCTGAAGCATTCTGCAGGAGAGCCAAGACAGGGGATGAATCCCTTACAAGAGCCCAATATAAGGGAATCTTTGTCTCTTCTTTGGTCCAACTAAGCTCCTACAATAATTGCCAAAGAATGCTGAGAATTGTAGCATTTAGGACTGAAAAATTTGAGGCCATATTGTGACTTCTCCCATAGTATAAATATACCTTCTTCTCATTTCTAGTAAATAGTCTGACCAAGTCTATTTATCTGCTGGAAAACCCCACAGTAGAGCGGTCCCACATGTTATGGGGGCTACCTGTTCCAATAAGTATAACATCCTCACTCCAAGTTGCATAGCAGAGAGGTTAAAAAGCAAGATTCTGCAGGAAGACTGCTTAAACTCAAACCCTGGCTTCATCCATTAGCCCTGTACAGCCATTCTTCACCCTTCTCCATCCTCTGTTTCTCAGGGAGGTTGGACTGCAAGGACTGCATGTGAATTGTTTCAGTGGACTCTCCTGCCCTCCAGCTTCCGTCTGGCTTTGGCCAGTATAGAGCCCTGGAAGGAAAAGAAGGACTGGAGGAAAGTGGGCATTGGGGTATTTATTCCCAGACCCCCTTCCAGCAGGCTGCTATGGCCACAGTCTCAGCTCCTGTCAAGTGGCCTTCTGCATGCAGAACTCTCCTCTGGGTCCTGGTACTCTCCTTTTGGCTTAGGATGGGCAATTGTTCCCTACTGTTAGTAGCCCAGGGAGTCTGCCCTATCCCTTAGAGTTTTCCTACCCCCTCCCACACCCTTCTAAATGACTCCTGTATTAAACTTATCACAATTTACTTAATTTAAATATGCCATCTTTTTTTTTTTTAAGCTGGGACTCTGACAAATACAACCACTGACTGTATAACCTTGGGCAAATTCCTTAATTCCTCTTGGTCTCAGTTTTCTCCTCTGTAAAATGGTGGTTTAACAACATTTTCTGCAGAAGGTCATCTTAAGAATCAAAGTACAATATATAAGGTGCAGTACATTATGCATATAGGAATTACTAAGGAAATGCTAAGCTCATACAACTACCACAAAGTTCTAGCTCACACACCTTAACATGAGCATAAGCTCACACACCTTAACTCAACTATAGTAACTCACTTCTGGGAACTTGGGTTAAGTTTTCAGTCAAGAATCAATAAGGTAAAAAAGAAAAAACCCTTATAATCAAAATTCATTTTTAAAAATCCCTTACATCGCCTATCAGAATATGGTACAGTTGATTTTCTTGTATCCAGTCCTGCAGAGTAGTTCTTATTGACATTGAAGTTCGAGAACCCATCAGCTAGACTTAAGAAAGGTAAATCTATATGTAAATGTCAGTCTTCTGCTTTTGCCATGACTATGGGGTCCCTAGAGGAGACTGAGAGATGCCAGCAAATTCCAAAGTGTTCCTGCAGCTTGTGGGGTCGGCCTTGTTCTGTTCTTCCAAGGTTCTGTCAACTTTTTGCCAGCTAAGAGACTTGTAGTTTGCCGTGCAGATTAAAAGGAGACCCTGGGGTCACACGGTAGGTAGGGAGGCTAGATTCTCAAGACAGCTCAGCTGTAAATTACACTGGGTGAATGCTGCTGTTCCCATGTGTCTAGGATGGTTCTCTATTGAGCATGAAAAAGATGTAAGCATTTCCCACACATTCTATTTAATCATCACAACAACCCTGATGATGATCATTATTATCTTCTCCAGTTTGGGGATGAGGAAGCTAAGATCCTGTGCCCAGAATAAGGTAACACAGAGTCTAATACTTGGCGGGGATAGTATTTAAGGCAGGATTGTCTGACCCAGAGCTGAGTTTTTATTCGGCGTGGTCACATGGTTGTACAGTAGCTAACCCCTAATGCTCTGTGAGTGCACAACATAAGAAGAAAACTCTATGTTTTTGTAGCTGCTCACATTGGTTACCTAGAATAACATACAAGTGTTCGTTTGCCTGGAAAGTTTTTTATTCCCTGTATTTAAAGGCAAGAGGATCAGTCCTGTATTCTAGCAATTTCTTTCTGAAGGCTAAATGTACCATGCTCCAACTACTTCTTGGGGCCCTGTTTCCAGACCCTTCTCTATGTTGTTGAACCACTTCTAGTCCAGCACTTCCCAACTCTGGCTGCGCAGTGGACTCAATCACCTGGGGAAGTCCTTTAAAAATGCCCAAGTCAGCCCCCGCCTAACCCCCAAGATGCATGGACCAGAAATCTCTGAAAGGTGGCCTGAGTATTACTATTTTCTAAAAGGCTCTCTCAGACCATTTTAATGGGCACCCAGTGTTGAAAATAACTGCTCCAGTTTGTTAAAAAATAATTGGTGTGAATATTGGCAAAAGCCCTCTGGCACAAAGAAAGAGAACCAGTTTCTTCTAGCTAATATTTGTTAGCCAGAATTATCTGTGGCATAGTCCATGTGACTTAATAGACCTGGTCTTCCAGGGCAGCTGAATGCAAATGTTTCTCAAGCGTAGAATGGGATGTCAGGGCTTACAGAGAAAGTGGGAAACTGGAATGATGACTCCATCTAATTCGGCCATGCTGGATGATTCACCTGGATTCTCTCATGTCCTGAGCATTGAAAACATAATGAAGAGTTTTTAAATTGAATGTTTAAAAGAGTGAAAACAACTCCATCCCTTTTTCTGTTTCCTTTTACCTTGTATTTATGTACCACCAGGTACCTTGCTCTTGGCAGTGAGCGTGAATGAATGGCACAGCTCAGCCCCTGAAGCCTGTGTGCAGAGATTGAGGGATTGTGATGGAGTATTTCATTCATGCTCATGTTAAGGGGGGTGCTAATAGCAGAGTAGTGCTCCTGCGATTATTAATATCTAGGTCTGGGACAGATTGCGATGGCTTCTTTTCCAGTTGCCACCTCAGCAGAAAGGGAAATAAAAAACCTTAACTTGTAAAGTTAGACAATTAGACTGTAAAGTTTGTATATGTGACAACTTCAGATACAAAGTCACACACTTACCCTTGACGGGGCATAAGAGGAGAGTGTCAAACATAATACCAAAGTGAAAGAAGGTAGCTCTTCATCTACAAATTATTTTTAAACACATTTACCAGGTTAAACAATAACTAATTTTTCGGAAGAGGAGAGTACCCAAATTCAAATGCCCTAAGACGAAGAGATGCTTATGGCATTTTTTTTTTAAAAATAAAGAAAATGCAAAGTTAGAGTGGTTCTGAAGGAACCTAGGATGAATAAGGTACAGACATGATTATTCTAATGGTGCAGACAGGATTGAGAGAGAAGAGGGGAGGGGAGAGATGGAGAAAGGCATGGATGGAGGATGACGTTTGGATTCAGATTTTGGAAAGGAGAGTAAAGGAAGGAGGTAAGCAGAGATTTATTTTTTAAATTTTATTAATGTGTTTTCCCCTCTTTTTCTTGTTATTTTTCTCATCTGTCTATTCATACTTGGATATTTTGTCCAATAAACTATCTTCTAAGGACTCTGAGAATGCACTGAATATTTTTGGAGGGTTTACTGGGTGCCAGACGCCACTTTAGGAGTTTTACATATCCTCTCCATTTCATTTAGTTCTCTTAGCACAGAGAAGTGGGAGAAGATAGTCCCATTTTACAGGTGGGATGAAGAGAGAGATGGAGGAATTTGCCTCAGGTTACTCAGCTAGAAGGTGGTGAAGAACTCAAGCCTTCGGATATCAGCGCCTGGCATTTAACTACCAATCGGTCCTGCTGGGACTCCGGCTCCTCTGGCACCATCCCCGGGACCTGCTCAGAGAGTTTGCACGTGGCCGGTCGCGTTCCATCGTCTAACAAGGTCCAGCACAGCGCAAATCCGAAGATCGTCTACCCCGGGGAAAAAGAGAGTCTGTTTAATTCTCCTGTGGCCCTCCAAGTGAGTTCTTTTGGGTTCCATTGCCTAGACGAGGAAAGTGAGGCTTTGCCTGCTCTGCGCTCACAGGGTCGGCAAGTAGTGGGACCCTAGGTTCCTGCAGTATTCCAGAGATAATCAAAGCTGCACAGGTCTCGTCATTTTTATGCAAAGGCGTCCGGAAGGCTCGAACTCTCCCTTGCACAAGCCCATCTGTCTCTGTGCGCCGCCCCCGGGACACGGAAGCAGGCGGCGAGCAGCGCCGAGTGGGTGGAGAACCGTACCCCGCCACTCACCCCTCGGCCAACTCTCCGCGCCTTCTCAGCCGGCACCCACGAGGCCGACCTCTCTCGGCCTAAAAAAAAAAAAAAAAAAAAAAAATCCCGGCCTCCCCTGCACCCCGCCCGCCGCCCCCAGGGAGCTGCATTAATATTAATCTCGCTGAATAATTGAAGGCCAGAGATTTATTCGAGCTTCGGCGGGGGAGGGAGCGCAGCTGGGCCGCGTTTAGGCTGCACCACCCGCGTGTTTCAGCCGCTCGACTCCGCTGGACCTGGGACCCCCAGACGTGGGAGGATGGGGTGGGTGTGCCCGCCTGTGAGTTTGGGGGTGAGTGTGAGCTGAAGCGGGTGCTCCGGGGAGTGAGGAGGGAGCGCCAGGGGCTGCTCCAGGGAGGCGGAGACGGAGGGGCATCCCGGGTCTCCGCGCGGTCGCCTGCGCTTCACCCCGCACGGGGTGACCCGGGGCCACGCGGGCTTCAGGGGAAACAATAGCTACTCCTTAGATCCTGGGCTCCTGCCACCGGCTGCCCAAGCCTTCCCGGACGAGCGGCGGGGCCTCTTTTCTTATTTGGCTAATTTATGGCGAGAGGCTGGGGGGAGGGATGGCAGAGGAGGGACCGCGACTGGAGATGGGGGCGGGGGGCGGCGGTTAAAGGAGTTGCCCGAGGCGGCGGCGCGGGTGATGTCAGCTCTCGACGAAAATAGAGAGGGATCGCCTGCAAATCCCCAGCTCCGGCGGGGCTAAACCTTGCAATCCCTCCCCGGCCGGCGCCGAGCCAGGGCGCAGCGGCCTCCACCGCCTCCCCCGGCGCGCACACACCCGCACACGCGCACGCACGCTCACCGTCCTCTGCCACCACTCTCTGCTCCCGCCACTCGCCGCGCCCGCGAGCCCCGCAGCAAAGCACAGGTGGCAGCGGCTGCAGGGGCGCATCGCCGGCGTGCGCCCTCCTGCAGCCCTGGGCGCATCGCTCTCTCGGGGAAGCCACCCTCGGAGCCCCCGGAGCTCCCCGCCAAGCGCCATCCCCGCGGGCGGAGGGGAGCGCGGGTCGCGCGCCGTGGAGAGCCGGGACGCGGATTAGCGCCCGCAGGAGCCTCCTGCGCCCGTTGAGGCGCTAAAGGGCTTACCCCGGAGGCGGGTGGAAGGGCGGGCAGAGGCTCCTCTTAAATACCGCTCCCGGCCGCACTTCGCGCTCACCCCGGCGTCCGCTTTCTCCCTCGCCCACAGCTGCCGGATAGTGCTGAAGAGGAGGGGGCGTTCCCCAGACCATGGCATCTACGGAAGGGTGAGGGGATTTTTATCTGTACCCGCGGGAAAGCGGGGTCACGCGCGGGGTGGTGGCGCCCCTATCCGGGATGCGGATAGAGAGGCGTCGGCGGCGGGCCTCGGAGGTGGTGGCGGAGCCGTAGCTTGGCTGGGGATGGGATGGTGGGGAGGGGATTGATTTTCTTTCCTGGAGATTGCTGCTTAATCCTTTGAAAATGCGAGAGGTGGAGGGTTGTTTTATTTTGATAAAAAGGGTAAGGTGCGCTGGGGGCCTGAGAGTGTGAGGAAGAAATCCTCTTGAGGTTACTTTTGGGATTTCAAAACAATAGGGGATTGGGCATAGTGTGAGCAGACACCGGGGTAGCAGCGCCTGGAGCGCGGCGCCCCAGGCCCGAGGCGGGCTTGCAGGTGGTGCCGGCCCGGAATGAATGAGCCAAGACCGGGCCCTGGGGCGGGGCAAGGACCAGCGCGCGCGGCCTTGAACGCCAGGTTTGCAGAGTCGCCATGGAGATGCTGGGCCCGCTCCGATCGGTCCTTGTCCCTGGAAGGCGGAATCTCCCTGGCTAGCTCTAAGGAAGGGTGGAAGAGATTTGGGTGCTTCCCGGGAGGCGGGAAAACGTGTGGTTTGGGACAAGGGCAGGAGTCGCCAGACTCCAGCGGGCAGGGATAGCATTGGCTTCCCTATTCAGCCCGAGGATCTGGAGTCGTGTCCTGCCTCCCAAGATTCCAGTTGGCATGGGGAAAGCTCCCTCGCAGTGATAACTAAAGACAATTGTCTTTAGCAAGAGACAGAAGGGGCTGCAGGGGCAAAAGGATTCTTTGAATACTCACACATCAAAGGAAAGGTCCACAAACAGAGTCCTTGG
Source organism: Pan troglodytes (assembly GCF_028858775.2). NCBI lineage: Eukaryota > Metazoa > Chordata > Mammalia > Primates > Hominidae > Pan > Pan troglodytes. The sequence continues at coordinate 39,429,956 of NC_072407.2, read as the reverse complement.
ACCAGTATCTCCCAGAAAACTTTTTGGGCTTCGTAGAACCTGAGTGGCAATGAAAAGAATGGGCAGCTCAGCCCTTTGGTTAATTCCCAAAATTGCAGTTACTCACTTGCAAGCGATCACAAAATCCATGTTATGTGAAAAGCAAATATCAGGGGCTTCTCTGGGCTCAAGTGGTGGTGTTGGCATTTTCCAGTTTCTCCTAAGAAATTTTACCAACTCTGCAGGCTTGTTTTAGGGGAATGGATCTCTAAACAGGCTGAAGAGCTGGTATCCAAAGCCAGATCTCTAGACTGCAATCTCCAATAGAAGGAAAATATTTCTAAAACTGTCTCTCTGTCCAGGAGAAGGAATTCATTCATTTTCTGTCCCCCAGAGTCCTTCCAAAGGCATCTGGCATCTTGTCATTGCATGAAATTTTGTCTCTCCCTTTGCCCTATTTTGCAGTTTAGACTTTTTTGATTATTATTTCTCCAAAAAGATGTTTCAGGAAGACACCTGTGTACAAGGAGGGTGGTACCTTGTGCTAAAACAGATCTCTAGAAATAGATACTAGGAGCCCATATGGATCAAGATCAGTGTCTTACCATGTTTAGTTAAAAAGGCTTTTATATTAGAAAAGATATGAAAGAATTTCTGGTTGCCTTCATGGACCTTCTAGACTTATCCTTGCTTGTAAAAGCTAGGGTGGAAAACATCTGTGAAAAAGATGGATGATATTAGTCTTCCAAATCCTGCATCCAGCTCACTCCCTATTTTGATGGCCAGATAGAGAAGGAGAGGTTACGACAACAACCCCAAACTAAGTATGTTTATTTCACCTTTGTCCTAAATGAAAGCTGTCAAATGATGTGACATTCAATGTAGAGCCAAAGTGATTTTCAGCATTTTAGAAAGATTCCCATCCAATTAATCCCATCTTTCTGCACTGTTTATGGTTAAGAAAAGATTCATCAGAGGAACTTATATTTAAGAGATGAAAGAATTGAAAAAAGTTGAACGGCTGGGAAACAAATATAGGATCTATGACCCATTATTATTTAACAGCAGTAACTGATGAGCAGGTGACATTCTCAGAAGCCCTGGTCTTTCCTTTCTTCTTCTCTTCTTTTCTTCCAGGAGCATTTACTGAGCACTTGTTGAGTGGAACTCACATGTGAGGAACTCCGAGTTGGGGGGATACAGAAATAGTCTGGGATTTGCCTTTTAGAAGTCTAGCTCCATCCAGTCAAGGATTTTTATTAGTAAATTGTTCACGTGGACTCATGAGATCTCTTGCAACTTCTAACATCTTTGGTTAATGTGCCTTGTAAAGAAAAATTTACTAAGACTCCTCAGGCTGTCTCCTTTGTTAGCTTTTGCCCTCTAACAATATTGAAATTGTTTCCTTGAAACATACATTACTGAGAAGGAAGCAAAAATAGCAATATAGTTATATGCTTTCAATTTATATGTTTTCAGTTCAACTCTGTTTGATCCAGAATGTTTGGGGAATAGGATAATATGGGAAACTGACCATTCTGGTTCACATTTATTTGGTGATGTAATTATCAGCCGCAGAACATGTTAACTACCAATTTCTAAAGAATTATTAGAAGCAATAATGACATCTTATGTTTGTTTAACACTTCACTTTCAAAGCTCATTCGTGTACCTCATCACATTTGATTCTTCCAGTAACTCTGTGAAGTAGGCAGTCCAACAAAAATAGACTTTAAGGATAAAATTATATATAGGGAATACCATCTTTTCAGAAAGATTCCAAGACTTGGCAAAGCTTTGGGGTTATCATCTGAAAATGATGTGTGCTGGGCATGGCTGGTGCAGATTACTGGCTTTCTCTCAAACTTTTGGCATACCTATCCTGCAAATTGCCTTTTAGGATATTCTCTTTGTAACCTGTGCATTGATCTTTGCCTGTACAGAGCATATGCCACCACAGTCTGGTTTTTTGAGGGCTTTGGTTATTTGGAATTGAGATTATTAGCATCCAGTTTCTATAAAAATCAATAGTGGACTCTTTGGTAGTTCCCAGGCTCTGAGAGGTATTTTCCTGCAAAGCAAGGTCTAATTTAATAGTTGAGCATTCTTTTTTTCTGAGTCTCCTGTCATGGCTAGAATTACGGAGATGGCTTTTAGGTCCCTGACCCAAATTGGAAAGAGATTATAAGTAGTTGGTGGCAGCCAGGCTAGTGTTCATTACTGACTGGGTCACAGTGGAGTGTCCAGATGCTGAAGAGGCAGGCATTTTAGAAATATCTTCTTGGAGGTTGGGGGTGGCTAAGTCACTCTGTATGTCAGAGACCCACGGCAATCTGTCTTCTGATCAGCTCCCAGGAGCCAAGGGGTCAGGGCGAAAGCCAGCCATGAGGGCTTGGGCTTCAGTTTGACTTAAAGAGCAAGGGAAACAGAAAACTGCTGACAGTGGAAAAACTCTGGCAAGGGAGACCCCTTGAATTTATTATTTCAAGCAAATAAAAGCAAACCATAACCATTGTCCTCTCGCTTCTCCCCTTGGGAATGAATTTGAGGTCAGCAGGAGGAAGAGCCTACAGCGTGGACTTATTGGAAAGTGAGTGAAGGATATGGGGCTTATGGTCTAGAGGGGTTTGCAGGTTGCATGCCTCAGGCTTGGCTGGAATTTTCATTTCTCATTTTCAATAATATAGAAATCAGCCTCCTTGGGGAAAATAGATATTAGTAGAGCTATGAGAAAACCATTTCATGTTTACTAAGACAGTCGCTTGTGAATAATTGAAAGCTTAATTCTCAGGAAATAATTTCTAAATCCAGATGAAACTTGTGAGGCAGAAACTCCATGTTATTAAAAACCAAAAGACAAATCTGTTCATCAGTATCAATGGCCACTTCTTTTCCTCTCCCATGCAACACAATTAGGTGTTTTGTGTCTCCTTTGGCTTTGGCTTTAAAGGATGTGTCAGACAAGGAAAAGTCCTTAAGCGATGATGCTTCAGCTGCAAAAAACGAGCAATATATTTAACAGCTAAGTGTGAGATTTCTGGGTCAGTGTGCCATAAATCCTACAGTTCCAGAATTGCAAAGCTTTTTCATGATTTGAAGCTCAACACAGAGTGATTTCAATGTAAATCCTCCCCTCCCTGCCCTCCTCCATGGCTGTGTCACACAATGCCCTGATGTCTGGTTTCCCCCCTTTTAAAGGCAAACTGAATTGTTTCTCATATTGAATTTTTCTCCCATTGGACTGGCTTGCCTCTTGGCATGAGCTGAATCTATTCTTCATTTCAGTCGCCTGCTACAATTATTTTAATCTACTAAAACACTGATAGTATTAAATCTTCTAGGAATAGTAGGCAGAAGCATTATTCTGAAGATAAAATTTTAGTTTTGCTTGCATTTAAAGAACTTGTCTTCGCAGTCTGAAGAAACATCTAACAAACACCAGACACTGCCTTGCTTGCAGCTTTTGATTTCATGCCCTTAACAGCTTGTTGGGGGCCAGGCAGGATGCTTCATAGAAAGGGTTTTAGAATCCAGATTATGGCAAATCTCTTTATTTACCACGATCATGAGCTTGCTCTCTCCTCCCTCTGCCCGCCCCTCACCCTGCAACTCTCCAAGTGCCAACTCCTTGGAACGAATTAATTAAAGGAATGTTTAAAAATATCTCTTTGCTCCATCTTCAAGTGCTCCATCATTGACTGGAGGCAGATGGGCCACATATTTGTCGGTAGAATAGAAAAGGACTAGCATCTCATTATAAATCTGTCTGGTTGGCTTTAAATGATGTCAGAAAAGACAATGGGCCCGCAGTATTAAAGGAGAATGAAAGGAAGATCTTTAAAATTTTAAAAAGAAGACCCATTTTCTTAGTGCTTTGGTTTTGCTTTTAAAAAGTATTGTTTCTCAATGATGTTGATATTTATTTATTTTTCATTCATGTATTTAATGTCTCACTTAGATAAACAGATATGACCACTGTTGGCTGAACTGCTGTTTGGTGTTTTTGGCAATCTCGACAGTTGCTTTAGAGTATGGACTCACTGAGCAAGAATTGTCCTTTGAAAATGGAATGAAGGGAATGAACTCGATTTGATGGCTAGACTTGATCTGTGTCAATCCTGGTCTCTAGGATAGATGATGGCAATGTTAAAGACCTTGAATGATGTTTGGGGTCAAGGAGGGAGATGCTGTCCCCATGCCCCCCTCTATATTAGAGGCTTCACTTAAATCACTGAGAGTACTTTCTTCTCTTACGTTTGGTCAGGAGGGCCATCTGTCACTTGCTGCTTGTAATCTGGCACAGGACTTTCTGTCATGTGGTTCTGCCATCCCAAGTTCCCAGCCACTGTGCTGTCAGGATCACAGAGCTGGTGACGAAGTTGGAAGTGAATCTGAGACCTGTCTGCCTCCCGCTTTGCCTTTTTCCCAGCACTGGACATGAGGTACTGGGTGCCTGTGGACTGTATGTGGCCCATGGGTATATTCTTATAGGCTCACAGAGGATTTTGAACATGTTTTAATTGTTCACCTATACTTACTTTTACCTTAAAAAAAATCCTGATTCTGGCTTCTCTTAAAAATTGGGAGATCTGATGACAAAGAACCTTCCCTTTTATCTTGGTACCATTTATTGAGTGATTATATCCCAGTTGGCTTTAAACAGTTTAATGTGTATCAATTTATTTAATCCCCACAACAATATGATGCAGCAGGAGTGACTCTTAGCCTCATTTTACAGGTATAGAAACTGAGGCACAGAAAGAGTAGGTGAATTGCCCAAGATTTTACAGCCAGTGAGTGGCAAAGCTAGGCCTTCAAACCAAGCATCCTGGCTCTGGGATCCATGCCTGTAGTTACTAGGCCATACCTCTTAGTCCAGCAGGGCAGGGGTTAACTGGGGCTGAGGAATGGCCCATCTCTTGAGATAGGGCATATGCCTTTCAGGTTGGGCACAGTCTGTTCTGAGACTACTTTTCTCATGTTACCTGCCTGACCCCTTACCTCTCCATGGAAGTTATTGAGAGATTGAAAGCATGCGTACCATTCTCTTGGTATATACCATCGCCTAGTGGTTTTGGATTTGAAGAATTATTCAAAATCTCATTTCTATGTAAAAAAAAAGATCATTCAAGCTACCTTTCCCCCCACCCCCCAAAGCACTTCTTGTTATTTTCTTTAACTTTGGTCTGGGTTGTACATAATGGAGAGGTCTTTTGTAATTATTGGTTTGGTAGTCAGGAAGCCAATAGCATTGTCTGGTCTAGAGGCAGTGCCTTGAAAGAGCCCAGGGCATGACCACATGGGTCCCAACCTTTGGGATATTGAATTGAGCCTTGGGTATGTGCTTTGTAGTGGCAAATGTAGCTGAGCTTATAGCAGCCCCTGGAATTTATTTTTTCTTTTGCAGCCTTCAGGTGTGGCTGTTTAGGGTTGCGACTTAACTTACGCTCTTTACTGAAACAGCGACTGGTCTTGTCCCTCTAGGAGTGGGGCTGATATTTATTTCATAGCAGATGCAAACAGTGATGAGCTAAGGATGCCTTTTGAATTGAGGAAGAAATCTTTCAGAGGCGTATTTCTGTGTGTTTTAAAGAGTGGGACAGTTTGCTCATCACCCAACAGATGGCAGTAAATGTCAGCACTTTGTCCACACTGGTGGTCTGACTCCCTTTGGAAGCCCTTCAATCCTTAGGGAATCCCAATTCCCATGGCATTTCATTCTCTTTTGATTATAAAAGCTTTCTCCACCAAGTATAGAATTTGGTAAGAGTGAGGCAATTGACATATATCTACAGTGTTCCATATCACCATAAACAAATATTAATAGGATCAGCCAAGCTTATGTGGCTATATATGTATGACTTCATTTCATCCTTGAAAATCCCCTAGGGAATATTATCTCATTTTAGAGATGAAAAAACTGGAACTTAGAGAAGTTTTGATTTTATGCTGTTACTGAGTTTTTAGTTTTTTTTTTTTGTCATCTAATTGTACTGTGTTTTGTATTATCCATATTTTGCAATTAATCCACATTTCCTTAAAATTTCATGGATCCTTCCTTTGCTTTTTATTTTTGTTTTGTTTTTCTTTTTTGCTCCAGTAAGTGTCTTCAATAATTTCATTCAAAGAAAGCAAGATAACCTAGTGTCTCTGAAGAAAAAATAATGTAAGAATCTTAAATTCTTAAAGAATCTTAAAGAATTTAAGAGGCAATGCCTTAAGAAGGACAGCAACTATTACAGAAAGAAGTTATTCTTTGAGTGGAGTTGTGACATTCAAAAGAAAATGTCACCATAAAAAAGTAAGAATAAGTTTAGTTAATTGAAAATGATTGTCAGACCTATTTGTAGATGTCAAACAAGATAATTTCAAATGGAAGAAGTAGTAGTACATGAAGGGAGATAGGTAAAAGAAAACAGAGAAAAGAAGAAAATCACTCTTCTCTCTTAGATATCATGGAAAGCTAACTGCTGCAGATTGTGTTTAATCTAAATCTTTACTTAAAAGGACAGTTGGGCTGGGCATAGTGGTGTGCACCTGTAGTCCTAGCTATTCAGGAGGCTGAGGTGAGAGGATCTCTTGAGCGTGGGAGTTGGGGGCTGCAGTGAGCTAGCTATAACAATGCCTGTGAATAACCACTGCACTCCAACCTGGGCAACATAGCAAGATCCTGTCTCTAAAAAAATTAATTAAGAAAGAACAGTTGGAATCTGATAGATTTCTTAGGAAAGTGGATGGACATCAACATGAACAAAACCCAATTAAACAAACTTGTTCAAGAGTGAAATGGATGGTTATCAACCAACAACACACATCTCAGGCATTCTAAAGTGGCTGATGGTACCTGGGGAATTGGTTCAGCTATCATTTTTTCTATTTATATGCAACATATGGTCTAGAAAAGGTGTGAAGAATAAATATTGGGCTAATTTCTAAGAATAGATTAGAGAGTAATGGAATTATAGACTGAATCTATTTTCCCAGGATTTTTCTGGAACTCAATCCCATCAATCAGCAGATATTTATAAAATCATCATAGAATCTTAGCATTTGAAGGATTATTGATTTTTAGGTCATAATTAATTGCTAACATTTCAAATGTAGAACTCATTATCTATTAGTCTGAGAGCATTGAACTTTAGATTCTTTTCACAGGTATTGATACACTGGGGTTGAGGTGTCATTGGTTGGTCCCAGGAAGCAGATTCTGAGATGGAGACTTGTGTGCATGGAATTTATTGGGAGGAGCTTTCAGCATAAATCCTCTTGAAGGAATGAGGGAAGCCAGGGTAGGCAGAGGGAGAGGTTGAAACAGTCGCACCAAAGCCTGCCCACCCACAAGGAGCTCTGGAACAGGGATGGCCCTTCAGAATGATCCTGAATTGAGGAAAGAGATTTGGCCTTTCTACCCCTGCATTAACCAGCCATTGAATGGGGCTGTGCTGGAACGGGACATGGCCCTCGGTACAGGGCAAGGCTTGGGGTTGGGGGGAATATAGTTAAGAGCTGTCACTTATCAACGTGCCCAGCAGCTGGGCAAATGAATCATTCAGTCCTGAATGTGGGGGGAAAGGGATCTGGGTAGCATGTCACAGCATCCACCACTGTTTCCAAATTCAAATGTTAGAAAGATAATAAAATAAAGAGTCTGGTTGCTTGTGATCAGAATATCCAGGCGTCCACAAAGCTATCATCTGTAATAAAATGCTATATCTTGCTGGTCAAGTGATACAAAATTTCAGGTAGTCAGGAGGAATAACATTAAGTGATCTATTGTTCAGCATGGTGACTATAGTTGACAGCAATTGACTGTGTACTTGAGAATTGGGAGAACAGTAGATTTTAAGTATTCTCACCACCAAAAAATGATAAGTATGTAAAATAATGGATACATTAATTAGCTTGATTTATTTTATTCCACAGTGTATGTGTATATCAAAGCATCATGTTGTATACCACAAATACGTACTATTTTTATTTGTTAGAAATAAATAAGGAACTAAATAAAGCTCTATCTTAAAAAATAAAAACCTCAAATATTACAAAATGGCATACAGTAAAAAAGTAAAAGACTATCTCCGGCCCCAATCCTGTTCTCCAGAGATAGTCATTTTTTTTGTCTGCCCTTTAAGACAGGGAAAGTGGATTCTGATGGGCAGGCTGGGGAGAATTCAAGGTCATCATCTTCCTTAGGTTTATTTATTTATTTATTTTTGAGACAGAGCCTTGCTCTGTCACTTAGGCTGGAGTGCAGTGGCATGATCTCGGCTCACTGCAGCTTCCACCTCCTGGGTTCCAGTGATTCTCCTGCCTCAGCCTCTTGAGTAGCTGGGTTTACAGGTATGCACCACGATGCCTGGCTAATTTTTGTATTTTTAGTAGAGATAGGATTTCACCATGTTGGCCAGGCTGGTCTTGAACTCCTGACCTCAGGTAATCCATCCGCCTAGGCCCCCCAAAGTGCTGAGATTATAGGCGTGAACCACCGTGCCTAGCCATCTTCCTCAGCTTTAGCTGTGTCTCACATAGTCACCAAGTACATAAGAGAGAAGCCCTTCTCTTCATTCCAGTCCTTCCAAGGGTGCCATGTCCAATGGAAAGATGGTTATCTGAAAGTCCTGCTATAGAGAGAGAAATTAGTTACATTAATCTAATTTCTATCTAGAGTGGTGAGTATAATGGGAGGGGTCAGAAGGAATAATAAATAAATATATTGGGAACAAGAGTGTAGCTATTATTGACATTTTCAGTGTTGACAGCAGCCATTTTCACACTCCTGCAAGTGTTATTTCCCATGGAGTCCTTACCTGGAGAAAAGTGAACAATGAATTAGGTAAATCCTTTCTGGAATATCCACTGCATTATTCTGTTGATTCAAGAAGTCAGGTAGTCTGTCAACTTCAAGCCAAAGGTACATATATGTTGACATTTCTCTGTTCTATTCCACTGGCAAATATTAAGATATGTTCAGAGGTGAAAGAACACTTTTGTACACACAACCCAAGGTCTTGCAAATTATATCTTCGTGAGTGTTTTCCCTTATTTTCTTGCATCAGTTGACTCTGCTTTCTGAGACCAAGACATTGATTATCATTGTGTTTGTGTTTTTATCAGCACAACAAATTAATTCCAGTGACTCAATTGTAGAGCAACAGAAGGTAGAGCAAGCCAACCAAATCTCATTGGAAATTGCCTTTCTTTTCTTTCCTTACCTGTTTTTAATAGTTACAAGTCTGTTATTTACCATGGCAGATCGATATTATGCATATTTCCAGTTTATGGGTAAAGATGTCACTGATTACATTCAATCTACATTTAGGAAATACATTTTTGCACATAGAATGTAACAGCCAAATAAAAGAGTGTGAATGATTCACTATTCGCTGTCAGATAAATTATTTTTAACAAAAACTTTTACCCTTTTGTCCTCTGGATCAGTGGCTCCTTCCCCATAACACAAAAACATGGCTTTATTAACAATAAAAGCAAAACCCTTAAATATACCCGGCATACCTGAAACTGGGAATAAAAAGAGGTTTAATTGGACTTACAGTTCCACATGGCTGAGGAGGCCTCCGATTCATGGCGAGAGGTGAAAGGCATTTCTTACATGGCGGCAGCAAGAGAAAAATGATGAAGAAGCAAAAGTGGAAACCCCTGATAAACCCATCAGATCTTGTGAGACTTATTCACTACCACGAGAATACCATGGGAAAGACTGGCCCCACGATTCAATTACCTCCCTCTGGGTCCCTCCCACAGCACATGGGAATTCTGGGAGATACAATTCAAGTTGAGATTTGGGTGGGGACACAGCCAAACCATATCAAGGGGGATGAGGCACTGAGACTAGTTAGAAGATGGCAGCAATAATTTAGGTGGGAGATTATGACCTGAATTAAGGTATAGAAATGAGCATAGGTTACCCGATTCCAAGGATATTTAGAAGGACTTGGTGACCAAGTGCAAGTAGGTGTGAACAGGTGGAAGGGCTTAAAGCCATCTCTCAACCTTCTAGATTAAGCAAATGGGGGCAAGTTAAGTGCAGAAAAAGGAATTCAGGAGAGAAATTAAATTTGAAGAAGACAGTGAATTTGGTTCAGCATACTGGCTTAGCATTTGTGGCGAGTGGGATATCAGTAGAGATGTTCACTGGGCAGTTAGAGTCATGACAGGCCGGGGCCTTTATGGAGTGCTATTTGTATTACAGATGTAAGGGAGCTCACCCGCACAGAGCATGAAGCTAGAGAAAAGAACTGGGCTAAGAGAAGCATCCTGGGAAGCTCTAGTATCTGAAGATGGGCAGAGGGAGGTGATTCACGGGGTGCGGGGTGCAGGGTGCTGAGAAGTAAGGAGGGGAGTCAAGAGTGAGCAGGTGACTTGAAGTGGCCGACAGTGCTGCATGCTATGGAGAGGTCAAATCGTGGAAGGACTGAAAAGTACTCATTGGATTAGTCAATTTCAAGGCCATCATTGGCCTTTGCCAGAGCTGGGTCAGCAAAGTGATGGCAGCTGCTGCCGTGTTGGTGTGGGTTGAGAATGGGTGGAGAGAAAATGAATGCAAATTATTTTTTTCCATAAATGGTAGTCAAGAGGTAGATGGTACTAGGAAAGCAGATAAGGCAAGAGCAGGATTATATGTTGGGTTGTTTTAGTTTTAGGCCAGGTGTGCTATAAGCCTGTTCATCTGCTAAGGGAAGGGCTTGATTAATGAAGAGGAGGTCTTGAATTATCCGTGGAAGATACTGATGAAGGAAAGAGTTAGAACCTGAGGCTAATTCATTGCTCACTTTGGGGGTTCCTGCAGGAAGAGCAGGGTGCCTCTGTGAGACTGATCCCACAGTATAGGGGAGCACTACTCAGAAGGGACAGGGAGGAAATGGCTGCCTGCCTAGATGGTCAAGTCCACATAATCAACCCTGGTCATCTGTAGAGTGACAGATGGGGCAGCCAGCTTGTCCTTACTTCTATAGCCTCATTAGTCAGCAAGCTAGAGTTGGATGTATTTTAGTAGTGCTTGCTGTTTTTTTTTTTTTTTTAAGATTTACCTTTTAAATCCTTTCTAAGTCTCCCTAGTTAGAATTCTTCTCTTTCTTCCCTTAACCCTTCATCATTTATGCTCTTGCATAGTTTGTGAAAATTTTATTGGACCCAGTTTTAATCCCAATCTCCTCTTGGGCTCTGCATTCCCTTTAAATCACTTCCTGGATATTTGCATAGCACATGTATCCTGATAACTCCCAAATGTATGTTTCTATTTCAGGCCTTTTTTGTAGGTTCTAGATTCATATATCCTACAACCTAACTGAGTCTCCATTTGTGCAATGCATAGATGTCTGGAAATTATCATAGTACAATGGAACTCTTGATTTTTTTTTTCCCTACAAACTCATCTGTACCCACTCCCAAGTTTCCCCATCTCAGTAAATTCTATCTGTTTAGAGATTCAAAGCCAGAAATGTTGGTATTAACCCTGCCTTTTTTAAATTCCTTCAGCCTCAACCTACAAGCTTACTAATTTCTACCTCAGTTCCTCAGATATCCCACGGTCTTGCCCACATTTGCATTCTCTTTTCCAGAACCACTTTCTACCCTACCACCATTCCACAGATGACTGGCACCCTCTGATCCTGGAGCATGCTTTGGTCCTCAGCTTGAATAATATTTCCCAGAGAGACCTTCTCTTCCCATTCCACCTAAAATAGGTCTCTCTTTCCTAGTCCTACCTCATTCCCCTTGTTTGCTTCCTTCACTGCATCAATGACAACTTTTACATATTTTATTTATCTGTCTGTTTGTATCTACAAAGTAAGCACTTCGAAGACTAGTTCATCATCATGTCCTCCTAGATCCTAATGCAGTGCACTCAGTAAGCATTTGTTGGCTGAATTCTCATCCTTGTCAGCCTGGAGAAGGAGGGAAGGCTTCTCAGAAGAGGTGATGTTTGAGTTGTGCCTCTCCCAGGGAGTCTGTCCTTATTACACTTTGTTCAGACCTCTCTCATAGCAACTCATCATAACAGAGTGTGCTAAGTGTTTTCTTGTCTGTCTGTTCACTATCCTGGTATCTCTCTGAGGATCAGGGTTACATTAATTTCTTTGTGCCTCATCTTATTATCATTATCACGATGAATGTTAGTATAATTGAATTGTCTACCTCGCAAAAGAGATATGCAAGGGCATAGAGATGACAGAAGGGAACAGGTGTGGGAGGCAACAGATCCAAGGTTGAGAAAACATTTCCTTTTGCTTGTTGGGTCATGGTCATCTTGGTAAGGTTCTTGTGGTCAATTGAACATCCCCATTCCTGCCTACCAGTCAATGATTACCCTTTGCTAGGGGCTAACAGGGTTCAAGGAGGTTACAAGAATAATCAGTTGGGAAGCAGCTCATCTTGTGAAGCCAAAAATGTATTTGTCACAGTCATTCATGTCCCCATGCTGCTGTCTGGGAAAATTACAAACTCCTGTATCTGCAGTTCTTTTAAAATGCAATGAAATTTCATCAGAAAAGAATCTTTGAGCCCATCCTCTATCTTTCCCAGGATGCCTGCCTCCTCTCAGAATCATGTCTGTCTATTCCTTTCCATTGTTCTTTGTAAAGGAAAACAAGGAGAAGCTAGAATGAATTTGATATTCAGATACAAAGAAGGAATTTCTTAAGTCAAAGCAGATCTTTCAATTGCATTAGTTAAAAAAAAAAAAAAAATTCCAGGGCTTGAAAACTGATTTAGAAAAAGAAAAGTTACCAGAAGCAGACAACGTTGTTGTTAAATTGATCTTTTAACTATTAAAGAGACACTTAGTATGTTTAATCAGTCTCAATAGAGTTCCCTTACTCTGGTTTTGTATGGGTCTAGAAATAATACCTTGTAGTTGGTATGTGTGTTTTCCAGTAACCTAAATAAAAATGTTAGCTATTCTTATATTTCCTGAAATGGAGTTCTTTTCTGGAGTTTTCTGGTGACTGGACATGTTGGGAGATAGTTATTGCATCCTGGTGGGATAAGAGAAGAAAAACCATGGCTGGCATCTTCTTTCTTGACTCTGTGAGTCCTCACAGTGCGAGTCCTGTGATTGGATGAAAGATCAGTTTATAAAATCCCCTTCCTGAGCCTTATGGGAAAGTCTTCAGCTGAAGCTATCCTCATCATCCTTATGGAAAATGCTAGAATCCTCCTAGATTCAGAGCCAGGGCACTCGAACTGCTGTTTTTGAAGTGAAAGTAGAGTCAAAGCCGAGATGCTGGGTTTTCTCGTCTGCTCTGACAGGGAAGCCATTGTTAGTTGCGAGAACCAAGCATATACAGATTTCATTTTTACTTTATTTGCTTTCTCTCTCCCTCTGAAGACTGTCAATGGGGTTCAAGGCAAGTAAACTCTAGATCTCAACACAAAATTCACACGTGATTGTCCAGTGGTCAGACAGACCGGGAACAATTTGCCCAGCAGGGAGCACTGTGGAGCCACACCTCTGAGCCATGGTGATTTTCCTGCTGCTTTGAAGGAAGAGCGAGAGGGCAAATTACCTCTTTCCCAGGCCCCGCACCAGCTGTTGTCTTGGTTTCCAAGAAGGGAAGCCCAACCACTTTGTTTACATTCCAAGTGACCTGGAGTAACAACCGGGGACCAGCTCTCTGGAGGCCAAGGCTACACCTGGGACAACTGGCTGAGGTTGAAAGTGAGTTGACAGCAGTTGCCATTCACCAGCGGGTCCTGGGTCCTCGTCCTCATCCTTGTCTTTGTCCTCTTGGCTTCCCTGGGAGTCATCAGCGGGGTTCGAACAAGATTTGCTGGTTCCGGAGCTTGGGTATGTTCAGCCTGGTTTTTTCTGGGTTATTGAAAAATGTTTTAAGGTGAATGGGGCAACCCTGGGTTAGAAGGGAGGCCTTAAAAGCAGGAAGCCTAGACACTCAAGGGATTGAAAAAACATTTGGAAAGGGTTGGAAAGGCCCCAAAATCAACAACACAAGAATGGAGGCATGAAAACAGGTATTTGTCTTTTCAAAATGACTTACCAGCCACCCCCAAAGTCTAGCTTTTAACCCAATGGGAAGCAAGCAACAAAATTAAAATAGGCGTGAAAACGTTGTGTTTTTGGTAAAGGGCACACAGCCTTAGGAGGCGCCCGTGGAGGAGCAGAGACTGATCCACGTGTCCATATGTTTGCTTAGAGAGGACTTTCCCTCTTTGCCTTTGAGCTAAGCTGCTGAGGCAAGCCAGCAAGAGGAAGATGTTCCCTTGTTTGCCGGGAGCAGGAATATCAGGATTCTGTGCAGCTGAGGCGGCCGTGATCACGGAGCAGGGACTGATCCATGCGTCCATATGTTTGCTTAAAGGGAACTTTCCCGGCCGGGCGCGATGGCTCACTCCTGTAAGCCCAGCACTTTGGGAGGCCAAGGTGGGCGGATCATGAGGTCAGGAGTTCCAGGCCAGCCTGGCCAACAGTGAAACCCGTCTCTACTAAAAATACAAAAATTAGCCAGGCATGGTGGCGAGCACCTGTAGTCCTGGCTACTTGGGAGGCTGAGGCAAGAGAATCGCTTGAACCCGGGAGGCGGAGGTTGCAGTGAGCTGAAATTGCACCACTGCACTCCAGCCTGGGCCACAGAGTGAGACTCTGTCTCAAAAAAAAAAAAAAAAAAAAAAAAAAAGACTTTCCCCCTTTGCCTTTGAGCTGTTTCCCCCTTTGCTTTTGAGCTAAGCTGCTGAGCCAAGCCAGCACGATGAAGATGTTCCCTTGCTTTTAGGGAACAGGAAAATCAGGATTCTGTCCAGCTGTGGCTCTAGTTTCTGGTTAGGGGGCATTAAATTAATCCTTGAGTTTCTCATGTCATAAGATCACAGGATATTTGTTGAATAAATAAATGCATGCAGCCGAAGAGCTCACTGGATGAGTTCTTTACCTTAAGAATTTCTGGTTTCTCCTTCAAGACAATCTTAGATTATTTGGGCATAAACATAGGAACCCTGGGAAGCAGGACCTGCTTTATGGATATGCGACTTAGGCAGTCCACGGTTTAATGCTCTGCTCTTATCATCTTGAAATGTTTAATTTGAACAAGGGGTCTCAGGATTTCATTTTGCCCAAATTACGTGCAGACCCACACATTATGTAGCCAGTCCTACAGGGCAGCCACACATGTGCAGGCTTGCATGAAATCCTCTTACCAGTGACAGTGAACATGGTAAAGATGACAGATGACCTTGAGACAATCTGCCTTCTGGCAGTGCACTAGAATATTCTCATAAGGAGATACTTTCATAAAACAGCTTCTGAGCCAGTGTTGCACAGCAGTTAAGAAGACGTGTTTTATACTCAGAAAGACCTAGGCAAAAATTCCTGTTCCACCACTCAGTAGCTGTGTGACTTTGGGGAAGTTAATTAGCCTCTCTGAGACTCAGATTCTTTATCTTTTAAATAAGGACAATATCACCCACCTGATAGGGTTTTGGAATGGATGAAAGCAGGATGTGTGTGAAGCGTTCGGCATAGTGCCTGGGACCTGGAAGATACCTATAATGTTGATTGTCATTGTTCTTCTTGGAATAGCAGTACTGTGTTACTTTTAGTCTGTTGAGCTTAGATGGGGTTATCCATCAGTCTCTTGACTTTGCAAATTAGGCTGCTAACACTTGGTGCATACCCAAAGGTATGTTTGCTAATTCTTTTCCATAGAGCCACAGGTGATAAGATTAGAAAGTAGGCCCTGGGCTTCTTTGATCATTTGAGTGCTGTATTTGCTCTAGCGAAGGGTTGTTTGAAGATTTTTCTCTTATGTGCTTTTAATCCATAACTGTTTTTACTCCCAACGCTTCTAACTCCAAATGCGTGGTGTCTTTCCCGACACCAGGCAGGTGTCCTGCAAGTCAGTTCAGTTCTGATGCTATCCACCTGGGCTATGGCTATCCTATAGATTGAGGGCTTAGTCCCATGAGGTTGCCTTCACTTCAGGTGTCAGTCACAAGTTCCAGGTTGTCTCTGGTACTTCTGACTGACAGGCTGTAATTTCAGGGGGTTTCCACAACACCCTCCTCAAGTTCAATAATTCCCTAGAGCAGCTTACAGAACACAAGGAAACATTTTACTGATATTTACCAGTTTATTATAAAGGATACAACTCAGAAACAGCCAAGTGAAAGAGATGCATAGGGCAAGGTATCAGGGAAGGGCTCGGAGCTTTCATGCCTCTCTGGGTGGGCCACCCTCCCAGCACCTGGATGTGTTCACCAACCTGAAGCTTTTCAGACCCCATTGTTCAGGGATTTTTATGGAGGGTACATTATTAGGTATGATTGATTAAATCATTGACCATTGGTGATTAACACAATCTCCAGCCCCTCTCCCCTCCCTGGAATTTGGTGGGTGGCACTGAAAGTTCTAATCCTTAGTCTTTCTGGTGAGCAGTCCCCATCCTGAAGCTATCTAGGGGCCCCCAGCCACTGGTCATCTCATTCGCACACCAAAGTCACCCAAAGGTTTTAGCTATGTGCCAGCAACTTGGGACAAAGACCAAATATTTATTTTTTATTGTATTACAACCCTCTAATATCAAAGTCTCCCCAAGCAACGAGTGCCTGACTTTCCACTCATTCACTCATTCATTCATTCACAAACTTTCTAAAAATATAACTGATTGTTTCAGGTGATGTTGGGTGGGGGCACAGGAAGTAAAAGATATTTCAAGCCTAGGATAGGCAGCCACTAGGCAGGAGCATCATAGAGGGCCCGAGCCTTGGAAGGAGGGGGTGGACTGGATGACTGTTGTTTCCTTTAACACTGAGGGTCTACCCCCACCAATATGGTGCTTTAAGGTTTCCAACACTTTAAAGCATCTCGAAGGCCAAGATGAGTTTGACTGAGAAACATGTGACAGAATGTTACAATTAGCAGGTGAGTAGGTACGTGGATAAAGGGAATCCATGTGGTGTAGAAAAAAAATGCTCATCTCTGAAATAAAACATTAAAAAAATAGTATGCAGCTAGGACGTGTAAACCAAAAATAAAATTCTAAGCTCCCCAAGCAACTGAGCGGACCCCTCCTCTCACCCAAGGACATTCTAAAGCAAACCTGAAACACTGGTTTAGGCCATGATGAGGATGGGTGGTTGAACATGCCTCGTTATACCCTCCTTCCTTTGGAATTCAGGTACAGCTGACTAGCATTAACATTAAAAGAGACCTTAAGACTGACAAAAAAGACTCTTTGTAGCAATAAGATATCAACATGACGGATAACAGGCCCTGAAAGAAATCAAAGTGTTTTACCCTCAAATATATTTTCAACATATTTTGAAATGCCCTGCAAAAGCTGTCTCTTGTGGGGAAAATCTACCTTCTGTAGAAAATCCTGTTCCTTTTCCAGGTCTTTTTTTCTGATCCAGGAGAGAACTAAGAGTCTGACACATTTTTAAGTCTGATAAGAAACACTTACAGTCCATTCTCTCTGAAGCCTGCTACCTGGAGACTTAATCTGCATAATAAGGACCTTGGTCCCCACAACCCCTTACCTTAACCCAGACACTCCCTTCTATTGATTCCAGGTCTTTAAATAAACTTTTTCAACCAATTACCAATCAGAAAATCCTTGAACCTACCTATCACATAGAAGCCCCGCCCACCCACCTCCTTGCTTCCAGTTGTCCTGCCTTTTGGAACCAAACCAATGTGCATCTTACATGTATTAATTGATGTTTTATGTCTCCCCAAAATGTATAAAATGTGTAAACAAACAAAGCCATAGCCCAACCCCCTTGGGCACATGTTCTCAGGATCTCCTGGGGTTATGTCACGGGCCATAGTCACTCGTATTTGGCTCAGAATAAATCTTTTCAAATATTTTACAGAGTTTGACACTTTTCACCAGCAAACACTAAAAGACTTCTATTTGATTATTTTTCAGGAGAATCAAGTAGTTAGACTTAAAAAAAAAAGTTATCTCTCTAGAAATTTTCATGGGATTGATTTTTCATGGATATACCTATAATATATGTGACTGGAGTAAACCATATTAAGGCAGCATTCTGTAAGGGTGGAGAGTTTATCCATAATGAATTTATTCATCATAGATGAAATCTATACTAATTAGACACAAGCATGATCTTCAAAAACCCCACAATACTTATCTCACTAACCAGGAATAAATGCCTTTAACATTGGTATATTTTATTTCAGATGCATGTACACATGTCAATACATTTTTTATAGAGGGAGCATAACCTACAGATTTTTGCAACCTACAATTTTTACTTAGCAATGTGTTGTGAACATATGTTAATAAGTGAATCTATAAACTTGTTTAACGGCTGTATATAGTTTTCATTTTGTACCATGACTTTTACAAACTATCTCCTATTGTTGGATATTTAGCTTGTTTCTAATTTTTCACTATTATAAATGTTTTGCATGTACACCTATGCTGACCTTTCTCACTATTTCTTAGGGTAGGTTGCTAGAAGGGAAATCACTGGGTCAAATGGCACACATACTCATTATTTTGACACATGCTGCCAATTAGCCAGTGTCTGAAGGGGCAGGAGATTCTCCAATGCAGTTGTCTTTTTGAGTCCCCCTTACCGCTGTGTCTCTTACTTGCAGTTGTGATATCGAATGGCTCTGGGGTTGACTTTGAATTCCTCATTACATGGCAAAATCTTCAGCCACGTTTAGGCTAAACAAAAATCTTTCTTCTGTATTTGGTGAACTTTTTGTTCCTAGGTTGGCTGTTTATAGCTCCCTAATCTTTGACATCCCACATCACCCTATGTTGAAATTGTCATTTTAAAAATGTAAACTGTAGCACATTCTCTAATTTCTTTATCTGTAATTGTGCAGAGTTCACATTGTATTTCTAAGAACTTTGCTTTCTTCTACTGAGTACTTTCTCTAAAATGGTGGCTCCCAACTTTATTCAGGGCTGGTTTCTTCTTTTTGGCCCTGCAGATGGAAAGAGCTGAATATCCCCTCTATTTTGAGTAGGAATAGATGATTGAATACTCCGCATACAAATGGAAAAGGCATCCTCTATCTGCAGGCATCATCATTACCAGGTTTGATTCTCATGTTCGTAACTATCTCGTCTCAAGACCCACCATTGCCTCCTCCTTCTCCTAGCTCTACCTCCTGCTGTGGCTCTCTAGATTTTGTATTTACATTCTATGGTGGTTCTTCATTTATATAACAAAGTGTGATGGAGAACAGGAAATCTTTTAGAGAAATCAATCAGGGAAAATCATACAAAATGGCTTCATTATCTGGGTAAGTCAAGCTCAAGATGTTTATAATTAGAGTACTTAACTATTCTTGCTTTAGTTTCCCATGAGCCTTAGGAGGCAGTTGCAGGAGGCTAAGTGTTGGTGAAGACCAACTCTTGACTTCCTTAGGGATAAAGAGGGACTATATTGGGAGGACAGCAGGGTAGGGGCAAGAGGAAGAGGAAAGAAGAGTAGGAAGTCCATGTTAAAGGCAACCGTGGGTAGGCTTGCTTTTTCCAGACTGGTAGGAACAGATTGCAAACCAAACATTTTTATTTTGTGAGTAACTTGCAGGCTGATGCAAATAAACTCTCTCAAATGAAGTGTCTCCTAGAATCCCTAATGACCCAGCCATAGGCAGCTTATGCAGGGTTTAGTATATTATCCTTCCTTCCCATTCAGGAAGCTGCTGAAACACCCTCTGCTTATTCTCATGTATTTCACAGCACCAGAGCTGAGTAAATGGAGCGGAGGCTAAGCCTCCTCACATTGCCCCTCTGACGCAGTCGGGCAGCGGTATAACTTTCTATTCCTGGATAAACTGTGGACCCCAAATATGTATTTGAGTAGCCTTTACTTAACACAATATGCTGTTGCTGTAGGCTTTGTATCCTATGAATGGACCATTTCCTAGTAGTGCTTCAAGTTTGGGCTGTGTTTCCTTGATCAAACTCAGGCCACATATATTTTTTTCTTTCCAACTTTTATTTTAGGTCCAAGGGGTACATGTCCAGGTTTGTTACATGGATAAATTGCATGTCACAGGGGTTTGGTATACAGGTTATTTCATCATGCAGTTAATAAGCATAGTACCTGATACGTAGTTTTGTGATATTCACCCTCCTCCCAGCCTCCACCCTCAAGTAGACCCCAGTGTCTGTTGTTATCTTCTTTGTGTCCATATGTCCTCAATGTTTAGCTCTCTCTTATGAGTGAGAACATGTGGTGTTTGGTTTTCAGTTCCTGCCTAAAGTTGCTTAGGATAATGGCCTCCAGATGTATCCATGTTGCTGCAAGGGACATGATTTCATTCCTTTTTATGGCTGCATAGTATTCTGTGGTGTATATGTACTACATTTTCTTTATCCACTTCACCATTGATGGGCATCTAGGTCAATTCCATGTCAGATCATATTTTTTTTCTATCCCCTTCAAAAGTGAGAGGGGCCAGTGCATGTGAAGTTTGGAAATGAAAGCCAAGTAGGTTTACATGTCTCGTGAGGCACAATATGATTCTCTACTTGTCATCACTGTGGATGGACTCAGGATGTTCCGGTCCCCTTGTTATCCTGAGGACCACAGTCAAAGCATGTTGAGAAACCCAGGTTTTAGCCCTGCCTGTGCTGCTGGCTGCTGGACCAGCAATCCTTCTGTCATATCTCACAATATGCTTTGTGAATTTTAAAGACTGGGAGAAAGAAGAAAATGGAGTTCGCTCATGTCTTTGTTTGGGTTGGTGTCACACAATTCCATAAACTGAGAGGCTTAAAAATAACAGAAGTTTATTTCTCATAGTTGTGGAGCCTGGGAAGTCTAAGATCGGGGTGCTGGCAGATTTGGTGTCTAGTGAGTGCCCACTTCCTCATAGATGGTGCCCTCTCACTGTGTCCTGACCTGGTGGAAGGGGTGAGGTGTCTCTCTTGGGGCTCTTTTATAAGGGCTCTAATTCCATTCATGAGGGCTCCACCTGCCTGACCTAATCACCTCCCAAAAACTCACCTCCAAATACCATCACCATGGGGGTGAGGATTTCAACATAAGAAGTTTGGAGGGACACAAACATTCAGTCCGTAGCAGCCCACCTAGCGTCTAAGACTGTGGCTCAGGTATATTTGGAGCTTTGCTTCTTCCCACCCAGTATGGAAGCTTTAGGAGACTTGCCTGCTGCCTGCTTTACCTGTGTTTGTCACCTCCCCATGGGCCTCTCCTTCCGGGTGCTGGCTATGCTGGGGTCTTGGGGTCTCTTACCTTCCCTTGACTTTGTGCTGCTCCCTTGGACAGTCTTTAGTGGAGGGGTGATGTGGGAAGAGCTACACTTCCCTTTGCTCTCCTGTCCCTTAATTCCCCAGAGCTTCACACATACAAGGACTTTATCAAAGATTAAAAAGAGAGGGAGAGAGAGAACCTTAAAAATAGCTATTCTCAGAAGTTAAGAGAAAAAAAAAAACACTCCTAAACTTTTGACAGGAAGTCACCTGAGAGATTAGCTCTGTGTTGGTGCATGGCTTGAGGTCTGTCCTCCTCAGAGTAAGTGCTCCTCTTTCAGTCCTCCACGGGGCAAACTCCCACTCCTGTCCACAGTGGATCCCCACTGCCCTCCCTACTCAGGGAGAGCCCATTGTTGTTCATTGGGGGGTGTTCTGAAGTCTGAGTTAATCACTATGGATAGCATGGCCAGGAGCACCAGTGGGGAAGACGCTCTCCTCGGGGGTCTCTGGGATCCTTTGAGCATTGACCCACGCTTAGCACACAGGGCATACAGATCTCCGAGGACACTTGCCTTCCAGACCTACCAAGGAGAGAAATGCTTTTCTAGAAGGCAACATACCTGCAGCTGTATTCTCTGTCTGCCACAGAAGAACAGTTGTCTTTACTGTGCCTTGACCTTTCCTCCTCTTTCAGCTTCCATGTCGTGCCCAACGGCTTAACAGTACAACAGAAATGGGACTCAGCACCCAGTACTGTGCCTCTCCAAGCCTCCAGGCCATTTGGCACTGGCCACTCCCACTGACTAGGTCAGACCTACAGGTTTGCTTACCTGGGGTTCCATCCCATTCTTAACTGGTGGGATGGCGGCCTTGCAGCTGACTAGGAGAAACTGAAGGTGGTACAATGGAGTGAACTCTCTAGGAAACAGAAGGGGTCAGCCTACTTGGCCTGTTTTGGCTGGGCCATTCGGTCGTTTTTCTAAAGGCCAAAGTTCATGCTCTTTTGACCAAAGTTAGGGATTTTTTTTTTCATCAGGAGAGTTAAATGAGCTATTTGCACTTCCATATTTTTGAAAAGTGGCCTTTCACTCACTCCAGCAGGCTCAGGCTGCCAAATTGGTGTGTCCCCCCATCTGTGGACACCAACATCACAGCCACCCAGAGCAATGGGGCAGATCCCTGTGGTGACTGAGCAGCAGGTTGAGGCTTTGGAGACCTGTTTTGATGTGTCTTTGATCCCTCCACACGTGGCTGAAGGCACGTGGGAGACAGAGTGTGGACCTCAGGCCTTTGCTGCAACATCATGAGAAAACCAGGACTCCCCTGCTGCCTGTAGCTGGTGGGTGGGTAGGAGGAGTTTACTTAAAAAAAAAGTTAGACCCTAGGGTTGGGGCTGGGGTTTGTTCAAGGGCTGGGGCAAAAGGAGGTGATAGAAAGGAGGGAGCTTGAAAATTGCCAAGGGAGGAAGGAAGGGCTCAGTTGAACAGATCAGTCTTTTTCCTTTAGGAGGGGACTGGAGAATGCTCCATCATGGTTACAGAAGAGCTTCAAGGGCCATGGGACTTTCTTTAGCCATTCTCACCAGCAGAAAGCCACAGGGAAGAAGAGGAAAAGGGTGAAAGAAATCCAGAGTGATAAAAGGGAGTCTCTATTCTCTCCCATTCTTTAAAACCAGAGCATTTTGAGCAAACCACCATTAAGACACTTGCTTTATTGATTTTTATAAATTTTTATTTGGCTATTTTGGGGATGGGGGGAGACAAAAATCACTGAAGGAAATGTTCAAAGCTGGGAGGAAAAGTGGTTGGTGACTTTTTTCCCACATTTGTAAAACATCCTTTCACATTTTGTCTGAATGCCTATTGCCCGTTGCCAAATCCTAATTCAATTAAAGGTTTAGCAATGAACACCAGTTTAGAATTGTTTTGCCATCTCTGCTCAGGACAATAGGCAGTGGAAAGAAGTGAAGAGGGGGGTGTCAGATGCCACACACTGGGGGATATGGGTGCTATGGGTCACCTGCAGCCATCTAGCTTTAAAATGACCGGGGAAGAGCCTCCTGCATTCACTGTGGGGAGAAGTCAGGAGGTGGGCTGGCCTGTGTCTTCAAAGTGGCAGCTTTAGAAATCAGGAGAGTCTCCTGGGACCAGCTCAAGCTGCAATAAAATGCGGTGCCATTCATGCATTAAACAGATCTTTACAGAGAGGCTGCTGCTCTGCTAGGCGTTAAGGACAGCCCTCTGGGAGACAGATACAGCCACATCTGGCAGCTGCATGGAGGCCAGCAGCCCGAGACCCTGGCCGATGATGCATCTTGCGCTTCTGCCACCTGCTAGCACCACACTCTGACCCAAACCTTCACACGGGACACCTGGCACCAAGAAGGAGGATAGAGATGTTTGAATCTAGGACCAGATACTCACTGGATTAATGACTTGGCCTCTCAGAGCTTCAGGTTCCTCATAGGCTCCCACCATAAAGTAGGTATGATAGCACCTATCTTGGAGGGTTGTAACGATAGTCATCTGTCATTTGACCAGTGCTGGAATGTATAGGTATATAGGTGCTTGGAAAAAGGTGGCTATTTTGAAATATACTATGATTTAAGCACCGGTGTGCTTAATACCCCCCTGAAACACCTAAAGTTGAGACTTCAAGATGTATAAAACCTTCCAAATAGATTCATGCCACATTTATCCACCCTCCCTCTCCAAGCATACACATGCACTGCTGAATCTTCCAGAAGGGGAGGTCCTAAGGGTGCCAAGTCTGAACAGATACTGGGAGGAGGACTCGGGGCATTCCCTCCAGACAGTTTTCCCAAGACCCTCCACTGCCATTGGGAAAAAGAGTGTGGGAACCCCGGGAGTCTTAATTTAGGCAGCCAAAGGGTGGGCCTTGGGAGCTCCAGCTTTCTCAGATTTCTGGTCTGGCAAGATGGAGTATGAATAAGAAACTCAGTAAGCATTTAACTGCTGATTGACTCTGGGAATTCCCAATAGTATTCGCAATAGAGAAGGCAGGTCCCCTTCCCCCAAATGTCAGAAGCCGGCTTCCTCCGCCTACTCCTGGTGACTTCCACCGGCCTAGACACATGGGGGCGCTGCAGCCCTACTTTTGCTGGATGCCCTACCCGTCCGAGTCCTGAAAGACCCTGATTTTCCTCTGTATCTGGGTGAGTTCACATTCTCTGTGTCTAGAAATCAGCGAAAGCTCAGCAATGTACTTAGAAAATAAAACCAAAAATGTGCACCTTAAACCAGGAAACAAAAACTTACGCAAGCAATGCATTTTTTTTTAATTGTACAAACACTTAAAAGTATGTGTAAGCAAAAAGAATTCCAAACATCCTGTGAGAATAATATTCAAAACACACACACACACGTGCACAAACACATGGAATGGGACGATAAGGGTGATTTTTATTTATTTATCAAGATAAGGTATCATTCTGCAAACTATTTTGTTATTAGCTTTTTCACTGAAAAATAGCCCTGCTTGCAAGCAGGCTCTGTGGCGCAATGGATAGCGCATTGGACTTCTAGCCTAAATCAAGAGATTCAAAAATAGCCCTGCTAAATATTTGCAATCTTTCCTACGCTCTTTTTTCCCCCAAAGTGACTTTGGATATCCAGAGTTACCAAATCTAGGGTTTGAAGTCCTTAGGTTTGAGGGTTGAAAGTGAAAAGCAAGCTGTTTTAATGAAAATTCCTAACTGAAGAGAGGGGAGACTTAAGATGCTTACATTTTGGTCACACCTGAGCGGTATTTGTTTGCACGGCAGTTAGAAGGCAGGTAATTTGTCCTAAAACTAAAACAGCAGTTAACAACCTTTAAATTCCCTGAGGAGATCCCTTCTTCCCCAACCAAACCTGTTCCCATTTCCTTCTAGACTGGTTGGCGGTCAGGTGGGCTGATTGGTTCTCCCTGCTACAGAGGTAGAATTCAGCGCTGTACCTAGGTAAGAAGGGTTTTGGAGGGTGTATGGGAAGGTACACACAGGGTAGAGATGATAGCACAGGCTTTGTGGTCAGACTGGCAAGGGTTCAAATCCCAGCTCTGTGACTTCTTGCCCAGCTGGGTGGCCTCAGGCAAATTACTTAATCGCCCAGAGCCTCATTTGTAAAACAGGGTCATCAAACTCTCACAGAATTGTGACTGGCAGATGATAAGCACCCAATGCTCTTTTAGGGGTTCACAAAGTTTTTCTGCAAAGAGCCAGATAGTGCATATTTTAGGCTTTGCGAGCCATACAGTCTGTATCATAATGAGTCAACTCTGCCATTGCATCACAAAAGCAGCCACGGACAGTATGTAAATAAGCGAGCAAGGCTGTGTTCCAATAAAAGTTTATTTACAAAAATAGATGGCAAGCTGGATTTGACCTGTGGACCATGGTTGAGTGACCCTGCTCGTGATCATCCCCATCCAACAGAAATATAGCAGAGGCCACAGATAGAATACTAGATTTTCTTGCAGCCACACTAAAAAAGGAAAGAGAAACAGGTGAAATTAGTTTTAAGAATAGATTTTATGCCCGGGCGTGGTGGCTTACACCTGTAAGCTCAGCACCATGGGAGGCCGAGGTGGGCAGATCACTTGAGGTCAGGAGTTCCAGACCAGCCTGGCCAACATGGAGAAACCCTTTCTCTACTAAAAATACAAAAATTAGCCGGGTGTGGGGGCTGATGCCTGTACTCCCAGCTACTTTGGAGACTGAGGCAGGAGAATCGCTTGAACCAGGGAGGCGGAAGTTGCAGTGAGCCAAGATCGTGCCATTGCACTCCAGCCTGGGTGATAAGAGTGAAACTCCATCTCAAGGAAAAAAAAAAAAAAAAAAAGAATAGATTTTACTTACCTCAATATATCCAAATTATGATTGCTTCAACATGTAACTAATATGAAAAATTCCTTAATGAGATGGTACATTTTATT